>NC_137738.1:3924901-4463467 GCF_963264785.1 Psittacula echo | reverse complement strand
AACCTTTACTGCTCCTGGGCTTAAGGCTGCATCTGTATGTGGAATCTATAGGTATGTATTGCCACCTTGGTGCTCAGTTCCCACGTTGGAAGTCCAACTGCAGAATCCCTCTGTTCCCAACAACAGTGTCCTCCATGGGTGTTTCACTATACAGGTATGTATCTGGGGCTGAAGCCTTGCAGGGCTGTGGTGTGAATGAGGATAAGGCTCCTTACCTCTTCTCTGCTCTGTCCTGGCTCCTTTCTCTGTTTTTAGGACCCAAGGCACAGTGACATAGAGCTCCTGCTCGCTTTCCTAGGTGTATGTGACTGTGAAATGCTCACCTTACCAAGTTGGCTTTTTCACAGGCAATACTATATTTTGGGGGGCAGAGATGAAGTTCCCATCTCTGGAATTTCTTGGTGTTTTAAAGTGAAAATGACTAAAGGAATGACTGAACAAACAAAGCCTGTTACCCTCTTAGAAAACGATGTGCCTGCTGACCCCAGCACCCCAAGCTGGATTATTGTGCCCTCTCCAAGTCTGTGCTGTGCAAGTCTTTTCTGTAACGACAGTCTTCTCAAACAATACTGGTACCAGAGTATGAGCCCAGCACTTTTGAGCTGCAGAGCTGTGAATATCTCTTTTTGTGGATACAACGCTTGCATGCTGTGGCTTTGGGCTCAAGCTTATGTCAGTGTTAGTGCAGGGCTAATAATAGCCTCTACAGACAGTTTGAGAAGTTGCTTAGCTTTCCCTGGGGATACGAGTTTGTATTCCCTGCCTTTAGATACACAACCTGTTTGTGGGCTTGACTGCGTAACAAATGGTGTAAGAGTAATCCTTGCTTTTATATATATTTATATATATATAATGTTTGTATATATATGTGTATATATATATAAAATGTATATATATAAAATGTATATATACATATGGGGTTTTTTTTTTCCTCCTTTAAGTTCTGATTTGCCTGCTTGGTTGTTGTCTGCCTGTTTTCTCCAATGCTAGTGATTTCATGGCAGGTCATTGATCATAACCAAAGTTAAGGTGATGGGCAAGCAGGAGCTGCTGTGCTTGGTAGCCCAAGCTGACTCTGCCACTGCCTTGGTAGGAAGAAGAAGCTGTTTCAGAAGAGCACATCCATCCTGAGCATGCCTCTGGCTTTCATACACACAAGGGCTGCTCAGAGGAGCCCATTGACCCCGTGCTGCCTCTTAGACCTCTGCTGCTCTGACTGATAACGGTGAGTGTGGTTTGTGCTGGGGCTTTGTTCTCCACTCTACAGACAGCAACATTAAACTGCAGAATGACTAAGTGCCTTTCCAAAGGCCACATAATGAATCAGTGAATGAACAACAGCCCCAGCAGCTCCAGGCCCCCTTCTCTCCACAGAATAATGCCTCTGTCCCTGTACCCAAGATGTGCATGTAGTATATGCTGCATACAGAATTATGTATTTCAAAAGAAACATGGATATTAATATTTACATTGAAGCAATGCCCCTGTCCTCTGGGCTCTGTAAATAGCAGCACCACAGCAATGTGAATGACTCCTTTTATGCAAAACCCTGGCCAGTGAAATAGCTTGTCAATGCAAGATAAAATTGCTGCACAGAAGTTTGACAGCTACATTCATTACATATGTCAATCTAAGGATCCTAAAGGCTTTATTGTCACTGTACAATGTCTGAACAATCTGCTAGCCCAATATGCCACAAAGTTACTTTCTCACTGCTCCTCTCATTTAACAAATAGCCACCGATAACTGTTGTCAAACAGCCCCAGAGAACTGCGTGAACAGCAAAGGAACCTTAGGTTTCCTTGGGTGTCTGTGGGCTGGAGGCATTCCAGGCTGAACTCACTGCTCTGTGCTAGCACATCGCAGTGCTTGCTGTGGGTAAGGTCTGGTCAGAAACACAGAGCACACAAATGCAACTACTGCACAAAGGCCAGAGTGGGCTGAGGCTGTGAAGATGGCGCAGTGAGTTAGAATGGGAAGTTGTGCTAAAGAGGGGAGAGTTTAACCACTTAACCTGCTTTTTGTCTGATTTTGCTGGACATTGGATATTCAAGCTCCTCTGTGCCAAGTCTCCCCCCAGGTTAGAATCATAGAATCCCAGAGTGGTTTGGGTTGGAAGGGAGCTTAAAGCCCACGTATTTCCAGCCCCCTGCCACAGGCAGGGACACCTTCCACTAGACCAGGTTGCTCCAAGCCCTGTCCAACCTGGCCTTGAACACTGTCAGGGATGGGGCAGCCACAGCTTCTCTGGGCACCCTGTGCCAGCGCCTCAGCACCCTCACAGGGAAGAACCTCTTCCTAATGTCTCCTCTAAATCTCCCCTCTGTCAGTTTAAATCCGTTCCCCCTTGCCTTGTCCCTACAGGTCCCTGTGGGATTAGGATTGGCCTTTTAAATAGTCCTGAGTAAGTTTCTAAAACGTGGGTTTTGATAAGGTCTTTCTCTCAATGGGCTTCTTACATCCTGGGGGCGAGCTTTGTGTTTGAATTTCTTTTCCAGCCTGCTCTCCTCGCTGAACCTGTCAGACCCCACTTATCAGGTGCTGTAATAGGGGCAGAGGATCGGACTAGGGCTGGCTGCTTCCATGCGAGGCAAAACCAGGTGCGGGCACTCCCATGAACGATGCCGCATCCCGGCGGCTCGGGGTTGCTCAGCCCGGGGGACCCGGGTGCCAGCACCGGGAGTCCCCTCAGCCTCCCGGCGAAGCGCGGAACAGCCGCGAGAGGGAGCTTCCGCTGCTCTGCCGTGAGCGGCCGCGCATCCCGGCTCGACCCGCTTCCCTCCCGCTTCCCTCCCGCTTCCCTCCCGCTTCCCTCCCGCTTCCCTCCCGCCGGACAGTGCTGCCGCAGCAGGCAGTAGGAAAGTCACCGTGGGAGTTCACCTACCAGCATCCTCCTCGCATTTCAAGTGCGGTGTTGTGGTCTTGTGTCGCGACAGACCATGTCACAACTGGTTTATGAGGGTTTCGTAACCTGCCAGCCTTAATGTGCTCTGTGCTGGGGCCTGAATTAAGCTTCCCAATGCAAAATGTTTTGGAGGTTGGTTGTTTCCTCTAAGCAGTCAGCTTGTGTCTCGGTGTGTGCTGATGCATGGCTCTGCTGTCAGACCCTGGCCATAGGTACCGCAGCAGCAGCAAAGCCTCTGGAAGGTGCTTCCTGCACATGCCTTTGGATGCACCTTCCTGGTGGCTGCTTTCGGGGTGAGATGCTGCTTTTCACCTGGGCTAAAGGGCACTTTTCAGCTGCTGGCCTATAAGTGTTAAAAACAGTCCCACTCTTAGGTTTGTGAGTGAGCCGTGGGGATGCTCTGAGAAGATGCAGGCAGAGATGTTGCAGCAGGAGTGCTGATCGTGACAGCTAGTGTTTGTACTGAAAAAGCATGGCAGGGAAATGCAAAACCTGAGATGTTTAAAGAATTGTGGTGTTAATTCATGTGCTGAGAGCTGTGCTGCCCACTCACCATCCTCAAAACTGTGACATTTCCCTGAGGTGCGCTGCTTGCTGCCGCATCATGTGTTTGATCACAGGCAAAGTTAAACATGTTTTTGTTATCCATAGACTCCACAAGTAACTTCAAGGCACAAGTGGGCGTAAAATACACAGACCAACACTTTCCACAGTGTTGAGGTTTGTTGTTTCTGGTATGTTTCCCTCCCTTCTTTTTGAGGTCCTGCACAGACCACTTCTGTTAATGCTTAAAGTAATTACCATTGGTGTGGCAATAGCATAGAGGTCTTTCAGCACAATTACTTTACGGCAAGCCCCAAATGTAACCCAACAGACTGTTACCTGTGACAGGCTGAAAGCCAACACAACCATCTTTCATTTCAGCTCTACAGGATTGAAACCAATGGGATTAGGTGATGCTGATGGGATGCAAAAGGCTTTCTGCAAGCAGAGTGAGCTGTGCTTTGCTCGCTAGCCCACCTCCAGCCAAGGACAGGCTTTACAGTGTGTGGGCGCAATAATAAAGACATTGCAAACGCTTTTGCTACTGTCTAGGAGCTCCAGTTGCTACGCTTGGTGCATACACAGAGAAAACCCTACCCAAGCCTGAAGCTGTATTGCTGCTTTAGCTTGTTCATTCTGACCCTAAAGGAAACCCTCCCAAAGGACCTGGGGGATGCATCCAAATGAGCAGTGAAGAAGAGGGGTACCCAGCTCCACGGCTTCTGTGAGCACAGAGGTAGTGGTGACTTCCCAGGGGATAAACCCACCTGCACACAGTGCTGGCTGTGCTGCTTCACTGCCTCGTGGGGAAATGTGTGAAGCCAACTGCTTTATGTTACGCCTGGTAATGGCTCATCAATGTTCAAAGGAAATGTAACCTCAGCTGTCTCATTTGCTCTAGGGGGAGAAAAGAAGGGTTCCTAATAATCTTCATCTTTACTCGGCACGTTTGGTTTGAAGCAGATGGAGGTGAAGGACTGATCTACAGGCCACATGAAAAAGCAAGAGAAGTGTGTGAGTGGCTGTGCCGTTAGAGGGGGATCCATTGTTTTTGACACTGGTGCCTCACCACTGGCCCTTTCTAGGGCTTTCTTGGTAAGTCAGCTGTTGAAACTGCTGCCCACCAGCTTGCTGCTTTGATCACAGCCAACTGCTTCCCTTAGTGCCCATTGTTACCTCTGCTATCATGGTGCAGGGGAGGTGTGGGTGCACCTAACTATCGAGAGGGGTGGAGGTGCCTATGGAGTATCAGCATCTCTGGCTCAGCCCTGCTGTGCCTTCCTCACCCACCCCAAACTTGGGGTGCAGCAGCCTCCCCATCACACCACTGGCTTCTTCCCATTGTCCAAACCCGTGAATCCCTGCATCCTTTTGGCTGGGATAGGAAGCGGTCCTTCCTGAGCCCTGACTGCAGGCACTGGCACCATGCAGACCTGGCTCCTTCAGAGCTGAGGCTCTGCCCTCCCTGCCAGGACCATGCATGCCTCTGCACTGATAGCAGCTGGCAAGCCATGGAATATGGATCAGCATGATTTACTTTTCATTTCTATGTTGTCTTGTGCAGCTGTCCTGGAAAGGGTTGGGAACCAGCTCTGCAAAAGGCTGCAGTAGTTTTCAGTGAAGAGGTCTGCCGTGCCCTGAATTATTTATAAGCATCAGGATGTAAGGACATCATGTTCACCCTCCAGCACTGAGAAAGACTGCAAATAATCTAATAAATTACTCATGCAAACTTACACTTCAAGTAAGTTTGTTTGCAAGTTCTGAGACTTAAAAGGGAGGAAATACCAGAAATAAGGCTGCTGCTTAGTATTTCGTATGTCAGGCAGCTTGTCTGGTCAGGCAGTTGGACCAGATGATCCCTGTAGGTCCCTTCCAACTGAAATATCCTACTTTATGTTCCGGATGGCACAGCCTTCTACAAGTGTCACAGATTTGCTTCCCACCCCTGCCCTGCTTGCTCCCACCACCTTTCACTGCAACTGGTGGCGCTCAGGGGATGAATCTGAGGCAGGCTGCTGCCCCCATGGGCCACATGCTGCCCCATGCAGAGGGAGGCTGATGTTTGGCACCTGGATGGTGTCAGGAAAAGGGAGCTTCTCTCCATACCACTGGTTTGCAGGGGGCTGACGGGGAGGCCAGGGAAGCCAATCCAGGGCAATTTGGTGCTGCACAGGCAGGGTTGTTGTCAGATCACTGGGATGCATCATCCCCTGGGCGTGTTTGCTCATAGCTCAGCGCACTGAATCACTGACGCATCTTTGGGACTCTCGTGCTCCTCTGCAACTTAATCTACTGCGTTGCAGAAAAGCTCAGAGGCTTCAACAGGTTTCAAAGTCCCGTTGTGTCCTGCATCATATAGAAAAGATCTAATCCCCATCACAACCTAACTCAATCTAAACAAGCTGCTACTACACTGTATTGAAGGGTAGTTAAAGGTGTTCCATCAGCCTCAAGCTGGAATATGGAGTGCCAGCATAGAGAAGTCAGCACTGCTCTTTTAATCGGTATCTGAATGTTGATGATGTCCATGGTCTGACCTGGTGGTCTCAGTGCTCAAATCACTGCTTCCACCTGAGCAAACAAAGCTTAAGAGTGTTTCTGATATGTTCCGGTGCAGTGAGGACTCTGGAGGCCACAGCTGGAGAGAGGGATATCCCAGAGGGACATTGCCCCTAAGGGACAGCAGTCTCTGTCCTCCACCAGCTGCCAGCAGCGTTGATCCACATTGTCTGGGCAGGACAGTGCCTTGCTCTTCACGCAAGTCAGAGGGCAGGGAAAGCTAATTGCCAAGTAAGGTCGTTAATGGTTTCATTCTCAACTGAACCGAGAGGTATCAGCTCCAGACTTTGAGTGATAAAGTCAGAAACTTCAAAGCCAAAACCTTGTGGTTTAAAATACTCAGCAGGAGAGAAGGGGGGATTAAAATAGAGATTAGTCCGTGTCATATCTTTAAAGCTGGATGCGTGCCCATCGCTCTGGTTCTGAATTGCTTCTCAAGCTGGAAGGCATGTGGATGAGAAATCTTGCTAAATACCAGATCTCATAGGATTTCTGCTGCTTAAAATTAGTCACATTGCAAGATTTGGATGCTATCAAGACTTAGTCCTGTTTTAAAGTGAAGACTTACTTTTAAAATGAGCCTAACAGTTAATTTGAATTGGGTCTTTACATAGCACCTCTTCCAATAACGCTTGATGGTGGAGCTATAAATAAGTAGTACCAAGTATGACTTTAAATGTATAAAAGCAGTGTGTATCCCCAGTAGTGAGCCACAGCCATGTCCTGGCACTACTTGTGCTTATGGGACCTGTGGAAGCACCTCTAACATGGAGCATGTGCTTGTTCCACAAGCATGGGCTGTGGTCAGCATGGGCTGTCCTAATATGTAGCTCCTTTGGCTATTACAGGAAAAGGAAACTGATTTTTTTTCTCTTTGTGGACTGTTTCTCACACTTATTTTGTGTTGCTTTTAGTTGAAATACAAATACTTAGAGGAGAATTTTGGTGGTAATTTTGTATGAAGGCTTTGTGGATGGCTTCATGTTCTTCATGTCCTTCATCCTAAAGGGACTTGAAGCACCCAAGCACTAGGGAATATCAGAATGAAAAGAATCAGATTAAATGATGTGTAAATTCAATCCCTTGTATTCTGCATTGCAACAAAGCCTGTGGCTGTGCTGTATGCAGAGAAGAGCTGAGGAATGTGCCAGTGCAGCTGGATGCCAGAAAATCCAGCCCTTCTCTTACAGACAAGGGCTTCTTGGGCCTGTGATTCACTTTTCACCAGGCTCAGGGCCTGATCAGGTTTGTGGGGATGCCAAAAAAGGGCATTCCTCACTGTGGCAGTCTGTGGCAAATCCCAGTCTCAGGCTTCACTTTGAAAGCAATTAGACTATTCAACAAAATTATGGGCAACCTTAACCTGGGCAAAAAATACACTTTGGAATCTCATCTTGGTGATGACTGAGACGTCTTCATTGATTGCAAGGAAATAGGTAATGGTATCAGACATCGATATAGAAAAAAAAGGCTCTACCTTGACAAAGTTAGAGGCAGTTGAAAATAAGATAATGTGAAGGCACATACCAGGCAGCTTGTGATAACAGGTGGCCCTACCACCATCTGCAATAATTCTTTGATTGAATGCTTAGAGTACAATCTCTCAAACTCTTAATATTCTAGTTGTTTAGTGCTCAGACAGCAAAATATTAAGTGCATTTGGGGGTGTGGATTTGGTGGCGACAGCCTGTTCCCCTCATTATAAGTCTTGTATAGCTTCAGCTTTGCATGCCTTCAACTAAAATTAATCAGCCCTATTCAAGTAATCTCTTAAACACAGACTTAAGCTGTTCTGGAGGTCTTTGGGAGTTGGTTAAGCCTTTAAGTTAAATCTGTGTTTCTTTGCATTCTTCAATATATTTTAGCATGTACTTATAACTCCTCTCATGCTATAGTATCAGAATAAAATTTGGAGTTTTGTGGAATATGGACACAAGCTTGGTTATTTTCTTACTTTAGGTATTAAAGCTTCTTGGGCCATTTTGAAGTAGGTGTTGTACACAAAGTGATGCTGTTCTGTATAATCTATTTCTGTAGCAATAGGAACATATTTTCCTACTTCTTAAGGAGAGCTCTGATGCAGAGGATGGTTTATTTCTAGCTGTGTTTTCTTTCTAGCCCTTTTTTTAGTGCTGTCAGTCTTGTCCTGTGTTATTAGGACAGTAGTTTTCAACACCACCCACTCTTAGTTGTAGAGCAATGAGATCATTTAATTTTTCATTTGTGCTTTGCAATTTTGGTCTTTTTTCTTGATACAGGATGGAAAAAAACCCCAGGAAACTTCAGAAATCTTGCTAATCCAATGATGCAGGGTGGGTTTTACTGTATTTCATAGAACCCAAATAGCTCTAAAAATAGAAAATAGATCATTTCGTGGCAGAAAGGTTGAAATAGTACATGTAAATCTTACTAAAGCTCTCTGTTATCAAGAGACTGATAATCATGAACCGTTACTTTTTCCCCTAAGCTGCCACATTTCACTTTCAGCTGTTCAATGTTTTCCAGCAACTTTCAACAACCCTAATCGAGTGCAATACAAAGTTTCTTTGCAAATAAGGAAACCTACAGGACTTCACAGCTAACAAACTGCAACCGGTCTGTTTCCATCAGTTATTCTTGTCTTGGTGTGAGTGTTTTGGCTGATCTGCCTGTGTCCAAACACACTTTCTCAACGTGTCCTGAGCAGGTGATCTCTTCCTATCTTTGTTTCCTCTTAACAGGCCTCACATGAAATCTTGCTCATGCTGCTGTTGTGCCAGATGCATAGAGCACATCTGCCTTTTGGTAAGCAGTTGTGTTAATGGAAATAATGCCTTCTCGAACTGGAAATTTAGGATAATGGATTCGGGAGCCTTCATTAGGTAACACAGAGTGTGACAGAACACAGTTCTTGTAAGCACAGCACCCAAACAGATGCAACTTTGAAGCTGCTCAGGAATAATTTCGAGCATGCTCTCCAAGTTTGGATAATATAACTGCTGATTCCCAGAAGGGAAAATATTGTATTTTTATGTGCTCTGACCTTATCTTTGAACCATTTTATATAAATTCTTTACCTTACTCTGATACATGAGCACACATTTTAATAGCGAGACAGAAAGCCCAGAAATTAGCTGACTGAAGAAGTGCAATTAAAACCAAGCAAGACTGAGCGTGTCTCTAGTGGCAGAGTTTTATTCCCCTTCTGTGCTTCTTCTTCAAGAATTTCTATCTTTTCCATCCTTTGCACAAGGAAGTCAAAGAGGACTTGGCATCGTCAAAAGTGTGTTTGCATCTAGCCCAAGGATGTTCCCATAAAACTGGAGATCCAGGTCTTCTAGGAATGTCTGGTTTTAACTGGGTCTGGTTTAACTGCATCGCCCCAACACAATGTTCTCAGTACAGAGCAAATCTAAACTTGTGTCATGGATACACACTCAACATTTTGGCTTTACAAACTGTGTCACCAACCAGGCATGTTTTTCAGAGACCTTGGGTCTTGCTCTCACCTGCATTTGTAGGATCCTCACAGGACACAGAGTGTTCCCAAATCTCCCAAGAGAGCCTCTCAGATAGGGGAAAACAGTCTTTCTAGCTCTGTAACCTTAACAAGGATTGCAGTATTCCTTCAGAGCAAAATATGCATGACATCTGGAAGCAATTATTCCTTTAAAAATCACTCTGTGAGTCAACACTGAAAATACCCTGAGCACTGAAAATGAAAACTCATAAACACTGAAGTTTCCAGTTATCCCACAGTCTGAGTGACACGCACACTGGAACAAAGTCATTGCTAGAAAGCCTGAGCAGGGTGGGCACAAAGCTGGTCTTGGATTCCAAAGCTGGCCAAGCTCTGCTGAAACAGAGAAGTGGCATTTGTATGAAATCCAGTAGCCAGGGAGGTTTTCTTTCTGTTATTATATTATGGAAGTAAGAGGGACAAGAAGGAACTGGGTCACACTAACAGACCTTGCCCATCAAGGAACTCAACACAGCATTTATGGACTTACAGCCAAATCGTGCCTTTTGGTGATATGATCCGTAGTTATCTTTTCCTTTTAAAACAGTCTGATGTGGGATTGTCACAGGGCTGCAAAACCTACAGTGAAAAACTAGTGTGACTAGGATCTGCTGGGCTAGTGAGGGATCACAGATGCTCTGCTGGACTTTGCTGGCAGAGCAGGTTTCAGGACATTCCTGGAAAGGGCAGATGCTGATTGTTTTAGATCTCACCAGATGTTGCCTTCAACCTTTCCATGGCAGTATGGAAAATGGGAGCTGGTTTCTCCTGCCACGTTAAGGTGTGCACTAATACAGCAATTCCTATAGTAAGTATTTTACTTACTATAAAGCCAGGGAAGACTATGGGTCCTTACCGGGTGATTACTAGCCTGGTTTCCCAAGGAAACATGAGTTTATCTGGTTACCTCATAGCAGCCTTACAGTATCTGAAGGGGGCCTATAAGGATGCTGAGGAGGTACTCTTCATTAGGGACTGTAGTGATAGGACAAGGAATAAAGGGTTAAAACTTAAACAGGGGAAGTTTAGATTGGATATAAGGAAAAAATTCTTTACTGAGAGGGTGGTGAGGCACTGGAATGGGTTGCCCAGGGAAGTTGTGAATGCTCCATCCCTGGTGGTGTTCAAGGCCAGGCTGGACAGAGCCTTGGGTGGCATGGTTTAGTGTGAGGTGTCCCTGCCCATGGCAGGGGGGTTGGAACTGAATGATCTTAAGGTCTTTTCCAACCCTAACTATTCTATGATTCTATGTTGTGTTGGTCTGTCTTTTCGCCACTCTTAACATAGGAGAAAAACATTAAATTCCTTGAGTTTTATGAAAACAGGTGGCTGTGTAGAGGGGAGATACCCAAAAGCATAGGAGCTCACCAGTACTCATGAGCAGTGTGTCCCCAGTAGTGGGCAGAGCTTGCTTAAGCAAAGGAGGGATGTCAGGAAGCGAGCACCATACCTTTATAATGATGCTTGTTCTGTTTCCCAATGATGTAAGCTTCGCTGTGTGTTCTTTTATCCATCACCAGGGATTTGACGAAGTCCTGAAGTGCATGCTCTATTTAAATGCAAGATGAAGTCAAAGGCTTTAAGTGCCTCACTTCCCATGTCAGAGCGTGTCAGGGAAAAAGCCGTGATGTCATTGTGTCAAGCAGAATGAGACATGGTTAAACACCCTCTCCTGGTTTACTTAAGGCAGGAATAATATGTATTATTGAGGCTGCTGTGAGCTCAACTGCTTGGTGGTCATGAAGATCCTTGGGTACCTGTTGTTCTCCAGAAGGACTAGGTGGTAGTGCTGATGAACGTATTTGTGCTGGCAAATATTGTGCCCTGTTTGCATGCCACCTGGATCAGCTGCTTACTTGCTATTCTTTTTGCAACCATAGTTTTTATCATAGATATTTTCGAGACACAAATCAGTAGCTTGTATCGCTTGGCTGGCAAGTCTAAGACAAGTCTGTTTTAGTGAGCCAGACGGTTTGTACAAACAAGCTGACTCTGTACACAGAAAGTGGTCATTTCCTGGTTCTTTTGACTCTCTTGAGTTCTTTCTCAATACTCACGGTACGTCTGCAGGCAGATTATGGCAAGAACGTTACAACTCCACAGGCATGAATGGAGGAAATGGTATTTTCCCTAGCTTGTGTTACACCTCTTTCCAGTGAAACACAGTTTTAAGGATACCTTTGGGTTTCATGGGTGTTGGAGGAAGCACTTAGGACTCCAGTTCTTAATCTTGAAACTGAAGTTTGCCGCTGCAGTAAAACTTGACACTGAAGTGTGGGTGTCACTTTGTGTTCCACTTTCATATGACCAGGATCCAGCAGTGAAGGGTGACTCCTGTGGCTGCAGAACTGTGACCTGTGTAAATGCCTGCAAAATGGGCAAAAAGCAAGATGGGGCATGACAATTTCCATTGTCATGGAAAGACAGAGCTGCAAAGCAAGAAGCGTGTGGTGTGGAGCCGATGTGCAGGAAAAGAAGGGAGCAGAGGAGTGGGAGGATGTTGAACAGCAGAAGTGGTACAGGTTTGCATTGCAGACTGCCAAGAGGCCAGAGAAAGGGCCGTGCTGAACCCGCTCCATGGACAGTGCAGGTCTGGAACTTGTGCTACAGTAGGTGAGGCAAAGGGATGGCAAGGGGCGACGCTGCTGCTCCCCTTCAGTGGAAGGCTGGGAGTGGAACTGCACAGGGAAGGGCAGGAGAGGTGCTTTGCCAGCCTGTCAGATTGGATTGTCATGCTCCCAGTGGCACTGGTAATTGAATCAGGATGGGATTTCCTCCTCACCTCAAAGCAACAGATGGGATTTTTGTTGCTCTCAGCACCCTGGAGCAAGACAAGCTTCTGAGGGTCATCAAAGCGTTTTCCCTTGGGATTTGTCATCAGCTCTTAAAGAGTGTGTGGTGGCTTGTGATAAGACAGGAGGCATGTGAGGTGGGGATGGCTTGGTTTATTCTCCTGTGTCTTCTGTCTAGTGGTTACCCCCAAGGTCCCTGTGTAGTGTGGGGCACCCTGAAGGGCCGCATTGGGTGAGTGTGGAGCAGTCCCTGTGCTGCGGTGGCTGTGAGGTGAATGAGCAGGTAATGTCGTTTCAGCCGTACTATGCAGTTCCTTCACTGGCACATCTGAGACATAAACTCCTAACCTGGCTTTTTCCCCTTCCGTTAAAAAAGCAGAAGAGTGGGGCTGTTGGCAGTTTACCACAGTCCTCACGGACCCCTGTCTGGTGGTAAGCGACCCGGATTTCACTGTGCTTCAGTGTTTCCTTACTACTCTTCTAAAGCCATTCTGAGAAGTCCTCTAAGGGGCAGGCAGTCTGCCGACATGAGCGCGGAAGGTGGTCCTTCCTGTCTCTGCTTTGCTATCAATACAATGCAAGACCAAAAGGCTCTTACACCGTAGACTTTTGACTGCAGGAGGTCTCACATCCAAGCTCCCCACTGTTAGTGAGGGGATGAAGGTAATGAAGTGCCAAGTACTTCTGTTTTACCTTGACTTTTGGAGCCAGCTCTATGACCTGGGCTGCAGCAGACAAGCTGTAGTCCCTGCAGGCAACACAGGGCTGCAGAAAGCTTTGGTGATGGTAATCCAGGCATCTTCTCTTCCCGCTGTAGCCCACAGCCCCAGCTGGAGATGCAAGGTGTGTGGCAGGCTGCGTGAGGTAACATTCCTGGTATCTTTGGCTCAGATGGTTTGAACACGTTGGGCAATAATGTCTTCATCTTGAATCCCTTTGTTATACAAATGGATGAATAAAAAGAAAGAAAACTGCTTGCTGTAGCAGCAGTTTGTTTCTGGTGGCTAAATCTACTTTTTTAGTGTTTATAGCCAAGCATTGAGGCATGGGATGACTTTTCGTACTGCTGTAGCTAGATCTGGACAAAACCCAGTCATCACTGCAGACCATTTATGCTGCCAGCACTCACTGAGGATCCTGTTTTTGCATCTGCTCCATTTCTATTTCAACACCTAAACAAAAGCCCGATTTTAAGCAGAGACTGGTCCCCACCCGGTTGTTCTCACCTTTGCAGTGTGGTAAGGACAGCGAGTTTGCAAGCAAGCTCTTTCCAAAACCCTTCTGCTTGTTTTGATGCCCCAGGAGGGGACAGATGCTGGCTTCCTGCACTACTGCATGGTGATGTGGCTGGGAAGTAGTACCTTAAAGAAGATCGTTCCGGCTCACGCTCCGTTTCAGTGCAGCAGGAGAGCTCTCCTCCTCTGTTTACCGTCAGTCACTCAGGAATCATCACTTACATCACTTTCACATATGCTTGACTCTGAGCGGATAAGCAGTGATAAAAGAGCTTGTTTTATTTTGGTGCCTTGACCTGAGTGATTCACTCAAATAATCTGATGGTGCCTAGAAGACATGATTAAATAGCTATGATTGCTTAAAGAGCAGCGATGGCTCCTGCTCTACATTGCATGGACATTTCTTTGCACTTTTGAAGCCCTGGCCCTGCTGATAGCTGGTGTGTTATCTAAACTGTGTGTCCCAGGGGTTTGCCAAAGTGCATGAGAGTCCATCTGAGCAATGCTGCGCTTGGGTCACTTTTTTACATCAGGGGTGCAGTGAAGAAACAGCTTGTCCAGTTCTAAATATACTGTCCTTGACAGACGTGAAATAAGCCCACTGATTAAAATAGCTGCCTAGTTCCCAGTTCAAGATCTTACTGTATAACATCAGCGCTTGGCTGCCCTTCTGATAAACTTGGAGAAGGACCGATTTCCATTTTGCTCCTTTCGAAAGGGAAGAGATGGGAGGGTTGTCATGCAGCAGGAATGCACCGATTCTAAGAATTTCTAAACAAGACCCACTGCACTGCAAATGGTAGGGGAGCTGGGATTTGTGGGGAGATTACTTGATTAAACCTAGCCTGAAGGAATGAAAAGCGAGCAGCCCCAAAAATGAATTTGAATGTCTTGGCAGTGAAATGGAGTGTCCTGATTTATGAGCAATATGGAATTATCTTTCTGCAAAGAGATTTCTGAGAGTGATTTTTCATCCCGTGCCCTTTGGAGGGGCAGCTCTTGATGGAAAGTACGGTTGTACCCATGGCTCGTGAAACATGGTGGGACAGGCTCTCTTTTTCTCCCTGTGGCTAGGTGCAGTGCTTGGTGGACTCTCAGCTGCCATAACAGTGGTGCTGGTGCTTTCCTGCCTTCAGGCCTTCCTCAGTTAGTGTCTGTAAGGGTGGGAAGGAGGCTGGGTGCAGAGCCCTGGGGATCCCTGCTGCAGAGGGGGACAGTGTACCATGGAGGGGATGGAGATGCCAGAGGTCCCTGCTGAAGCTGAACAGGAGCCTTGTGGGTTCAAGAGCAGACTGGGGAGACCAAAGGGCATTTTGATCCCTTTGCTATGTCACGCAATGCCAAAGGGCCCGTCCCCCTTGAGGTGCCACCCCAGTCACACACATATGTGCCTGGCATAGCCTGGGACAAGTGACTGCAACTGCAGGGGTTAGAGGTGATGAATCCCAGCCCAACTGTAGATGAAACTATGGCATCCTTGGAGTCTGTCAGACTTCTGCCATTGCCTTCAGTGGAACTCCTGATTTCCTGTGATTTCCATGGATGTATGCACTGGCATACATGTGTATTCAACTTCAATATCCACACAAAACTGCTTTCCACTGGCGAAGCATCCCATAGGTGCCAGTTCCTCTGAAATTTTCCATTCAGCTATCTGCACAGATTTAATACTGCGCATGTCTCCAGGAGCCTTGTTTTTTGCCCATGTGAAGCTAACTGATGAAGTCATGAGTTATTGGCTAAAATAAGAACTCAGACTTCAAAATAAGAAACCCAAGACCAAACCACAGCTATATTTTTTCAAGTTCTAAAAAGAAAAAAATAATCGTATTTCCTTTTTAAACAAATCTCTCACCACTTAGCATGGATTTGCAGTTCTGCAGGAGATGCTAAACCTGAAGTCAGTGGAAGAGCTAAGCGAGTGGTTAAAGGTGAGCATGATGCTTGCTGAACTGGGACAGAACGTTCAGTGTTAGCTTATGTTTCAAAGGAAGGACCTTTGTTTTGCCAAGCGGTTCATTTCTGTCTTGCTATGTGCTGGGAGCTCAGGATAATCCCATTTGGAGAGAAGCAAGAGAGGAGGGACGGTTACGCTTGGGAAAAGCTATTTTCAGTAGCTCAGTTTTCTGTAACCCCATTTTCCTAATCATGATCAGCTAATACTGACAGAGTGTTTCACAAAAGATTAAACCCCATTATATGGTACAAACAAGGCAATGAGGCCTGGAGTCTGACCCTACTTGAACATAAGTAAAATAAAGATCCCCTGTGGCTTTTAATTCCTTTCTATTTAGTTACTTAATTGAACCTGTGCTGTTGTTCTTTTGTAATTGATCACCACACAGAAAAGGTAATGAAACAGAGAACTTTATTTTCTCTCCAGTGATTTTTATGGTTATCATGGAAATGTTTTTAATGCTTCCTTTTGGGATATAAAATTCCTCAGTATAGGCAGAGGGAAATCAATGTTAGTCAATTGAAGGCATTTCCATGGTTGGAAGATTAAAAGTTGTGGGGGGTTTGGTGTGTTGTTCAGTCTTCCCTTCCTCCCCCCTTTTTTTGCCCCCCTTGGTAAATCAGCTCAGATTTGTTCAGAATGAGAATTAATCTGGCATTTTATTGTCCCTTTCTTTTTTCAAAGCTGAATTTACAAAGTTTGGGGACCTGGTCCAAAATCTGCCAAAGCCAAGTGGAAATTGTTTCATCTAATTCAGTGGCTTTGGATCATGCTTTAGAAGCACATATTCAAGGCATGTATACATACATAGATGCCTATCTGCTCCACATGCCATTTGTCATAACTGGCATTAATTTCTGAGCAAGATAGTGAAGGGAAATTTGGGGTTTTTTCCCTTTTCCTTTCTTCCCCCCTTTCTTCCCCCCTTTCTTCCCCCCTTTCTTCCCCCCTTTCTTCCCCCCTTTCTTCCCCCCTTTCTTCCCCCCTTTCTTCCCCCCTTTCTTCCCCCCTTTCTTCCCCCCTTTCTTCCCCCCTTTCTTCCCCCCTTTCTTCCCCCCCTTCTTCCCCCCCTTCTTCCCCCCCTTCTTCCCCCCCTTCTTCCCCCCCTTCTTCCCCCCCTTCTTCCCCCCCTTCTTCCCCCCCTTCTTCCCCCCCTTCTTCCCCCCCTTCTTCCCCCCCTTCTTCCCCCCCTTCTTCCCCCCCTTCTTTTTCCCCTTCTTCCCCCCCTTCTTCCCCCCCTTCTTTTTCCCCTTCTTTTTCCCCTTCTTTTTCCCCTTCTTTTTCCCCTTCTTTTTCCCCTTCTTTTTCCCCTTCTTTTTCCCCTTCTTTTTCCCCTTCTTTTTCCCCCTTTCTCCCCCCCTTTGCTTCCCCCCCTTTGCTTCCCCCCCTTTGCTTCCCCCCCTTTGCTTCCCCCCCTTTGCTTCCCCCCCTTTGCTTCCCCCCCTTTGCTTCCCCCCCTTTGCTTCCCCCCCTTTTTTACCCCCCTTTTTTACCCCCCCTTTTTTTTCCTTTTTTCCTTTTCCTTTTTTCAATTTTTTTTTTTCTGGTTTTAAAGAAAAGCTGATGTTAATTCCCCGGTTCTATTATTTCTTTTAAATCCCTCATTCCTCACATACTTCTCTCTGTTTCTTTATTTTGTGACTCTTGGTTTTCTTCACTTTGTGCATGTTCCCCTTCTCCTCTTCTCTCTTTACATTACGGTGTCCCAGCTACCTGTGGCAGTGCAAAGGTCTCGGGGACACAGTTCATCCAGTACCCAGCATTGCACCAAGCTTCTGTACCCTTTATGTTGCTATGGTTATTTCTTGATGATGCACATGGCTGAGAGATCAAGGGCTCGAGTCTGAAAGTCCAAAGGAGTTGCCAGCTTTCCCCACCCCTTGCCTTTGTGCTTACAGTTTTTGCCTTGAAGCAATTTTAATAAAGGCTATGTAACAACATGGTGTTGGCATAGCATGAGCAACATTATTCCATCTGTTTCTAGGGAAAATGTAGAAACATGTGCTAGTATAACGTGAAGGTTCCAATTTTCAGCAGTTAAAAATCAGGCAACTCTGAAGTTACGGACAGCTTCTCAAAGCTACTTAGTGATTTTCATTGCCTTTGGTTTTTTGGAAGTCAAGTTCAGGCGCCTTAAGAAATGGCTCGTGTTCGAAGAGCTTTGAGAACCCATCCTTGGAAAGGAAGGCTCTGCTCGCTATTTCAGTCTGGGCAGCCAAAATCATTGCTTTCTGTTGATAGTGTTGCAGAGCTGATATTTTAAAGTGTATTTAGTCTCTCACTGCAGAGATGAATGAGGGCTGTAAAATTGTATTTGCAAACATTCATCTTGACTCCTATGAGAATTAACCTTACATTAGGCAGAGGGCTTGAGCATGCTAACTTTAATATTTTGCCAAACTTGGATTGGTATAAAACAGAGCTTTAAAGGGAATTTTTAGTGCTTTTCTGAATCAGGGCCTTAACACCTACTTTTTATTTGATTTTTAGTGTGAATAATTATAAAGATATATCAGGCAGAGTTTTTACTAAACATCACATTTTAAACAGTGATGATAAAATATCCTGTCAGTGCAATTGTGGTTATTTGTGCCAAAAGGCTCATTTTAAGAATTATGCTGGTACTGTCAGGAAACAAAGTGATGCAGCATGTGTCTTCCTGGCATTCATACCTAGTGAGAACAGCTTTCGCTGTCAGTGCTGCAAACTCAAAACAATATTCACAGGGAGATATCCATTGACACAGAACAGTATTGAGCAAAGGTATGATCCTGTACAAGCAAGTGTTCAGGGACTGACAAAAAAAGTGCTTTGCTGGACCTCTTACTATGAACAAGGAAGAATTGGTTCGAGACATGAACATTGGAGGCAGCCTTGGCTGCAGTGACCGGGAGGCTGAGGAGTTGAAGACCCTAAGAGGGAGGGAGCACACGAAAAGCAGGTCCACAGCCCTGGGTTTCAGAAGAGCAAAATGCAGCCTCTTCAGAGATCTGCTTGAAAGAATCCTATGGAATATGGCCCTAGAAAGAAGAGGGGTCTCGGAGAGGTGGGTGCTCAGGAAAGGACCATCGCGAAGTGTAGGAAATGAAGCAAAAGTGGCAGGAGACCTGTCTGGATGAGCAAAGAGCGCCAGACTGAGTTCAGACATATAAAGGAAGTGTATGATGTTGTAGAAGGCTGTTAGTTGGCCAAGCAAGATTTCCCCTTCATAAATCTATGCTGACTGTTCTTCTCAACTGCATTCTTATTCTTCATGCATTTGGAAATGCTTTCCAGGACAATTTTTTCCATCAGCTTCCCAGGGACTAAGATGAGGTCAAACAATGTGTATTCCCTTAGTTTTTCCTTCTTGCCATTCTTGAAGATGGAGGGATATTTGCTCTGCTCCAGTCATCAGCAGAAATTGGTTGAATTCAATCAGTTGACCTCTATTTAAAGTTTTCCATAATGGTTAAATAGTTTAAGGCCTCTTTCATATTCATCCTTCAGGTGTTATTGGATTAAGTCCCTCTAAAAACCAAAATCCATCCTTTTAATATATACTACACAAAAGTAGCCGAAAAAGGAATTTCTTTTAGGAAAGAAGTTATATTTATGCTAGGTATGGATAATGCCCTCAAATTGGAGCCACTGCAAGTAAAAGTTATCGCATGATTTGAAGTTTACAATAAATTCAATGTAGATTGTACCGCTTATCCAAAACCTTTAAGTAGCATGAGGTTCTGAGATGGTTTTGATGGTGAGAGCAGCAGGGTGGTTGTATTTGTTATTTTCTTCTGGGTGTTAGGGTAATTTAGTGTGGATGCCACAGTAAACCATAGTAAGGGAGAGAAAAACACGACTTTACAATGGCAGCTGTGCTGCCTGAGCTGGTTGCTTGCAAGTGAGTCCAAGTCCAAGAGCCTCTCATACGAACATGGCTCCACTTGTGCTCCCTGCCACCAGGTGCACGTGAACCAGCAGCACCTCCAGCAGCTCTGGTCTGGTCTTCTGAGCCCAGGATGGACCTGCTCCCAGCCC
Organism: Psittacula echo; assembly: GCF_963264785.1. Taxonomy (NCBI): domain Eukaryota; kingdom Metazoa; phylum Chordata; class Aves; order Psittaciformes; family Psittacidae; genus Psittacula; species Psittacula echo. The sequence continues at coordinate 4,443,954 of NC_137738.1, read as the reverse complement.
CTGGCAGTGCTCCTCTGTGAAGGATGCCCTCGGGGGCCGTGCACAGGCTGCTCTCCAATCTGCGTTTATTCTTTCATGAAGTGTGACTCATCGGAGCCGTCAAGCTGCAGCCTCGTAAAAATGGCTTTCCTAGAGCCATAGAAGCCGCAAGATCCCATTACAAGCCCTGCTGTTTTCAGTGACTAATAGAAGGTCAGCAGCAGTCAGACAAGGAAATTCTTAACTCTTTCTCATGTTCCCTCTTCCCCCACTCACCAAGAAGTGAAATTCAGCTTAGATGGGTATTCTTTGTTCATACTTTGCCAGTGCCTGGTTACTTGGCAGAGGCTGCCCAGTGTCTGTTGAAGTCTCTTGGGTTTTTGTCCTGCAGAAACTGCTTGTGAGATGTTATTTCAGCCACTTCAAGGGTCTCAAACCAGCTTCTTCCTTTATTTTTTCCCTTCCATTCCCATTTGGGATTTTATAGATGATAGAAGTGGTAAGCAGCAATGTATGAAGGTTGCAGACTGGATCACTGAGCAGATCAGCAGATCTTCATGGCCAGACAATAGAGCAAGCCAGTGAAGCCTGTGTGTAACCCAGGCTTGCAGTCAAAATTGTAGAGCTGGGATTCAGGAGGTCTCGCTCATTAATTTAATTGTAGCAAATAAAGAAATGAGGAGGGTAAGAGGGCAAACACAGAAACACACTTTTGAGCTGTAAAAGAATTGAGCTGCATGTGCTGTTGGCCCTGTAAGTGATTCAACTTAGACCAACTTTCAGATCTATGCAGAGATCTTGTGAAATTAATGTGAGCAGTATGCTGAAAAATGTAGAAGCATGGGACTTATAAGCAAGGGCTGGGAGCTAAGGTTATGGTTGGCAGGACAGGCAGTGCATGACTGGGAGGTGGTGGGCTCTGGAGCATCATACGCACTTTAATTACCAATGGCCTTTTAATGTCTGTTGCTCAACTTAGGACAATTGTATACATATGTGGGAGTCTGTGGGGTAATGGAGTCTGCAGTGTGCTTAATACTGTAGGAGGGCCAGTGCTGGGGTCAGACACCCAGACAAAGCTTCACTAATTGACCCTGAAGTCAGCATGAGAATGTGTAATATAATGGAAAGGATTGTGTGTCACATTTTTCTGCCTCTTTTCTCATGTTGCCTTCTCCATGTTGTTATATCTGTTTTCAGCTCAGTGCAGGCCTGAGGAATAATGGCAGAGGAGTCAGGGACTGGGCACCAGTGACAACATTCACCCCATGCTTTTTTGGCTGCCGACTGAAATCAATAGCTCTACCTCAATCTGCAGCAGGAAAGTGTCTGCTCTTGTTTGGATCTACTCGAGAAACGGCATTTCTTCTTCTCCACATTCACATCTTATGAAATCTCCAAAGAGTGTGCCAAGCTCACTCGTGGCTTACCTTCCCCACAGGGGTGAACAGGTTTAGGGAAGCTCTAAACAGCACAGGTAAGTGGGGTGATTTTTAATTCTTTCAGTTCTTCATTTGCCTTTGTATAGAAGCTTCTAAAATTGGCTTATAATTGCAGGTGAGGAGATAACTGTTAGGGACAAATGAATGCCTGCACAGTTCCTCCCAGCCACAGCCTGGGGGAGTTTAGGAAGCTGTGTAACCACAGGGATGTTTCTTTCCTACCTCAAGCAGCTGGTGCCATTATAGGATTCATTTGCTGGATTTTGGCCAAAAACTCTCCTAAAAACTTTCTATAGGGTACATACAAAGAGCAGCAAGGCTTTTAATTCCAACCCCTGGACCTTTCAGGGTCTGAGGTGGGAGAACCCCCTAGTCTGGAATGAGACATGGGCTCCTATTAGCCACCCGGCATTGTGCCTGGCCTCTGGTCACCCAGAGAGGTCCTCGCCAGGCAGCACTGTCCCTGGTCCAAAAGCCAAGTGGCACAGACAGTGGGGGCCACCCAAGCAGTGAGGTGTTGTGGATACTGTGGGGAAGCCAAGTCACAAACACCATTTCCTGTAGCATCACTCTGTGGGCTCCTGCTTAGGTCTATATGAAAGCAAAGGCTGTGCCATCCCCAAGGACACACATGGTGGAATGCAGGGGCTTCTTCCCAGGTGGCTGCATCTTCAAACAAGCTGACTCAGTGAAAAGAGAGTTATCAGAATGTCCTTTGGAGATCCAGCCCAGTCGTGCTGTTTAGTGTCTATGTACCTGTCACTTTGCTTTAGTTTCATCAAGTAAGGAAAGGTCATGAAAACGAAGGAAAACGGGCTAAAGGGACCCCATGCAGGATACATTGTACATAGTGACAGGGTCAGAGGCAAGGACAGGCTTCTCTGACTAAAGCAATATACAGCTGATGGATGTGGTGAACTACACAAATGCTTCTGCCCTATGGATTTTACTGGAGTTATGATGTTTCCTGCCTGTGATAAGTGATGAGCTGAGATTCTTTACAGGTTTCTTACCATCAAATCTTTCATAATGCAGATGCCTTCTGCATGGTATTCAGTGCCAGCAAAATAGGTGTTTCTTAGAAACCTTAGAGAGAATCATAAAAACATTTCAACAAAGTGATGACTAACACTGTTCTTCCCTATAGGTTGTTATTGATCCTCTTAATGGCCCTCTTTTATTGACATCCTTTTTGCAGTACTAGGGGATCATTGACTGGGCATTCTTTAATATTTTGTGTCTAGAGGTTATTGAGCTAAAGATGAATGTAGTTATACTTTCATTGCCTTGCTTCTGTGGTCTTACTTTTTACTGGCTGGGAATTTCCTATAATAACATCATCAAAGTAAATTATTCTGTTCAGTGGGGATGAGTCCTGAGAAGAAAAGTAGGCTGCATCATTTTTAGTACAGAACTGAAAGACTTGGTCTGGGGATGCCCGAAGACATGCCAGGCTGCACCAGAGCTGGAGTTAATCCATTCAAACCCAAGAGTAAAAAGGGGCTACAAGATTCAATGAAATGGAGCTTAGATGTTGCAGTCAGGGTTTTGCCTGGCGTTAGAAGTAACTGCTGACAAAATCAATGCAATGTACTGTGCAGTGAACTGCGTATCACAGTATCCAGTCAAAATACTAGTGCAAATACTGAGTATCTGAAGACTTAAAGTAATAGACATCCTGTCAGGACCCAAAATGGGCACAGCATCAGCAAAAAGAATGAGAATTGGGTCTTTTCCCATAAATCAATTGGGACATTGTTTTACAGACTTCAGATTGAAACATCAGTAAACATGACTTAGAAATGGTCTCACAATGACGGAAGAATGTGTGTTGGAACAAAGTGTGTGTAAATTATACATCACACGTAGCAGCTGATTGGAAGATAATCAGATAGAAGTGTTGATGGGAAGATCAGGTAAAAATGTAGCTTTTGGCCTAGTTATTTTACACAAATGAAACACAACAGCCCAGAGACTTGCCTTGACCTTTCCAAACTTGCTATTAATGTACAAATGGGGGAAGTTAACTCATTAGGATTCTGAATATCAATTTTTTACCTTGGTCTTTCAGGTCTGTCATGCAGGAAGATTGTACACGACCCTAAGGACTACTTCAATAAAATATAACTTAAACAGGGGAAGTTTAGATTGGATATAAGGAAGAAATTCTTTACTGAGAGGGTGGTGAGGCACTGGAATGGGTTGCCCAAGGAAGTTGTGAATGCTCCATCCTTGGCGGTGTTCAAGGCCAGGTTGGACAGAGCCTTGGGTGACATGGTTTAGTGTGGGGTGTCCCTGCCCATGGCAGGCGGGTTGGAACTGGATGATCTTAAGGTCCTTTCCAACCCTAACTATTCTATGATTCTATGATAACAAGTCTGGAGTGAATATGTGAATCTTTAAGGTATAGTGTCTCATGAGCTGCTGTACATTGGCACTCATCAGCAGCTACCTGAAGAGATGTTTCGATAGGCATTAGATGAAGATCCTGAGGTTATCCTAGATGTAAGCACCAGACGTTTCTTTTCTTTCTCAAAAATTAATTGATTTTAATTAATTCTTTTTTTTCTTTTCTTTTTCTTTTTTCTTTTCTTTTTCTGTTTTTTTGGGGGGTTTTTTTGTGTCCCTTTTTGTGTCCCTGGGGGTTGGAACTGGATGATCTTAAGGTCCTTTCCAACCCTAACTATTCTGTGATTCTATGGTTCTATGGGTAAATCAAAGCTGTCCTAAGATATTCAAGAAGCAAGCCCATTAAAGACTGCAGGTGTGCTCTGTCCATCTGTGATTTGGCAGAACATATAACTCAACAGCACCTCAAGCTGACACAGTGTAAGGGCTCATTGGAAAGACTAGCACATATGAGGTCATTTTGGCTTTCCTCACAAACACCTGTTATACAGTGTGCACAGTGAACTGCACGTATCTTTAAATCTTGTGAGGTGCAAAAGGAGAACAGACATTGAGATGTGCATGAGAAAGATATTTTTGACTCTAGGTGAGCCTGTGTTAGACAGGAAAGAACATCGCTGTTTATTGAGAAGTCTGCATGCTCTGTATTTAAGTGAACGCTGGAAATCATAAAATCATCTCCTCCCCAGTTGGGTACTTGATGTTAGCAACATACTCCTGCTCTGAATCCCACTGCCTCTGTTGCTTTCACAAACTGGGAATGCACTTTCTCTTTTTGCAGAGGAGGAGCATGGTTTACTCTCCTGCTCTTGCTTGATTGACCAATAGATGGATTTGGAGTGACCAAGTCAGCTCAGACTTAAAAAGGACCTAAAGAAATCAAAATAAAGGTAAGTGTCGATGTCCACAAAAGTTTTTTGTGAAAAGCAGCCCATGAAGTTCCCCAGTGCTCATGGTTACTGGTACTTCGGGCTCTTATTGTACCAACCTGCACTGCTACACTCTCTACTCTGCTTTTCCTCATGAGGAATCTTCTGTGTAAAGACCAAGGTAAGAGGAGAAGAAGAAACCCCTCATTACATTGAAACAATGAAAGAGAAGCACTGGGTTTGTATGGGGAGATGGGGAAAGCCCATGGTACAGAGGTGGAGGTCGTAAAGGCAGTAAAGGATGTCCAAGTGCTCTCCCACAGAACAGGAGACTCCTAAAGCTGCCAGTCCTACAGTAAAGAAAAGTTCAGTGGCAGTAGAACAAGGCCAAAGGCTGAACATGTAAAGCACATGTTCAGACTAAAATGGCCCAACAGTGTGCCTCCAGTTCTCTCTGAGGTTAGTGACAGCCAAGGATGTGCAGCACTAGGCAGGACCAAGCCAGTGCTCTAAGCATCCTGGGTGAGCATCCTATGCATCCTTCTATCCCTCCTACGCATCCTATCTATGCATTCTTCTTCTCCTTGGTACTGAATAGGGGGTAATCCAGCCTGGGGGGTCTGTGCCAGTTGCAAGTGACACCAATGGTACCGGTGTCTGCTCAGGGATGCTGCATTTACTAAAGCTTACAGAAACATGCTCTCTGCTCAGAAGAGGGAGTGAAAGCAGATCTTTACCAGGCAATTTTGGAGAGACTTTCAAGCAGAGCACCCTGGGCCCTCCCTGATTTGTCTCTTGAAATGTTTTATGATGATTCTGTGTGCAAGTGGAAAAGCTGTTGGACTTTTTAATGGCTGGCTGTGGTTTGGTTGGGGCTCTGGGAGCTGAGCCTGGGCGCAGCTCCTCAGCATTGTTGCCCCATAGGCTTGACAGAATGAGGAGCACCAAAACCAGGCTTTGTTACCAAAGCAGAAAAGCCTCTTTGTGCATGTGTACAACCATGACTATTCGTACATAGCCCCTTGTCAGAGTGAAGCTGTCACCCTGTTGGCATGACACTGGTTTTGTACACTGTCATCAGGTTGTTCCTGTCTCACCATCATTCATTTCCACGAAAGCATATTGAGGACATCCATGGCTACAAACAGGTGGGTGTACATGCATGCCATCCACTGCTCATGTGGTGCAGAGCATCCTTTAAAAGGCAGGTCACACTTCAGAATTAATATAGGTAATTTTTATTAGTAGGAAGTGCTTAGAAGCATTGGTTGGTATAATCACAGCTTTACTCAGTAACTCACATTCCTAAAGGTGCTTAATTCCTTAAGACTCTGCTTGCTTCATTTGGGATTTTATAGTACCAGATACAAATGCAGACTTTCATCCTGTTGCATGGCCATTTGCAGTCCTATAGTCTGGTTTCGATATCAGCCTGGATAATTGTTCACAGTACAAGGCAGGTAGGTAGACATGAGTAGGTGAAGATATAGGGATGGAAGGGAATATGCAGGTTATCAGCATTCCCTTGTTCAGGGCTCTGCCCTTGGCAGGACTTGGGAGAGGCAAACAAAACTCCTCATAAGAGGAGATCATTCAATGTGAAGGCAGATGCTTTCATTTTCCAGCTCCAAACTGCACATTGTGTTGTCATCTCTAAGGCCATGGAGGGATCAATTGGGCCAAAATAATCCACAATGACACAATGGGCTTATCCTTTGTTGGAATTAACCCATGTGCCACGTAAGTTGAAACAAATTAATTTTAGAACTTGCCTGTCTTCTTTGAGCTTCCTGACTTCAGAAGTGAGGAAAAGGATTTTATGCTTTCACATTAGAGTGCTCTGGGACTTCATTTAGCAATGCTTTTAATAAGGTTTTGATCTTCAAGTGGAAAGCTCAGTAGAAGGACAAGTGACTGCAATTAGTAAAACAAAATCATATTTCATTTTAATGTTCAGTTCTCTTATAAACACAATCATAACAGCCACGTCATTCTCACTTGTCTCTGCTGATATTTGGTTTCAGAGAAGAAGGCTGCAGCCTGACAAGCAGTGCAATGACTGTTTGGTTTCTTCACAGAGATTGGATATGGCAGCATCTTGTTGTCATGATCATCGCCGAACCAGCTCTGAAGTTATATATTTCATCATGATGATTCTGATATTTGCCCTGATCTCCCGTGGATTTGTAATTGAAGACATCACAAAACAAACTAAACCTCCCCCAGTTGTGTGTGTCCAAATGACCTACATATGCTTCTTGTTCCCAGTTATGTATGGGTTTCTTTTTAATCTAACTCTTGGCACGACAGAAACCATGCTGGTGACATTATTGGCATTGTTAGCCTAGAGTGTTTTCAATAATACCGAGTTTGTTGGGGCAGAGTGTGAACTAGTTGTCAGATCTTGAGAAGTCAAATTTTAATTGCTGATCAAATATTTAAAATATGACTTGCATGGGTTTCCATATGAATTCTTTCTTGTGTCCATTAGGCAAGAAGCCAAAACCAGGCAGTGCGGCAGCTCTGCTCAGCAGCTTGGAAGTCAGCTTCAGGCTTCTATTCTGGACTGAAATTCTCCTGGTTTTCAGAATTTTTAATGTTTTTATTTTGGTAGGGAGGAAAAACTGAAAATAAGTTTAGGTCAATCTGACATAAATCTTTCCCCAACTCTGTTTTCCCAGAACACTTATCAAGCTGACAAATCAGTTATTACATAGCTCTATCTATTATGCTCCATATAAATCTATAGTTCCTATCAGATTCCACCTTCTCCATAACCTTCACTCCACCTTCTTTCATAACCCCCATAAAATAGGCAGGGTATCAACACCTTTTTGCAGATGTTTCTGCAAAAGAAGCCGACTTTCATCTGTGAAACTATAGAAGTGAGTGAACCAAAGTAGAAATTCTCACTGAGTTCGGCTCCAAGCATACTGTATTTTTACAGATGAATCTTTCCTTGTTTCCTGTTTGTGTTGAGATTATCAGCCCATCAATACTGTTCTTCCATTCTTCTGACTTCACGTGCCTCTCTTGACAATGTAGTGTTCAAACTAATCAGTTTGCACACTCCACTGAAGTACTGTTAACCTAATAGATAGGCCGTTAGGTTAGGGAAAGGGGAGGAGAAAGAGGGATTTACTATGGGAAGGAACATCAGTGTTATACAGGAGCCCACTGGTGATGGGAAGTCAATGGTGCTGATGTTTTCCACTCCATCAGCACACTAAGGTCAGAACTTTCCTTCTGCAGCTGTGGGGGGGAAAAAATGCTAATTCAGGATTAATGATGGCAAATTCCCTTAACACAGTGTTATGAGTTCAGGGAGAGATGTTCCCAGGATAGCAGACCAAATGGGTCATTTATCTGTACTAGTGGCAGTTCAAAGGTTCTTCAACCTCCTTATCCAGGGGCTTTTGCTTATTCTAAAAGCAAAATGTGAAACCTGCTTGTTCCAGTGGCTGGCAAAGGAGCCTGACCTGTGGCCCCTGTAACCTCCCACTGCTGTGCTCAGCTTCTCAGCAGATTCCCAGAAGCAGCTGTCTGAAGGCATGCACCAGGATGGGTTGACCCTTTATGGCCAACAGAGCCTTTCTCCAGAGCAAATTCCTTTCTCCAGTTGCTAGCTAAATGTTCTTCTGATCTCATTTCTTTACCTACATTGTCATCATCTGAAATTTGCCTTCAAGTGAATATCGTCAGTTAATGTTTGCACCATGTTTGAAAAGCCTGAAGTACCACAATTTGTTATTATTTCTTTTGTTTTCTTCCTGCTACTCTCTCCAAGTCTACATCACGGGGCACACACATCTCCCTCTGTAGCTTATTGTCTTACATCTGAACAACTGATCTTTGTCTTCAGCTCAGTCGCTGCCTGTTTAACTCCTGTGATGCTGGAAATACGTCGTAGAACCAGGGAGAATGAAACACTGTTAATTGCTTCATATTGTAGTCATAGTACTGATTTTACACGTGTTTGTAAAGGCCAGTGAATACACACCTAGTGCATTTCCACAGTGTGTGCTTGTAGCGCAGTGTGATCTTCTGATAAGCAAAATCTCTTCCTCTCTCTTAACTTCTTTTCTATCTATCTGTTTGTTGGATACAGAGCCCCCAGGGTCCTCTGTGTATTTCATAGCATCAGAAAGAACAGGAACATGCCAAGCATGGGTGAAGTTTTGGGACATGAATTTGTTCTAGAAACTTCTATAGAGCACATGTCAACTATTAAATGAGGGGTTTGGGTTTACAGTTTCTTTTTCTTCCCTCTCCAAAGACTCATAATTAGGGTAATTTTTTACATGGGTTTTTGATATTTAGGTGCAAATGTTCTGCCAGTGATAAACATCAGGTCTTTGCTCCAGAACATGTGGTTATGCTTGTGCAAGGATCTTACAAGCAAAAAACTGCAAACAATGTCTTCTGCTTTGGAAACAGGACAACTATTTTGCTGAAAATACATATAAAAATATATTAAAAATCAGGCTGGATGGAGACGTGTTTGTGGTCAATTCAAATCAAGTGGTTGCAGCCTGGTAAAAGGAATGGGAGCAGGAAGCAGTGAGGACCAGGCTCTATGATATAGAAGAAATCGTTTGCAACAGTGCTTATTCTGGAGTGCCTGAAAACATCCAACAGTAGGAATGCAGCTGGGGCACGGAGGCAAAACCCCCGCTCTTTTGCAGTAGTTTTGTTTCCTGAGGGACAGATCTATTTCCAGCCATGATGAGTTCAAGTAAACTGCTTTTGTGATACCAGAGGTGATATTTTTAGTGGGCACAAATGAGCTTGGTTGCAGTGGAAATAGCAAATTTTCTTTCCTGTGTTCGTTGCAGCTGTCATTGGTGATGCTCCATATTAAGGGAGAAGACCCAGTGGAGCATAGGATGGCCCTGCTTGTTTCCCACGTCTCGATTTTCCAGGCTGATAAATGTGGTAGAGGAGATGTGTGCAATAACTACTGTTAAGGTTTGTGGCTGGAGCAGCTTAGCAGCAGAATTCCCTGCAACCATGAGGATTCAACTGGACCGGAAAATCCCAAAGCAGCATCTGCATTGGTCTTTGAGTCAGCACAGGCCTGCTCAGGGGAATGCTCCTCTCAAACACTGATGTCTCCTGGGTTGATCCACTTTCAAATGCCTGATCAGCAGCATGGCTGCCAGCTGTGAGGCCCCCAGTCAGCATCTCTGAATCTTGCAAGGGCACGTCTTGAGGTACTCTTGTTGTGTCTTTCAGCCTGCCCTTCTTCTGCCTTCTCTTTTGTCTTCCATATCAAACCCTTCTCTTCTCTGACTATCACATTTCTTGCTTCTCCTCAAGCTCTTCAATACCATGGCAGGGGGGGTTGGAACTAGATGACCTGAAGGTCCTTTACAACCCTAACCATTCTGTGGTTCTATCTGGACACTGGCCCAGGTTGCTCAGAGAAGCTGTGGCTGCCCTGTCCCTGGCAGTGTTCAAGGCCAGGTTGGACGGGGCTTGAAGCAACCTGCTTTGGTGGAAGGTGGATGAGCTTTAAGGTCCCTTCCAAGCCAAAGCATTCTGTGATTCTATGGTGATATGATTCCATTGAAAATCTACCCCTCACTTTCCCCTCTTTGTCCTTCTCTCTACCCAGGCGCTGCTTACACTTGCTTTGTTCCCACACAGAGAAAGGCAACACAGGACAAAAGGCCCATGAAGCTGTGAGAATCACTGTCAAAGTTGTCATCCAGGCTGTGAACTCACCAGGTTTCAGAAGATAATGAAACACTTTAAACATGATGCTTGGGTAGATAGGGGGTGAGGAGTCACATAATGGAAGCCTTTGACTATTTCAGGCAGTTTACTTGGCTCTCAGCTGTCACTTTTCCATTCCCCAGCAACTCCTACCTCTGAGTTCATTCCCAAACTTTCCTATTTTGCCCATTCTGTTTGCTTGCTGGGTTGCTCTGACTGGGGAGAGGACCTGTTTACAATAACACCCACTGGACAAGTTTGGTTTTTCTGGGAGACTTGCCAGTTATGGCTGAAATCTCTCAATCCCTGAGTCAAAACCCCATCAAAACCGCTTCGAAGTCGTTACACACAATGGCTTTATCCCATCCGCAGACTGTTCTGCACACATTGCACTTCAGTGAAACTGCCCCTTGTCAGAGCAGCGATCCAGCCTGCCCATGGTTCTGTTCTGCAAACGCAACCTGGGGCCTTTTTCTCTGCTCACGCGTACTCCAGACCCTCTCCAGCAGGACCCTCCTGCCCTGCTGAATCCGCTGGCACCCATGGGGTGGCAGCTGCTCAGACATTCAAACGTCTGCTTTAACAACAGTTTTGGGTTCATTTCTGGGTTTAGTTGTTCACCAACGCTGTTCATTTTGGCTCAGCGACCCTTTTTTCTGACCCCAAGTGCGGTCTTGAACCTGAAGCACCTGCGGCGTTTAAGAGAGCGCTCGAAGCAACAAGAAAATGCAGCCTGTGCCATGAAAGCAACAGAAAACTGGATCAGACTGTTCCTAAAGGACTGACCAAAACATCCCAATGAGGCATGAAGGCACTAATGAGTCACATCCCAGGATGGGCTAAATTGTAATAGAAAAAAGCTTCTTGTGTCAGTTCCCTGCTGGGGCCGGAAAGTTGGTTCTTCTTCACTACCGACTGGTTTCTTTTCACTTTTCAGTGAGGTACTGGCTGCGATTTATGATTAAATAATTCCTTTGGGGAATGAATTGTGAAAAGAAAAAATATTCCCCCCTTCCTTCCCCCATCAAACCAATGAGAACAGCATTCAGAAAATTCTGATATCATGAGACAGCCTTTGCTTCCAGTTTCGTTTGGCGGATTCTCCTGAAAATGGACTGAGCAGCACCCTTGAGTCTTTTTCTTCCATTCCCACTGCACATTAGCAAAAGAAGGAATTGTTTTACTATGATAAACAGCTTACATTTCACAGGTGACCTTTTGTCTTTGGCAGAAAGGTTTTTGCCACATCTTGTTGAGGAGGCAGCCTTGCATTATTTATGATAAGCAGTTTACCAGGACAAGTCTAGTTTAAATCAAAACCTAGCAAAAATGTCCAGCTCCTGTGACCTGAATTCAGTGCTGTCATAGGTGGATATGCCTTAGCCAGGTTGAAGGATTAGGATTTTGGAGCAAAATGTGTAAAAAGATGAGGTCAGGACAGAGTTCTGGCATCCACAGTCGTAGTCATCTACATTTCAAGAAGTGCTGGGAGGAACTTGTTTATTCCTAATGCAATTGTGATTGTGTTTGTGGTGCTGTACGTGTGACAGGGGCAGAGTTAAAGCTGTATGGGTGAGCACTTTTGCTCACCTTTATGCCTTTAGGAAAGCCATAAACAGCAAACATAAGCCTGCTGAAGTTAAGGTAAGGATTATCTGTGACTTTTGTTAATGTGTTCAACAATGAGTTCAGTGGGTGTACCTGCCAGATAAATTAGATGTCTTCCTCCATCATCCAGTGTTATGGGAAGCTGTTTTGCTGATACTATGCAGAGAATGGAAACTTGGCTAACTTTGGGTCCAAGAGCCCAGACTAAAGAGTCCGATGAGCGATCCTGCAACTGGCATATTTTTGTATGGTATTAGGGAAGATGAATGATGGCTGTGTTTGGGCAGACTGTTTCCATAATGTGAGAGAGAGAAAATCAGCTCATTGTTGATCCAGATTTTGTCATAAGTAATTTGAAAGTTCCCTGTGGGTTCAGCTGAAAGGCATTTGGAGTCAAGGAGAAAATGCACGTTGATGTACATTGGATTTTGGTGAGCATCTGCTTCAGAAAGCAGTGCTTTGTGATCATCCTGGCCCCATAGAGCTCACCTAATAAAACAGTCCGCAATTAATTTGCAAGTTTGAGGCAAGTTCAGTCAAAGGGGCTCTTTTCTAGCTCATTTTTCAAAAAACCCAAATTACAATATAATTACACACACAGCAACAGTTCAATCTGAGAGACCCCTTGAATGCCATTTGGAGATGTATCGTTCCCAAATGCTGCCAATGTTAGCTAAAACTTCAGAAGCCTGAGCCAAACTGAGACACACAATTTTTCCTTCCTTCCTCCGTCTATTTTTCACTCTTTTCCTCCTCACTGCAACTATAAATAATGTGCCCTGCTTGCCTCATTTGCTAACTAAAACATGTATACCTGCTTGTTAAGCTGTAATTTTAGCTTCACTCTGATTGATAGCTCCGGTAGGAAAGATTCGAATTTTTGTCTTGTACAGACACATTCAAATTGCTTGGCAAGGCTGTTAGATGCGTTGCCTTTGTAGTCATTGTGCAGACTGGAGCTTCCCCAGTGACTGGAAAAAGTTTAAATGAATTTAATGAATTTGGGTTTTTTTCTCTTTTCCCCCCTGTTTTTTAGCTAGTGATTTAATATAGCGCTGGATGTTTTGGAATGGTGAATGCATACCTTCTGAGTGAAGTGCAGCCAGAGCTACAGCTGCAGCTCTCTTCCTATATGTGTTGCTCAATAGGCTTGTGGGAACTGATGGAGCAGACTGCTGGGAATGCCAGGCAGGACGGCTCCGCTGTTGTTACTGGCTTGGGCCCAGTTTAATACCTCGTGTGTAGTTGGATGTCGGAGAGACATTGAAGAGGTGTTACTAGAAAAATGCTGCTTTAAAATGGGACCCCTAAAAAAGCACAATTATGTTAATGTTTGTTCTAATTGTACACTCTGGTGTATCTCATGTACCTGAGGAAGCAGTGAGGTTTTATTTTTAATGGCTTTATGCCTACTTGCAGCCAATGGGTCAAGTGCTTTGACTGTCTGCTAGTCAATAAAGGGTCTGGATGCATTGCCAGCCATGTGCACTGTCTGCCATGGGCTAACGTACCAGGCATGGAAAGTACTTGTGTGACTTCTAATGAAGTACTAATAGTGCCGTGACTGATGGTATTTCTTTGGTAGAAGTGGCAGAGACTGGTTTTTTTTGAGCAGTGTTGCTCTGAGTTGAATTCAGCCTGGATAGGTGTGGGGGACTGTCAGGAAATAAAGTATTCCTTTATAAGAAGACTAGGAAAAAGTGGAGAAAGGGAGAGAAAAGACAAAAGCCAAGTGGTCTAGACTGAGTCTGAAGACAGTATTCACTTACTGGTGCTGCTGAATAACTAATGCAGAATAACTAATGCAAAGCAACTCTGGCAGGATAAGAATGTCTCTACTGGGCCAGGCTAATGCCCTACAGGTGGCTGTGGCTGGTAGTGAATGCTTAAAGAAGGTGCACCAATGTATATCCTTTCAGCAGTCAAAGGCTCTAACCTCCCAGCAAACAATAGATCTACTGTCTATCAATGTATTTCACCTCTGGAACTCAGGGCAAAACTCTTGCACCACAACCTTTTGTGGCAATGAGCACTAGGACTAATCCCATTCCCTTAGATACAGGAATAAATTCCACATTTTAATAGCTGATTGTATGAAAAATCTTCCTTGGCTTTTCTCTAGGCTTGTGGTCAGAAAGTGTTACCAGATGCTCGGTGTTTGCTTTAATAGGAGGATTTATTCTTTCAAATCAGCTTCTTCATTGGAGGCAGACTTCCACTTGGCTCTGCTAATAAGAAATCTCAGTCCACTTGAGATAAAATTAGCTGTGAGATTGTAACCTCTTGTTAGAAACGTGGGTAGTAGTATCCTCAGATGTTAAAAGCAGATTCAGAAGAGAACATAGAATCATAGAATCAGAGAATAGTTAGGGTTGGAAAGGACCTTGAGATCATCCAGTTCCAACCCCCCTGCCATGGGCAGGGACACCCCACACTAAACCATGCCACCCAGGACCTCATCAAACCTGGCCTTGAACACCGCCAAGGATGGAGCATTCACAACCTCCCTGGGCAACCCATTCCAGTGCCTCACCACCCTCTCAGTAAAGAATTTCTTCCTTATATCCAATCTAAACTTCCCCTGTTTCAGTTTTAACCCGTTACCCCTTGTCCTGTCACTACAGTCCCTGATGAAGAGTCCATCCCCAGCATCCTTATAGGCCCCCTTCAGATACTGGAAGCTGCTATGAGGTCTCCACGCAGCCTTCTCTTCTCCAGGCTGAACAGCCCCAACTTTCTCAGCCTGTCCTCATACGGGAGGTGCTCCACTCCCCTGATCATCCTCGTGGCCTCCTCTGGACTTGTTCCAACCGTTCCATGTCCTTTTTATGTTGAGGACACCAGAACTGCACACAATACTCCAAGTGAGGTCTCACGAGAGCAGAGTAGAGGGGCAGGATCACCTCCTTCGACCTGCTGGTCACGCTCTTTCTGATGCAGCCCAGGATGCGATTGGCTTTATGGGCTGTGAGCGCACACTGAAGCTGGCTCATGCTCATTTTCTCATCGACCAACACCCCCAAGTCCTTCTCTGCAGGGCTGCTCTGAATCTCTTCTCTGCCCAACCTGTAGCTGTGCCTGGGATTGCTCTGACCCAGGTGTAGGACCTTGCACTTGACATGGTTAAACTTAATAAGGGTGGCATCAGCCCACCTCACAAGCGTGTCGAGGTCCCTCTGGATGGCATCCCTTCCCTCCAGCGTATCAACCGAACCACACAGCTTGGTGTCATCGGCAAACTTGCTGAGGGCGCGCTCAATCCCACTGTCCATGTCACCAACAAACATCTGCCCAAGCTTTGTACTGTGAAAACCAGCTTTAAAATGAAAGAACCTCTGAACTAGAGGGAGCATCTCTGTGTTAGAAAGACTGATTTATTAGATCTTTTTCTCAGATTTAGCTGGGGGTTGTCCTTTTTGAACATACTTCTTTTTCCTTTGGGTACACTTTGTTCCTCTCTGGGTACACAGCTGATGTCTCCTTGCATATGTCTTCAAATGCAACAGTCACGCAAGTAAACAAAATTGTGGTAATAAGTGGGTGAAATCACAAGTTAGTTCATTTCCCTGCACCCATTTCTTTGTAATCAGAAGATATAGTCACTCCAGAAAATGCAGAGGAGGCTCTGCTATCCATGGCATGCTGTGCCTGCAGTTAGCACACATTTTAAATCACAGTTGTAGAGCTTATTTATACAGCTAAATGTCATATGTTTAAAAATAATGAGTTTATTCAGAAAGAAAAATTCCCCCCAAAGTGATTAATTAATGGAAGGAGACTCATTCCCAGTGTAATAGCCAGCTAGAATTATTCCAGGCCTTCTCTTGAAGTCAATTACCTGTTGGAAAATCTGTTCACTCCACCAAGTTGGTCCAAGTTCAACAGTGAGAAATAATGAAGCACTGATATGTAGCAAGAAACAGTAAATTTGTCATAATTGCTTGTGCATCTCATTGTATTGTGTCAATCCCGTTCTAAGACAACAAAGTGGTTTTGGAGATTAAAGTTAAGAAAAGTGGGGTTTAGGCAAGCAGTGGCTTAGATGTTTTTTGCAGCGAAACAGTTTGCTTTTTGCTTAGGTGTAGAAGCCTTCCTGAAAACACAAGCGACAGTGACATTCTTAACCACGTGTAGGACACTTGGTATCACAGTTTTTGACTCCTCAGTGTCTTACCTCAGGCTGAATTTAAGGTGAAAGAAGGTGGCTGTGCCATAGAGCACTATCACAATATTGCAATCGCTGCTTTTCAGAATCCTCACCCCAGCTTGCAGCCTCTGTGAAGCACAGGCGGTCCCACACAGATGCACTGGTCTCCAAGAAAGCTTCCTTCATTCTTTTGCCTGGTCTTTCACTTAATACATCTATCTGGACCCCAAATGAGCAGGATCAGATGAACTATAACCATAGTGAACTGCTTTGCTGGACTGTGACTGCAGCTCAGTAGCCCTCCCAATTTAGGTTCGCTCTTTGCTCCCAACTTCTAGAGTTTCATAATGGAATTCTAAAAACACATTTCACAGTGAAACTTGGCAAAGTGACAGCCAAGAAATCATTTTCCTTAGTAATTTTAAATGCATCAATATAGTCACCGTTAAGATATTCTAAGGAACGGAGGACGGGGGAATAACAGTATTTAAAAAGCCTGATGTCTCGTGTTGGTGCTGATGGGGAGATGTCATTTGTCTTTTGTTCATAAAGAGATCTGAGATCCAATGATTTCAAAATATTAATGGCATGCTACATAAGCATCAAATGAATACATTGACTAGGGCTGAGGCTGCTCTTTTCCAGTGGATTCCTAACGTGACTTGTCTAGTAAAAAGAAAAAGTCTAATTGCAGGGATTCAAGCAGTTGACAAACCAGAAGGGCTCTGGTGGGGTTGCCCTTGTCTTCTAATTACAAACTTACCCAAGGAACTGTTCTGATCTTCAAGGTAAGTACTGTGAGATTTATAGAAAATGTGATGAAAGAGGGTTTGGGGCATTTTGGGTTGATTGGTTTGGTTTGATTTTTGATTTTGTTTTGGTTGGTTGGGTTGTTTTGGTTTGTTTTGGGGTTTTGTATAGGTACTGGGTTTGTGACACAAGGTAGCAACAGCTCAGCCAGAAAATTCAGAGCTGTGCTTGATTCTGCATTATCAGCCCATTGTCGTGGTTTGTCTTTCTACTTTAAAGTAAAATCCACACCAGACACACAGTAACTCACAATTGCCTGGGAGGCGTTTCTTTAGTTTGTACCATAAGATGATTCGGAAGTCATGAAATCTGGTGGCAGGAGCAAATGTACCCACTATGTTTTCTAGCTTGTCTTTGGAGGAGAGAGGTCCTGTAGTTATCTAACATCAAATAAAGATCTCTCTAATTGACTCATGTGTCTGGCCAGGGAAAACGAGGTGAAAAGACTCCAGAGAAGAGGTGGTAGCTGAAAGGCAGCTATTGGTTTGGAAGAGCATCAGGTGGGAGAAAGTGAGGCCTGAGCTGGTGATGGGACAATGCAGGGAAGAGATGGATGCTGAGGAAGGCTCATGCATACTTAATATCTTCAGAGGACCAAAATCCTCAGTCCTGCGAGGGGATGTACAGAATAATTTCCTTCTATTCTGTAGAACTGCTGTTACTTCACGCTCTTCCTAAGATCAGAATCTGGCCCTGTGTGATACAGAAATGTGTTTTGAGATGTTTTTAACTTGTGGAAAAAAACAACAGAAAATAATCAGTGCCATTTTTGGTTTTCTGGATGTGCCTGTAAGATTGGAAGTACCGTCCTGATTCACACTGTGGTGATGCACAGCAGCGTTTGTATTCTGAGGAGAGAGAAGTGAAACAATCACATATTCAAAGGAAAACATATTTAATGAATCCACATACATTAATTTGCCCCCAATAGAGATCCTTAGTAACTAAAAATGTGTGTTCTCTGCAGTAAGCATCAAGTGAGACAACACCATGCAAATCTGTGATTTATGGTGCTCCATTTTATTGCCTTCTAGGTTTGTACCTGCTGAAAAAGGAAAGACCCAGGCAATGGCAAAGACCTCTTCCTGCTTCATCTGCCCAACTTTTTGGTATTGTCAGATTGTCAAATGACAGGCAGCTGTCATTTGTTTTGCAGCCATGTAATTCCTAAAATGTACAAGAAATATTCTATGAAGACCAGCAGTGAAACAAACAAGACTACAGAACAGACTTGAAAATGCAACTTATTATTTTTAACTGCTTTTCCAAAAGGACTGAGCTTTTAATAATAGTCTACTCTTCCAAAGCATCTCTCAGATGCGGACTTCAAATTGTGTAGACAAATTGTCTCAACATGTCTGTGGGCTAGGTAAGTACTATTAATCCCTTTTTACAGAGGGATAAAACTGAACATCAGAGAGCCGAGAACACTGTTTTCCAGCTTTGGTGTTGCAAAAAGGACTGTCAGAGCTGTGAGAGTATTGTGTTAAATTCCACCCCCTAAGTCCAATTTAGCCTTTTGCCTTTCCAGCAGATGGTTCGTTATAACTGCATCTTTTCTGGTCACAGGTTATAAAATGGGCAAAGGCTGGGGTGGATGTGAGAAATGGACAGTTGGTCATTCCCAAGACATGCAACGTGTATCTGAAGTTAATTGTAAGCTTGTAAGTTAAGCATTTCATAAGTATGTCAGGATGAATGTAAGCTTTCTTAGAATTCCTCAGCCTGAAATTGTTTAACCTACTACCATGTCGCTTCTCTAAGTTCACAGAGTGTGGGCAATCCCCCCAAGAATGTACGTCCCTGTTAACGTTACTGGGCTTTTTTTATATATCATAGGCTTGCTAGGTGTGGATTATTGCATGCATGTAGTCAGCAACCTTACTTTATCCAGTTTCTCCAACAGACACTTAGAAAATGCAAGGAACTAATAAGGAAATTAAATTCATGGCGGAGAGAAACCTAGAAAGACGGTAGTCTATGAAGGATTAAGGTCTAAAAGCAATTTCTAGTCCTTAGAATGAGTGTTCTTCTTGCTGAAAGGGGATATGTTATTGAAGTGGATTTGCTTAGGGTTGGAGATACACCTTAATTAACATTAGATCCTCTTTTGCTCAAAAAAGGCAAAAAATGTTGTTCTGGACATCTTAGGCTCCAGTGAGGATGCATGCAGTTAGATTTGTCTAGAAGCATGGTATCTGTTGTGGCAGCGAGGGCTACCTAGTGTTCCGAATTGCAGTGTGTGTAACTCCAGCCAGACTGCACAGCCTATCCTCTTCTATCCCAAAGGTATGTTTTGCTGTTGGGTGCTCTGTCTATGCCTATCAGGGTAAAACCAGCCCATTCGTCATTGTGTTCATGATAGTTTCCCTCTGGCTGATCTTGGAGCTGCAGAGTGGCAGCAGCCATTGATGATGGGAGCATGGAAAGGGTGTGCAGACCTTTTTGTCAGGAGCATCTCTAAAAGAAGAGCTGACAGAGGTGCCACAAATAAGTTGGTGAAGGGTGGCAATGGGCAGCCACACTTGCAAGGCAGTGGATCACACCATCACTCTCAGCTTGGCACTGCCTCCAGGGTGCTCCTAGTTGCCCCAGGGCAGGAAGTACCCCTGACCTTTGCAATAAGAGCATTGTACCCAGTGGTGGTGATGGAGCTTGTCTGAGCAAGAGGCAGAGCTTTTTCAGGCTTGTCTGGAGCCATGGAAAATGTCCCTGTAGGACCTCAGCTCTTCCTTGTTTGTGAGGGTTTGCCTTTACCCTACCTGTGCTAATACAAACCGCACCATGCAGTGAGGTTATTCATACAGACGCAGCCTGTACAGGGATAAGGTGCTTACCATGCTTTGGGATGCTAGTGAATACTTGGCATGGTTTGGGTAAGCTCTAAGGATGTAGGCAGAGCGAGTTGAAATGAATAAATAACATGTCATTTAAAGCACAGGGTAAGCTGCATGCCAAGGAAAGGGGCTGGAAAACTCACTTCTTGTTTCAGCAGCATGTGAGACCCAGTCACAGGACTGGCAAAAAAGGGAAAAATCACAGCTTCTTTGCACCAAGCTTGAGCTCCTAAGTTTAAAGCTTTTAAAGAAGCCAAGTAGTGCAGGTGACAGCAGTGCAATTTTCTGAAGGAATCTGTTTTTGGAAATGGGCCTGTTAAGAATACTTGAAGATCCCATTAGTCATCTTTTTGGTGTACTTTTGGACACCAACAGTCTCCCACTCCTCCCGAATCTTTGTGAAGTTTGCATTGCCCACAGGAGCTGCACGCAAAGGAGAATGCAGAGCTGACGTACAGGATAGCTCACATTAGGGTAATGTCCTTCCTCTGGCTGATAGGGTGGGTGGTGGGACCCTCTAATCTTGGCCTACAAAGACATGTGAGCTTTAGCATGCCCCAACTGAAAGGAAAACAGCAAGATGAAAAGTATCCATTAAAGACTTAAGCATTGTTAAAGATAGAGAAGGTGGAAAAAATACTGCCTGGCACAGGGCTATATCACAGAATCATAGAATAGTTAGGATTGGAAAGGACCTTAAGATCATCCAGTTCCAACCCCCTGCCATGGGCAGGGACAGCACACGCTAAACCATGTCACCCAAGACCCATCCAACCTGGCCTTGAACACTGCGGCCTTGAACGCTAGATGGAGGTGAAGAAAAGAGCTGTCCGGTGTATTTTGTATATCCAAGATTTTTAACGTAAATACATAAAATAAACTGAAAAAAAAAATAAAATGAAGAAGTCCACAGAGTTGCCAACGGGAGGAAACTCAAGATATTTGTTCATGGGGTTTTTGGGCTGGTCTCTCCCCTGTCACACCAATACTGTCACACCAGCTATTGCAGCTGTGGGAAAGAAAGACTTAAAGAGGATAAGAATGTCTTCAAGCAATTTCAACAATTCTGCTTCAGTGAGGGGCATGATGAAGGAAAGAGACAAGACCCCTTTCCCTCCTCCATCTGTTTTTCTTATTCCTCATTTAATGTATGCAAAGGAAAAGTTGGCAATAGTCACTCTTTGGAGTCAGGCTTTACTTGATAGTAGACCTTAGTCCTTGCATAAAATTGGCTATACTAATAATTATCATCTTTCTCCACACTTCACTCTTCCTCTCAGTAGAAGAGTGAAGCCTGGGCAACAGGACATGGCATTTTTGGGTGTTTGTTCCCCATTACTGGATGCCTAAAAAAGAAACTCAACATGTTGCTAGTTAGCGGGAGGAATTGCCTTGTCTTCAGGGGTCATCAAAGAAACTGTTAAGGAGGCAAAGAAAAAGTTGATTTCTGAGCATGTAAGTTCTTTTCATGACTGGCTTAGGTTTCTGTAACACTTCTAGGAGCTATGTAGTTCTTTCCAAAGTGTGCTAATGCAAAGCACAAGAAATATGGAGGTGAGCAATCAGCTCATTAATACTGCCAGGAGAAAAGAAAAGAATTAGCAGACTCTGTGATGGGCAGCCACAGCCAAACCCAATGCCACCTCTGTGGAATTAGATGTGCTCCAAGCACCAAGAGCCTGTGATAATATGACCTTTAAAAACCTTATGTTTCATTAATGGAAAAATGAACTAAAGAAGCTGCTGCTGAAGCTTTCAAGAAGCTGGACTGCTCACTTATACATTAACATGTCACAGACTTTGCCAGCTGAGCCGGGAGGCAGAGCTGACAGGGGCTCCAAATCTTCCTTTTTATATAAACCTGCCCAAAAGCTGGTAGCTGTGGGGGATGCCCGCTGTAGGACATGATGAATAGATCCTTCTGGTGCTTGTCAAAGTTGTTTCTTACAGTACTACATTGCGGTTGGTGTGAGCACCAACTGTCAGCAGTGGGTCCAGTCACAGCCCTCATATTTGCCACCACAGGGTGCAGGAATGGGTGGCAAAGACCAGCCAGGGAAACAGAGCTTGTGGGTGGGAAATGGGCAGCAGGAGGGAGAGCAGAGTACTGTGCAGTGGGAGGGTTATCTTAAGGAGGCATGCCCAAAGCATGTCGGCAAGGGAAAAGAGGCAAGGTGCAGGGATGGGTTTTGGGGAAGGGGGAAACGTGGCAATAAGGGAGTATTGAGTGTGTGCCTCCTCCATGCCTGCCTTTATGTTTTCCAGACAGAAGCAGGGACCTGGAACACAGCGGCTGCAATGCCGAGCCGTGGTAAATGCCAGCTTTGTTAGCGTGCGTGGCAACTTACCAGGAGCTCCGCGAATTCCTGTGCTTGGAGAGCCTTGCGCTGGGAAGGAAAAATGAGCTGTGAAGTAATAATGATAATAACAGGGTTCGATGGGGCAGATGTAATCCACATTTCTTCAGCTGATCCTGGCTTGACAAAATTGTTGTCATGGGGTTCTCTTCAGAAGTTCATTTCAACACAAGCTATGGTGTGGCTCAGGCTGATCTAGAGCTAAAATATGACATTTTTTCCTTCAAAGTTGTACTGACAGAGTACTTAATGAGGCAAATACCTCTAAACAATTGTCCATGAGAATTAGGAGTTTGGAGAGAGGTTTCGCACTCATTTATGAAACCTTTGGGTACATTTTCTGGCTTACTGTCAAAAACCTTGGTAGTGCTGAGCTTCATGCAAATATGTATTTGTGGCAAGCCCATAGGAGTCAGGGAGTAGCAAATACTGACTCTCTTGTGTCAACAGAAAAGCAAGTGCAAAACTGGCTGTGGGCAGATCAGATTTCAGTTTTCAAAGTAAATATTTGGTGTGTTCTTTCTGCTTTCAGTTTAACTGGACGTGTCTACGCTGAGAGGCTGAAATCCCTCCTGCTGCAGCTTGCCTCAGTCTAAGACACTGTTGACATGTCAAACTCTCTGAGATGCTCAGGGTGCTGACAGGCACTGCCCAGATTCCTTCTTCTGACCCACAATGCCATCTCTCAAAGCATCTCATGCAACTTCTTTGGGGCACATTCCTGTACCCCTTGGAAAGCACAGTGCAGGGCTTGGGGAATTCTGAATGTGATCTAGAGCGTGCGGATTCACTACACTTCACTACATCCTTTGGACAAGAAATGCCTGCATTCTGTGATGAAATCCCTGTTATTTTAGTAAGACTAAGGTAAAACACAAGCAGAAGTACTTATTTACAGTAGGAAAAACTGTCACAGATATTCATGTGAGACTTCAATGGAAAAAAGCCATACACATGTTTGGACCTTTGAGAATTCATCTCGATGTGCTGCCTAGCTGCTGCTCTCCTGTCTCACCCCTCACCAGGGGCTTTGCCTGGTTCCCCAGCTGTGACCACAGGTCTCCAGCAGTTTCCTCTGGCATTAGCTGTCACTACAAGAAGCAATCCTACTCCTACCCACAGAGTCCTGCCATGTCACCTCCCCGTGGTGGCCCTGGATGTGCTGTTGGGGTTGTGCAGTGGTGGGGGTCAGACCACCTATCCATTCTGAGACTTACCTTTGCTGTTGTCAGGTTATCTTTCACTGGATCGCTTCTTTCACCCTGTGGACTGTGAGGCTGCAGGAATGCTTGGGGCAACACTAGCAAAAGGTAGGTGAGAGGCAGGAATGAGAGGTGGCTGCTGGGCTGGGGAGGGAACCACTTGTACATCCTGGCTTAAAGTCTCTCCAAAATTGTGGCCTCACTGTGAGTATTTCTGCCTGAAGCATCTTCTTGTTTAGAGCTAAGTATTTGGTGTCCATCCATCAACAGAAATACTTGATACCATTGTCTAAACGCGTTAGATGTGTGTAATCCCTGACTGGCTCTTGGCTGAAAGCAAACGTGACAGTGATTAGCTACTTTGGGACAGCTTCTTATCTGGGAAGAGGTGGATATGATCTGGTAGATGGACATCTCAGAGGTGTAGGAGCCAGCTGCAGGGTTGAGGTTCAAGCTAAATGTGGGGCTTGAGTTCTCTGCCTAATCCCAGAGACTTTTCCCTCCAAATAAACGTGAAGCTCATTGGCAGCTGCCACACACAAAAGCTTGCACAGAGTTATACTGCTGTCTACTGAGCAAAGTAAGTACAAACGCAAACATCAGAGCCTCGTGAGAGATAAATTGCACTTCACCACATATAATTTAATTGCCAGTCACTAACGAGCACATCTTTAAGTGTTCACTTTGTTTTCCCACTGGACAAAAGCACTGCATTGTGTTTTACTATATAATTATGAAAAGCCAAGGCAGGTTATTTTATTTGATCACCTTTCAAAGGGTAGCTGAAGTCACATGGGATCCTAAATCCTGCTCTTGGGAAAGTGGTAAATTTGGTTTAGTTTTTGCCATTTAGGTACTACTCACCAACATTGTAGTCGAGATTTGCCACTGAAGCCTAGGGAACTGTGTTGTGGACCACAGTTTTCTCCTGTCAAAATACAAGGGCTTCAAACCTAAAAGATGAAGAAAAACCACATTAAGAGTAGTGTGAGGATGATTTTATTCCACATAAAGTCATTGACAGCAATAAGGTTTGATCGGAAACAGAGGAGCCCGTTTTGTTCCAAATGTGTTGGATTCGTAGAGAAAAAGACAACTCAACAGTGAGTTTAAGTGGGTCAGCGCTTTGGATAAAGACTGATTCTGCAGTCTTACAGTGTGCGATGCAGCCAGAGTTCAGACATGTTGGGTGACATTGTTCCCCAAGCAGACAGATGTTTGCCAGGTTACCTTTGCCCTCTGCTGGAATAACCACCCATGTCTGAAAGCTGGGTGGTAAAACCAGTGGTCCCAACCCAGGTGTATTTTATGGAACTAGGACAGACACTGGATTTATGTTGCTTTTAAAGCTCGTTTATCTATCTAAAAGCTTTGGTGGGTGGTAACCCTCTTGTTTCTTTGGTCTGGTCCTCTCAGTTTCCCTTTCCCTTTCAGTCCCCACTTCTGGGACTTGGAATGTCTCTTTATATTGGAAAATAATCATAAAATGGCTTGGGCCATGGCTGAGCCATTCTCTAAAGCTTGTTGGTGAAACAAAAACATCCAATCACTCCTACCTCCCAAAAAAGGAAGGTACCTTTAGGTCTGCTCTGACTGTCCAGCTAACACAAATCTGTTGTCCTTGAATAGGGTGATTCCCATTTAGTTTAACATGGAATGTGTTTAATGAATAAGTAGATACTACTTTTATGTCTCAAAGCTGATGCCAAGTTTTACTTGTTTTCTACTAAAAATCAGAATCTTGTAGGGCCCAAAGCTGGTGCTTCTGTCTGTGCTCACCTCACATATGGAAAATGATGGTCTTTTTCTTCTGGGAGAGTCAGTTCTGCCCCTATTGAGCACTTCTCAGGATCAATCCCACTGGAATTCTGCACAAATCACCTCTAATTAAAATTCCTTGACAGAAAACAGCTCCAGAAGGGCAATATCAAACCCATCCATTACGAAGTTAAACTCCGGGCAACAAAATCAGAGAGGATAGCAGTCGAATGGGAAGCACCAATTGGAGGATCCTGGAGCGGACTTCACTCTTGGTTTTCACTTTCTGACTCTGAAGAGCAAATGAAACTGTGGCTGGTAAAACAACGTTCCTAGAAAGAAGATCAAATTCCAGAAGGCTGATACCACCCAGGCACCAGCTGTGAGGAGGTAATAACCTCTGCTTTTGAAAAGAAAACAGGCAGTGCCAAGTTGCTATTGCTGCACTTGAGGGTTATGTGTCTGCTGAATTCAGCTGGTTTTAAGGGCCGCACACATCCAGGGTCTAGGATATCCTCCTTCTGATCACCATCACACTGTGCAGCAAGAACCAAAAGAAGTGTTATTTTGGTAGGAGTGAAACATTTGTCAAGCAATACCAAGGAGGAGCCAAAACTCATTTGGGCACTGGGTCTGTTTTCCCTGGAGGCAAGAGCCCACAGCGCTTCAAGAGAATCCATGGCAGACTCTAGAAGGTGAGAGACTGTTTTATTCAAATATCATCTCATTTTAAATAATTGCAGTTGTTCATTTTTTTATGTTAGGGAGTTTTTATGTTTGTGTTACGTTTTTCTGTTGACAATCTGTGTTTACCATGATGTACAGGGACATCCTATCCTTTTGATGTTAGTAAAGAGGCGAGAAGCAGGGAAGGCAGGTAATGGGGAGCAAGAAGGAGCTGGTTTTCCAGCAGAAATACCTGGTTGTGACCCGAGGAGGTGCGTAAGGAGGGAGGGGAGATGGGTACAGTGAACCACATTGGCTGTGAACAGGGGAGGGAGCAGAAGCTGAGAGCAGGGCACACCACGGGTAGGCTGGATTGGGAATGTGATTTTAACAGCTATACTTTTCAAAGGTGTCCTCACTCAGAAGCAGCACTTTATCTCTTTTTGTCAGGTGTCAGAAGCTAATGAAAGAGCCAGGCATTCGGGTCCCTCACAGATAATAAAAGGTTTTGGATAGCCTTTAGCTCACAGCAGATATAAAGATCTATTCCTGATGCTGCTGAACTGTAAGGGGTCTGTGTTTTGGTGCTGGTTGAACCTGCATCCCCAGGTGACCTAGTCTGGAAGCAGAGCTATGCTCTTATTGCCAGCTGTGCACTGCTGTGCCAAGGCTGCTGCGTCCTGTGGTTGCATTCAGAGTGGTATATGCAAGTACCTGGTGACACAACTGGTGATGTAGGAGGTGAATGCAACAGCTAAGCACACAACTTCCTATGCAATTACATGTGAACAGGTCTGTCTCTCATGTTTTTATCAAATACATCTCAGCTATAGCAAACCGGGACTCTCCTTGGTCCAAGATTTGCTAATGTTAGGTTGCTGCAAGATTATTTCATGGTACAAAGGGATCAAAGGCAATGGACAGACTCTGAAAGCAGAGCAGCTGAGATGAAAGAGATTGTGAGGATCCCTTGCTGCTATTACCACAAAAAATACAAACTAGCTACTGCTTGAGAGGAAGCATTTGTACCTTCCTGGGCAGGTCATCCTGAGCCTGAAAACAGTGAGGTTTGGAAGAATTACACATGACAAAGAGTAGAACTGGCCCTGTTGTTCTTAAAAAAAAGGATATTAATTTCCTAAATTAAATTATTAATTTCAGTGGTTTTGAACCAAAACTTTGCCTATTTTGACACAGTACTGTTAAACATTCAGATTCGTGTGCCACCATCCCCCTCCTGTTTGCTGGGTTTTGGTTTTATTTTTTTGACAAAAAGTGTCTAAGTTTTGTTTTGCATCTGTAATTCTAAGCCTTTTCATTTAAATTTGAGCGAAATGTTTCAGGCTGACCTGAAATAATGTCTGGTTTTGCTTTTTGCATTGTTTAGAAGTATTTTTTGTTCAGCTCCCCTCTGCCTTTGGCTGGAAACTGAAACTAACACTATTTGCCAGCTTTAAGTGAAAATGAGTAAATATTCCTTAGTCATTGGGTGAGATCTTTCACTGGCTTTGAGCATTATAATCCTGCTGAAGTCAAAAGAACCAAACTGATTTATACCAGATGGTTATCTGGACCCCCAAGAGGAATGAAATCAGTATTGTGGATTAAATTTACCATCAATACAAGAAGACCTGTTTGCATTAGCGGGATTACATCTGTGCTTCCTCACAGATAAATTTTGTTCCAGTCTTCACTCCTAATGCTTTTACCTTCATGCTGCAGATGGTGGCTCAAACTAGCAATAGAAGCCCAGGAGGTTTTTTGCTGGAGCAATATTTCAGCCTTTGGGCCCAAGATTTGCACCAGTGTTCGTGTGACCCTAGATTTTAAGCAGCTTCTTCATTTTGTATGTTTGTGCTGGAAATGAGTGTGGAAACCAGAATGAAACAAAATGAATTGGGAGATAATTGTTTTAGTTGACTTTTATTTTTATATTTTTTAAGAATGGACACAATAATCATGAAAAAATGGGTGGTTTTTTGCTAAAGGAAAGTTGTACAACAGGGGTACTTTGTATGGCCATCAGAATGACAATGAGCATGATCAGACTGGTGGGGAAAGTCTTCCTGAAGGTATTGCTTTCAAATAAGCAAGGAAACTGTTGCTGCTTGGAAAATGAAACCTGTGATTTATGAGCACAAAGGACTCGAAGTCAATATTTTGTTCTCCATAGTTATTGAATAATGACTTTGACAGTTCCTCTGGGTTTGAGGAGATACACATTTTTTGGGGCTGGCAGGATGCAATGGACTAGCTGATTTCCAAAGCTGTCACTTATCTTTGATTTGTATCTTCTATATTTCCCTTTTTGGATCAGTTAGTACCATCAGGCTCTTGCCTGCTTTGGCATGGTGTGCAGCAGCCTGTCTCCAGGATAATTCCAGAGTGCCTTGTCCTGCATCACCTAGAAGAGGTTGCAGCCCTGCTTCTGTCTCACCCTCTATGAATGAGTTTTAAAACCTAGAAGGACATTAGAGTTCTGCCTGACCTTGTGCTGAGCCCCATGCACTCTTCCTAAACTTCTGTTGGATCTGTGTTTGTAGCAGATGAGGCACTGAATCTTTGTCACTTACCGCTGGTACTGATGAGGGTAGTTCTTGCCTGTTTGAGTAGCGTAAGTCTTTCTTTCCCAGTAGTGTTCAGCAGTTTTCTGAATCTGTGTCAGTTATTTACAGGCTTGAACTGATTTAAAGTGACAAGCACAGGGGGAACTGTCTAGGATGTATAATTTGCTGAGAATTATTTCAAATTAGAGAAGAAAGTGACGAATGAGGACTCTTGGCTGTAGTGTCAGCGTGGTCTCCATATGTCTGTGTGAATTTCATGGACAAATCCCTTCACAAAGACAAAGCCTTGTGCTGCACTGAGGATCCCTGATTGCTTCCCCTCCAAGGAGCATGGAAGAATTCTTTTAAGCGGGGTCACATGGAAACATTGTGGTGGTCTCAGGGATCCATAAATGAGTGTAATCACGCCTGCCTGTCTTCCAAGGAGATGCTCATGTGAAAAGAACTAACTGTAGCATAGTTGTAGTATATAGCTGACATAGAAAAGTGGATGAATAATTTTGGGGAGGATTTTATTTGGACATTCTGGAGCTCTGTTTGTTAAAGACAATGACAACTTTTTGAAGCACACTACAAAAGCAAAAAGGATTTGGGGTCTTGTTATTGCTGCACCTGTAGCGCTACTGCTTCCTTATTCCTAGGGGATGAAGGCAGCTGCCATAAACACTTTTCTCATCTCAGGTTTTTCCTATTTTCTTCCTATTTCCTCATTTCTCTGTACCATCCATCTCCATTGTGCAAACTGAGTAATGACACTTCACCAAGGAAGACCAGACAGTGAAAGGCAGCTCTACAGGCTTCGGGATTATTTAGTGTTAAGCTGTTATCAGGGAATGTTTATAAAAAAGAGTGCGTTCCCAACAGGCCTGGCACATACGGAATTTCATGTGTAAATTCCTGCAGGGAGATGCTGATCCTTCATCTAATGTTTGTTTTACCTGCTCCCCA
Source organism: Psittacula echo (assembly GCF_963264785.1). Taxonomy (NCBI): domain Eukaryota; kingdom Metazoa; phylum Chordata; class Aves; order Psittaciformes; family Psittacidae; genus Psittacula; species Psittacula echo. The sequence continues at coordinate 4,414,637 of NC_137738.1, read as the reverse complement.
CCTGAGCATTTTGCTGGTAAGTACATTGCTATCATATGGCTCCAGACAGTTGCTTCAGAGAGGAGTTCTACAGCTGCTTGGTAGGGAAATGGTATTTATTTGCTTCTAATAACATCTATGCTCCTTGTAATTTCTTTGAGGGAGGTTGCTCTACCTGTAAAGCCACTTATAGAGGTACTATTTTTTTTCACCTGCCAAATCATTCAACTGTATTAACAGCATGAAGGGAACCAAATTTTCTCCTATTCACGATCTTAGATAAAGCACTTGCTGATAAAGGAAATACTGGTGCGAATCTGGAGTAACTTGGGATCTTTTTTATAGTAACACAAATTTTGAGGAGTTGATGCTAGAAATGCAATATGACTGTGCCTGCTTCTTCACCTTACTTAAAAATGAACAGGTAGGTTATAAGAAGAGGGAACCCTGCCTCCGGTGGAATGGGAAGCAGTTGTTTCCCTGTGGGTGTGGATGACGGGGTCTGTAGCACTAGCATTGTATGGGACTGAACTTAAATCAGCCTTGTAAATACTCTTTATGGAGTATTTACATGGAGTCATGGCCCTCACTTTGGGAACAGCTCAGTGCCTGGGCAATGGAAGTGTCTCTTGCCATCCTGAGCCAGCGCTTCCAGTGACTTGAAGATGACCTGGCACAAGTCATTGGGGCTTCTCACTGTGATACAGACAGGGCTAGAAAACTTCTGCTCCTCTGCTCAGAGAGCTACAAACATTCACTGGCCTGAGAAAGCAGAGGGCGTAAGGGAAGGTGATGCTCCTGACGCAGGCAGTGCCTCACTTCTAGGAACTACTGCTTGTGGTCAAGAGCCTTCTCCAGAGTGTGTAAAATAAACATCGTTTTCACTGCTTCATTTCACTGTTTTACCAGCTGTGCTTGTGTTGTGGTCTCCCCCCAGCAAGGACAGAGTGTCCCCAGAGGACTGGGGTATCTGTACCTCCGGAAGGAGAATTTTGGGCAAGTGATGGTGGCATGCTGCCCGGTCTCATAGCCTCTCCTGCTTGGAAAGATCTTCAGGTGCTCATTTTCATGTAAAGACTGCCTTGTGTGGTTTATGCTGAACCAGGCTTCAAATAGTGATGACTTAACAGCAAGAGTGACAAAAAGTCTATAAAATGGCTGTGAAATTGTCTGATGGGGGTGAGTCTGGCTTAATACAAATGTAGTATTTTACTATGCCACTTCTCTGCCTGGTGGCTTCTTGGGTCCAATGGGAAGCCACAGGCATCACAGGAAGCCCCTGAATGTCTGGGCCTGGGGCTGATCCTGCTTTCTACAGCCAGGGGAGCAGAAGGGCTCTGCAAGGTGTGCACTGAGCTCAGTCCTGCTGAGGTCAGGGGGAATTATGTCCATGGCAGGAAGACTGGATCTTAATATGTTTTAGAGGATGTATCTTGTACAATTATTCCCTTGGCCTTATTCAGTGCTCTACTGTGTGTGCCAATTAATCTAAGGTTTGCTTTTGACAGAAAATGCTTGCTTGTACAAGTCCCACAGCCTTTCTGCTCTAAATGGCTAATTTTACACAAGGGGGAAGCTTTTTAAACATTAATCCCATCTTTTTAAGAAGATCTTGACAAAGGAAGATGAGTCCCTTAAATACCTGCAGTCCCAGCATCCTGCAGCAATGAGGACACAGTCTTGGGAGTTCAAGTATTATATGTTTAATTGCAGGTATATAGTATAGCTGTGCAATGAAACTCTGCTCCTATGGAAGGCACTGGTAACGTTCCTACTGTGCTTAAATAAGCCAGGGCTTCCTCATTTAGTCTTTGGCTGAGGAGCATGAGATGAGCAGCACAAGTGGGGGCTGCAGTTCTTCCTTGTGTCACAGTTTAACTACTGTGCTTGTCACTGTCCTGTTGTCTTTGACCAGAAAATCACCTACAAATCAATGTTTGTAAAGTTGATGTGTGCTGCTCCACAGTCGATCACAGAATGTTAAGGACTGATAGGGAGGCAGAGCTGGTCTTCTCAACCAACTGATTTTTACATACCAAAACTAGGTCAGAGCTGGCGTGTATCAGGGAGGGAGCCTGTTCCAGCTGATGGTTTTGGCCAACCATTTACCTCTAGGTAAGGCTAGTGGCTATGGAGAGGTTACCAAACCTGAATAGAACCTTCCCATGCTTTGTACTCCCATTGACAGCAAATAAGCACTCAGTATCAGGAAAAGCTTTTGACCTGCAGGTTCCTGGCTGCTCTCCGAGCATGGCTGCCAGCTGATGGTTGCTTCAGGAGCCGCTGTGAAATGAATCAGTGATTACAGCTCAGTTCCTGTTGACAGGCGTCCACCTTACAACCTCCGCAGCTGGCAGCCTTGGTGGCAGGCACAGCAGAGAGAGGTCCAGGGCTGAAGGAGCAGGGAAAATAAACAGCGTTCTCATAACAGGATGTGACTGTCCTGCTTCCATGATTCATATCCTGAGCAGCATCCCCTGGACCGGGGCAGCCCAGCGACCAGGTCCTTGGCCCACTGATTTCTCTTTGAGGTCCAGGAGACTCTCTGATATTACTGCTGTTTATGAGGAAACTGCTTTTGGCAGTTATTGCAGGAACTCCTGCTCCTGGCTCTGCTCTGAGATGAAAGTTTCTGCCTCAGTGAGGGCTCTCAAAGGGGCTTTGTAGCTCTGCTGGCATTACCTGGGATTTTGATGTAAAAGTCATTTAAAGTTAGAGGCTGCCTCACCTTACAGCATTGCCCGTGGAGCTGGTCTGAGCATTCATCAAGGGGAAACTTGGTGAGGTTTCTGGTGAAATGTCCATCCAGTGCCCACTTGTAAAAGGTGCAAATGTCTCTTCTCCTGCACCACCTTCTCCCTCAGCTTTTCAGTTAACTTTAGCATCTTCTGGCTGCTGAATAGTTAGGGAGCTTTGTCAGGGTGCTTTTGGGATGCACACCTCTGGGAGCACCAGGCCTCCCTCTAGCCCACTGACACCTCTTGCTTTCATTTCCAGCATCTGGGTGTCTTCTAGGTAGATTTAGGTTCCTTCTGAACAACCAGAACCACACCAACTTGCTGTAACAGAAACTTCTCTGCCATCTCCATGCTTCTCCTGAATAGTTTCCCTCACTATTTACAGCCCAGAGAATGTGCTGAGAAAGAGGAAGGTGGAAGATAGTTGTGATTGATGCCTGTGGAAAATGAGTGTTTCTGGTATCCTCACAGTGTCACTAAAAAAGTGACTTTCTCTGGTGCATAACTACCCAAACACAAGCTCTGGAAACATACAGCTGTCTTATTCCAGGTTTCTGAAACCTAGAAAATCGAGGATTCATCCATTTCCTTAAACATAAATACTGTTATGGCTATTCTTCTAATTCATTACACTTCTTTTGGAGAGACCAAGCCTTTGCAACTCCCAAGAGGTTCCTCTGCACCTGATGGCCTGTTTCCTTTTCCATAGCTAAGTTTAGCTCTTGATTTTCCTTCATCTCATCCCCCAGGCAGATCTCACAAGTACTTAAGCTGTTTGTGTTTTCTTCCTACCTGCATCAAGAAGTCTGTAGAAATAAAGTGCGAGTTTTTACATCATATTTGTGGGAAAAACATCCAAAGATCAGGGAAAAACAAAATGATTTTTCTGAAGTGACTGTGACATCGAAATTCTTACAGCAGAAGGTGGCTTTGATGGGGTTGAATTTATTCATCATCACAAAAATCTCTGCAAGATATTGAATTTCTCACATATCTCATGTGAACTCCGTTCCCTAGCAGTCCCATGTCACTGACTTGGCTGCTGACCTGTATTTATGTTGTTGTAGTGTCTATGTGCATTGAAGATCTGCAAATAGCCAAGAAGACAGGCCTGCCTTCAAAATTTCACAGTCCAAATGTATGTCAAGGTAGAACAGTCAGTGTTCTGTGGAACATTGTGGAACATAATAATAACTTCTGTGGAAAGGCTAAACTGACCATAACAGAGCAAGAGTGAGCGGGGAGGAGGAATCAAAGCTGTTGACTGTCAGTCATGGGCTGACCTTGACATCTCTCCATTCATTCCCCATAGGCAATGCTTTGCAGGAGGATCAGCAAAGAGGAAGCTTTGAAGAACACTGCTCTGAGGACTGCGAGCTGGCACCCTGGCACATTGGGAATGGATGGAGGTGCTGGTGCACAAGAGGAGGAGGTGACTGTTTGCTTTTAGAGTGTTTGTCAGGGCGCTAACCCAAACTGGTGAGGCTGCAAGGGTGACCATGAGTCTCTGTAGGGCTGTGGTGTCTGCACAGACCCCTGGGGAAGGCCAGGGTCCTTGTAAGATGACTGCATCTGGAAAACCAAATAATGGGACAAATTTTAGGGTCATGAAAAGTTCAAAAGCTCCTCTGTGTGATTGCACTACATAGGCTAAAAAAACAGCCTGCCTGGAGCAGGGCAGCAGATCAAAAAAGATTTGAGCTCTCCCAGCAGTATCCTATCTCAGATAATCTTCTTCTATGACATTAATTTCCTTGGGCAGAAGATTAGGCACTTTTAAATGAATTAGAGCGATTTTAGTTTCTGCTGTCCTTGCATATTGCTGCAATTATCAGTGCAGTCTCTCAGTAGCCCTACTGCCATCACAGAGCTAAAAAGGTTACTAACAGTTCAACCAAAAATTGCTAAATCTGTGTACGTGTGATATGTCACTATTTCATAGAACGAGCACCTCTGATATTTAGATGGAATGAGTTTCATACCCCTGCCCAAAGGGGGCCTGCTCACCACTTTATCAAAGACATTTTTAGATGAATTTTAAATGGGACTCGTACTGGCTTTTTCCATTGGGTAAATTCTGTTTCACTTGGACAGGTTCCTCTAATTTTAGTCATTTAATAGACAAGGGAGTGTCTTAAAGGTTGAGTGGAATTACTGAAGAAAGATGTATCTGGTCTGTGGTCAAGGTGTTAAAAAGCCAAGGCAGCATTCAGACAGACATCCCAGCTATCACCTAGCCTGAATGGATAAACCCAGGAACATGAATCCCAAAAGCACAGCTTGATCAAAGGAAGATTTTTGTTAATTTTCATGTTATCAGGGCATACACCTTTTGCAGACTGTATCCTTTGAAAGCAGAGGTACCACAGTCTGCACTAATGCTAGGAGCATCCCTATCAGCTGTATTACTGGAGGGCTTTCTTCAGATTAGTATTCCTGCAAGTCACTGCATTGTGCTGTGTGGATCTGGCTCCAGCAGAGAAAGGGTGGCCCAGCTGAGCTGCCTGGAGGACCTCAGTCACATAAGATGCTCTGACACTTTCTCGCCAACGGTTTTGAAGCTCTATTAACTGACACTCCAAACTGATTGAATTTGATGAGAGTCTTTCCACTGACATCATTGCTTTGATTTATACCCTTAATACATAACGCATTGTTTCAAATGTGAGTCTTAATATCCTTATCCAGTCTGCAGCTCTTCCAAGTTAAATACGAATAAACAGAGAGAAGGGAAAAAACCCACATGACAAGTTGAAGAGATTTCTCTGTGTCTGTTAGAGACGGCTCTTGACTAATGCCAAGAAGCAGCGGGAAAGGGTGTCTTTTGCTCAGGAATTCAGAGTCTGAGGAACCCTTTTCAGCCAGAAAGTCACAGGGCCGAGTTATTTTCTGTCAGAAAAGGCAACTGAACCCCTCATGCAATTGTTAGACCAGTAAGTAGGTTAATGGACTAAACCCCTTCTATGTTTATGTTAATTAAATCTCTCAGCCAGTGTATTTTCTGCTATTTTTAGTCTGGTTTTCTAAGGAAATGGGGCTTATGCAGTCGTGGTGGCTGTCTGTCCATCTGTTGGCTCTCCCTGCAACTTTCAAACTGTCAGCAAATTTCATCCAATCTGGAAGGAAAGGGAAGCCTCCCAAAGACGTTACCATTTTTAGGAATTCCACAAAGACTGGTGGAAGTTTTCCAAAGGTTTGATTAGTGTCCCCTCAAGGTAAAGCTGTGATCATTCAGCCATTGCCCTTTCTGTTTGCCTCATCATGCAAACAATGTACAAACCCCATCTGCTTTAAACCAGCCACAGCAGGGGCTGTTTCTTGCTCACCCCAAAGCAATGGAAAAGTAAAGGTTTTGTAGGAGCCAGAGATGGCACTGGAGACTCGACTTAGAGGGGAACTGCAGGGTGTCAGATGGGAAACAGAAATAAGTGAGGCCACTGTGGTGAATAGAATCATAGAATCATAGAACAGTTAGGGTTGGAAAAGAACTTAAGATCATCCAGTTCCAACCCCCCTGCCATGGGCAGGGACACCTCACACTAAACCATGCCACCCAAGGCTCTGTTCAACCTGGTCTTGAACACTGGCAGAGATGGAGCATTCGCAGCTTCCCTGGGCAACCCATTCCAGTGCCTCACCACTCTCACAGTAAAGAATTTCTTCCTTATATCCAATCTAAACTTCCCCTGTTTAAGTTTTATAGAATCATAGAATAGTTATGGTTGGAAAGGTTGGATAGGTGATGGCATCAAGGGAGAGATGCCTAGGAAGTATCACACACTGTCAGTCTTTCAAGGACATGACTATTTTCGAAGCAAATATAAGAAAACCTGAGAATATTGTGGCAGGAAGGAGGGCTGAGGTGTGCAGAGTGAACCCAAAGGTGTAACTGGGCTGTCATGGCTAATTTTGGTCGTACTGGGGGGGTACATAATGGAAATCCATATGAAACTGAGTTTCATTAGCTCAGCTGCTCAAAGAAGAACTTATTTTATCAAGCTGTTTGTCGGCAGTGTTAGGCTAGGGAATGACTGAAGCTATTCAGAAAACATGCTCTTATGATTTCTTTGGGGTTGTGCAGTTGTGCTGATAGAGATAGCAACTCTTTCTCATGATAAATTGAGGCCAAAAAGCATACCTACGCTTTGCTGCCTGCGTTCCTCACAGCACCCACTGGGTTTCTTTGATTCCAGGACTCAGTTTTTCTTAAAAGGATGATTGTTTTGCTGTGCCCATGCCACTAAGATGGAGCTGCACTGATTAAATAGAGCCTTTGTGAGCAGTTCCTTGGCCTGTGTGAGGAGGATGCTTCTTTACAGCTATGTGAAAGCTTATACTTACTTGGATGGCAATCAACATGCCTTGGTAGATGAAGCATTGGCCGCCTGTGTATCATTAAGGAGCTTGAAGAATCAATTCAGTCCAGACAGCAAACAATGAACTGCTGACACTTTCAGCTCTGCTAGGGCTCAGAAATACCAGAGCTCACATCTGAGCCCTATCACTGGAAACACACAAGGATTAGATTCTTCTGGTGACGGCTGCGTTTTCATAGTGAACAATCTGATGGGAGCCTGATGGTGTCCAACGCAGCCATTCTTGCCTTGTGATTCTTTCGCCATCTGAAACGTTGTTAGTTTTAATGACATAATTATCCTTTATGTATTCAGTTAGACGTGTGGGTTGCCTTTTTTTCCTTTCTTTTTTTTCCACTTATTTTTGGTGAGTTATAATTAGTTTCCCTGAGAAGCAGCAGCTTTAATGCTTGGGTAGTTTTCTGAGAAGCTGGGACTGAAAGAAGCATTTTGGGAAATGACAATTATATGTCCATGGGTTTTATTTGGTATGCTTTATTTTAGTCTTTGTCTAGGCTCTTGTTGACTGGCAGAAGATGGAATGAATCAGTAAAATTAGGCAATTTCAGGCTCCCCCCAGACAAAAACATACAAAGAACTTGTATATTGACTGAAAGTAAAGTGCAGCTGTTTCTCTGAATTCATGCAAAGTATCGGTAGGAAAAAATGACTGCCCCTTTCCCCTGTCCTCCAGGGCATTGCCTCAATTCACATGCAATTTTTTGCTGAACTTTTCTAGTAGTTTACCTGACAGAAAGCTTTGTAAAATGTTTGTATCAAGGTAACTCTGATGAGCTGAGATTATTTAGTCAGTGGATGCTGGAAAACATAGAACAATGGCTATTGGCTTGTAAATGACCTTGTAACCTTCTTCTGTACTCCCCTCTCTGTGGTCAGCCCAAGGTAGCCCATGTCTGTCCTGGGGATCTAGCAGTACCCCATGAAATCCCCCCAGGGACTACTGCACCTACATGGATGCATGAGGACTCTGCAGTGGGTTTAAGCATTAGTAAAAGAACTATAGGAACTTGTAAGAAGTCATACAAGCTGTTACCTTTTGAAGCTTAATAGGTACTGGTAGTTGCTGTTGTGTTATACCCTAGTTTCATGTCATCATTAGGAAAAACAACAGAGAGTGATTTTCACAGGGTCTGTAAAGCTCTGGTGGGGATGCTCTGAGGTAAGGGCTTCCCCAGCACCACAGAAGAACCCGCGAGTTTATGTGTAAGTTTATGGTGTCATTCTGCAGCAACCAGCCTGAGGAAGAAGTTCTGAGACCATCTGAAAGCTCTTGTGTGTTCTGCCTGAGTGGGAAGTTTCATTATACTGAAATGATTAAGAAAAGCATTTGCTTTATGAGAGAGGGTTGGGGGTACACCTACCCTCCCTGTCCTCCTGCAGTGCAGGGAGAAGCACTGACCCCTGCCACACTGGAGTAAGGGGGCTTTCCTCCCTTGAGTAGGGCAGAGACTGCTGATTTGCTCACTCCGCTCCTTGCAAGAGACATGAGGGGGATAATGTGCAGCTCTACTTCTCCCCAGCAGCTGGTGCATCCATGGAGGAACCCCTGGGGAGAGTCAATCACTGCTCCCCTCCCCTAACTGCTATCTCCACCTGGCCCTGGCTGCTGGGGATCCACAGAGGGGTCCTGCGAGGAGCATCTTACTTGAAATAAGGGGGGAGAGGGATCAGTAAGTGATTGTAAGTTATTTCACCCATCCAGTTTCTCCCAGCATCAAGCTACACCAGGGCAAAGCCAGGGTTTCCATCACTTCTGGGGGACGGCAACTGGTTTCTCTCTAAGAAAGCCCAGAGCAGCTAGAAATGGTAAAGCCCTTGTAGGTCCCTTAGTCAGTGTCCCTCTCTCTCACTCTCTATCTTGTGTTTTGTTTTGGTTTGGCTTTTTTACAGTTTATTTTAGAATGATGTGTCCATGCTAGTTTTACCCATCTCTTGCAAAGGGCTTCCAATTCCTTATTTTAAATGAAATATTCCCAGATGGAAAAACTCATCTGCTGGCAAAGTCAGTGATATAATTTGTTTATATAGATCCAGTGCAACTAAAAGGGGAAGAAAAAAGAAGAGGGGGGGTAGAGAGAAGAAAATTCCTTCACCATCTTGTACTTGTTACTTGTCAAGTTGTGTACGGTGTCAGCAAAGCTGTGCTCTTTGAGCGGTCAGGAATGGTGTGGCCCCAGAAGGCCATTGGGAAGAGGAGACAGGGTGTCTGTCACTCTGCCTTAGAAAGAGTGTGCTACATAGTTCTCATTTTCTGCATGCATGATTAAAATTAAAGGGGAAAAATACATTCTTGGCTCTAGCGGTGGGAGCCACACAGATGTGAACTGAATGGAAAGCTGGTTTTTGTTTGCCTCTGTGTCACTGCTTCCTGTGACCTGAAGGATAGATTTGTCTCAGGGTTTTCTGCAGCGCAGGCAAAGACATTACTTGCCCTTTTCAGAAATTATGGAAGAAAAGTGCCATATTCACTGTTTTGTGGTGTGTTTTCTGTGTTTTACTTTAAGCGGGTCTAGCAGCTATCCAAAACCCCAGATCTGTTGGAAATCCTTCTCCCTTCCTTCATTCGAAGCTGAGGATTCCAAGCACTTTCCCAAACTGATCTAAGCAGCTTCTCATAAAGCCAGGTAAGGCACATACAGAGACCACGAGCTCTGTGTGTCATGTGGAGGAAAGCACATGGGAACCACATGTGCGTTTATATACCCCATTTGATGATGAGATCCATGCACATCATCTTCCTCCCCAGTCAGGGGACTCCACACACATGCGTACAGCTAGATATACTTCTGCGTGTGATCAAACACACCCCAACTATCTACGCATTTCCTAGGAATGGATCCTGGTGGATGAGCTGTGAGGAGTGCCCAGGGTGGGTATCCTTGCTGCATGGCCCTGCATGCAGGCAGTGCCGGAGGGCATTTCCATAGCTGCCTGTGCCTCATTAGCCCACAGCCCCTCCTGTGTGCGTGGGCTCCCACTCCATTCATGTTACCTGCATTTTCACCCTCACACAGCGTGCAGGTATCAGCAGGCATCAGCTCGCTGCTAATTGCCTCCTTCAGAGGCCTCCCAGCTCCTCATACGGGCTCCATCCGTGTTGCAGCTCTCCATCCACAGACTAGAAAGCCTTAGCCTGAAAAGGCAGGCACTTCACATGGTGCCTTAACATGAGGTCGCTGGGGTGAGCAGAATAAAGTTTCACTTCCAAAGAACTAAGTTCAAATTTTGGTTTCAGTTGCAGAGGGAATGATGTTTGAAGAGCTTTTAATCCCTTGGGAAGCTTTCCAGCCCCTGGGGTTATCACTGCTTAATCACGCCCTCAATCTGGTGCTGGGTCATTTGCTCTCAAGATAGGGCTTGTTCAGAGACTTTCATGGGTTTTTGTTTGCTCGCTTGCTTTTTAAGTGGGACTATTTTCCAGTTTAATTTGGGGTTGGTTGTGAGCGGTGTCTGCTTTCAGGAGGTTGCTGAGAGCTTTTTGATGTAGAAGAAGCTGAACATCCTTCCTTCTGGTTCAAAGGTACATGGCACCAGGAAACGTAACTGGGAGAGGGAGTAAGGTGTGCAAAGGAGAATGGGGAGCATGAGCTAAACCACGGTTGTCATAAGACACTCAGAGGAACTGAAATTGTTTGGATTTTGCTTTTTACATAAAGTATCACTTTTTTCCTAGTGGAAGGAGGGATGAAAGTGTCTGGTGGTGTGGGCCAGAGCTGATGCTGTCACGTATGTCCCATGTTCAGGAGTCTATGCTTTGAAAGAGGAGTTCACCCAGAAATGTAAGGAATGATGAATGCATTAGCTCCTGCCGCATCTTTACATTCCACTTCTGGACTCAGCAGTCCCCCTTTCATGATACAACAGGAACGTACTTTGCTCTGCTCCAGCAGCAGCACTCGATGGAGTGTTACTGACTCGTTAGGAAATCAAATGATTTGTCTAAAGCTTTAGGCAAGGGACACATATTTTTAAGCAAGTCTGGAGTGTTTGAGCGATGCCAGCAATAACAATCTGTAAATTACAGATGAGGTGCACTGAGGAAGCAGGGTGTTATCTCTCTGAATGTTTAAATTTTTGCACATTTTGGCAACTTCTTTAACGAAGGCAAGAGCTGGACTGTCAGCACTGATTTTAGTCTTGCAGTGCTATGGCTTTCTATTTATAATGGAAATGAAAGAGGTCCTCAAGGCAGCATTTCTTGTCAGTGAATTAAAAATTCCCTCATATCTGCAGTGTTTGCTTTAATTCAGATGCTTGTCATGGTTAATGAAAGATAGCCTGAGTAAGAGGGAGCAACGCAAGTTTCCCAGGTCCCACCAGCTTGCTTGTGTCTTCTTCCTATTTGTGGTAAAAATACAGCTCTGTATGAATGGCCATGAGGTTCTATGGATGGCAAAGTGGGTAGCAGTCCTTCGCTAAGGGAATTTTGCTTCATGCAGTTATCTAGCAGCCTTGGATGTTAATGTGGGAGTCTGGCCTATCTTGCTTATAGCAATTGATCAAATGTATAGTGCCTACATATATATGCCCTGATTCTGTGCTGAGGCACTTTCCTGTTGTCATCCTTAAGTGGAGTGGGAGACATACCCAGTGATACCCAGTGTGCAGAAAGATGCAGGGCAGAGCTCTGGCCATGCTTCCAGCTGCGGAACTGCCCAGTGCTTCCTGATGCAGGAGCTCTGCTGTTGCAATAAAGACTGGCTTCAATCACGTAATAAGCATTACAGACTTGTCGTATTTAGTTCACATTCCCATAGAGCAACATTCAGACTCTCCAATGACTGCTAATTAATTTGTTTTCTCATACTTTACTGAGATTTGGATTGACACCAAAGCCCAAAAGGGAAGAATCCAGCTGTCAAAAAGTGAATGTCTATAATGAATGTAAGGTGTGGATGGAAACCACATAGTTGTCACACAGCAGCTATGATATAAAAGGTGGTATTGCTTCCATACTGTTTCCCATAAGGCAGAGGGATATTTTGGGAGGGCAGAAGATGTGATTACAGGAGACAGCTACATGGAAACCGTCATTGCCTTACTTCATGCATTGAAATGGAGTTAGGAATACTCTAATAAATATTAAGTTCATTGTTGAATAACTAAAATACATAAGCGTTAATTAAACATAGCTGGCTAGCCGGTGCAGCATTGTCCAGCTGAGGAAGACAGGATTAAGAGGTGGAAGATGAGGTTTTCCTCCTGTCCCTGAAATCAGTTTTCTCTAAAACCTCAGCATTTCGCATTTTCCCCTGATTTCATACTCTAGACCAGCAGCGTGTGCCTCAGTTTCTTCATCTCTAAAATGCTGGGGTTTGCTAACATAATCCCCAGACTATTCTCATATATTGATTACAAGTTATGTTAGGACCCTGGAGTGAACAGCTATGGAAGCCTGAGATATTAATTAATCATGATGGTGCTCAGGGCTTGCCTGCCTGCAGTGCCACCCTGGCTGTCACCCCGCTGCTCCCAGGCAAGCGCTCCTGCCTGCACACTCACACCTCGTGCCAGGCTCCTGCAGGCAGTATCACCTGAGGAAATGGCTCTGTAACAAGCCCTAGGGCAGCCGCTCTGTCATAAGTTAATCTTCACACAGTCTGATGACCATAAAGAGTAATCCTGACATGTAGCATCTCTTTCCATGACAGCACAGCACCATGGGTGCCTGTATCTGAGGAACCTTTCATGCTCCCAGTGGTCAGTACATATGGTGAGCTGCTCTAGCAATGTCCTGTTTTCCCTGTAATGCTTCAGGGATTCTATGATGTCTTGGGAAGCACCTTTGGAAAGGTTCAAGGGAAGTAAGTAAATCTATGCTTTAAATGGGTTGCATTACTGAAAATGACTTGAATGATGAAGCAAAAGGTAAGAGTGTGCAGGTGACTAGTAGATGGCAAAGGGCAAAAAATAGGAGGCTGATGTACAGCTCACTGAGCACCTTCAGGTCCTCCAGTTGTGTTGAGGGCTGGGCTGTGCTGCTCACCAAGTGAGCACTAGTGAGGCAGGAGCAGAAACCAGCACCACAAACCTCCTTGCAACCAGTGGAGCTGCAGGGAGGTGGTGATGGTCAATTGCATGACTGATTTTTCCAGTCCCCAAGGTATAACTGCAGAAATACCGAGCTGGAGCCTCCAGGCCTGCATGGAAATACAGAGACAGCCCTTCCCTGGGATGCAGTGGGAGGTGTGGGGGCTGCCTTCTGCTCCTTTTTAGCAAGAGAACATCTCTACAGCTCCTCATACCACCTTCTGCAGAATGACAACCAACATATGACTTGGGTTTGAAATCCTTGCAGCTGATGGAAAAACAATTAAGATCTCATTAAAATTCTGTGTAGAGAGCCAAGAAAAGGAAGATAATGTCAGAGGAAAGGAGATACGTAGGACAGCGCAGAGAATTCTCTGAAGTTAAGCCTGTCATTAGGCAGGAGCACAGAAGGTGCTAATTGTACAGTGCATTTCATTCATCCCACAAAGAATAATTAACACTTTCCATTCTGCCTTCCCCGTCACTGAGGTGAATGGATTCAATGCATGTGCTCGCTTGTTAAGGTAGGAGTTGTCATATCCTGGATCCTTAGGTGCAGAAGATTTTTTCTGCTGGGTTTCTTCACTGGCTGAACAGGAATCACTGTCAGTCATGTGAGGGAGTGCTGATTTCATTAATCTCTTTGTGAGTCTTCATCTGTTGCGTTACAGAAATTACTGAGCCAAGATGGGAAGCATTGGAATTAGCATTGTAACTGGCTTTCAGGTAAGTACATGCTTAAATATTGCCCTAAATAGGGAACAGCTGACCAGAGATTTCTCCTACCATCAGAGTGAGCGTAGGTGCGCTAGCAGGGAAGGAGCCCAGTGCAAACAAGCAGTGCTTGGTCCAACGCGTGAGCAGCCTGGCAGGGTGATGAGGATTTTCCTTAAGGTTCATTTCCTTAAGGTTTATTTCCAGGCTGATCCAGCTGTTGACAGAGAAGCCAAAGCTCTTGCAATGCATGGACCCTGATGTGCCTTGCTGCCCTGATCACCATCAGTCTTGAGCAATGCTGTTTTGACAGAGATGGCTGCTTTGCAAAGCAAGTCTTATTCGCCAGGTCCAGCTTGAGTGTTTGCACACAACTTCCTGGCCTCCCACACTCCTCATGGAATTGAATTAGAGGTGATTGTCTTCACTTCCTTTTAAACTGGAGAAGATACCATTGCGTGTATGCAGCTGACATTCCCTGCTCCAGTGGTGACTACGCTTCAAGGCTGGGGTGAAGTGATCCATGTCTATGTGACCTTTCTATTTCCCAGAAATAATTCAGATCAATTAGCTAAAGATTACAAAGCACTCGGACATTCCTGGCTGAAAATTCTATCTCTAAGTATAACGATAATGATACTTTACACCCTCTGATGCTTTAGCAGGAATCTCTGTAAGAGAAGCTATGCACGTACAAGCTGCTATGTTTTGTGTTAACTGAAGTTCTTCATCCCAATTGAAGCCAGAGACAGCCCAAAGACCCACTCTTTCCTTCTCCCTCAGTCTAGGCATCTTCACAGTTTTGGGAAGTTTGCCTTAGGATGCTGTGCTCTTCCTGCCCACAAGTAGCATCACTAGATGACTGGCTCTCAGGCTTGCTAAGGCTGTCGTGCCAGTGAGGGAGCTGCAGTCACACAGCCACTCCACTGCCCTGCTCCCCCACTGCCTGCATTATGCCAATCTGGCTAAAGAGGGTCCTTTCCTCCCCACAGAAGATTTGCTTCCCATTGACACTTTGGGCATACAAGAGTAGGCAGCTGCAAAATGCCAGTTTATTTTCAACGCCGAAGACACCTGCTACCATTTCCATAGCATGTGGGCTCTGAGAGTGATGAGCCAAATTCCTGCCAAATGTTGGCAAGGGCTCTTGAGACAAAGGTATAAGATGCCCTCACATCTATTTGTCCTTTGACACAACCTGAGACAACAGAACCCTGTCTTCAGTCCCACCATTCCCACGAAGGTTCTAGGAGCCAGGGAACATCTGTAGACCCACACCTCACCTGTGCTGCCCAGTGCTTGGTTCATCTGTTAACCACACAACTAACATTTGTGGAGCTTACGTCGTTTCCATATGGTCCCTTCTATTGCACCCAATCCAAGCTAGCACACGAGTAATCTCCGACTGAAATTGGATTTGCGGGAAAAAGAGAAAAGTTCAGAGGGCTAAAAAGGGATATGTTAGAAACAAGATTTCTCACATTTCTCAAAGCACTGCCAGTATTCCCAACCTAAGCACAAGCTGTAGATAAAGTCACTTAGGAAGGGTCTTCTTTGGGCCAGTTCACCTGTGGCTGCATAGTCATTACTTGGACTTCACCCAACCTATTTGCGTTCATGGACTCCTCACCACTCATCTATGGACCTTGTGTTCCTCTGAATGAACCTGAATACTAAAAGGTAATCAAATGTGATAATTGGGCAGGGGGAGGTAGGGAAGGAGATTCCTTTGGTGCTTTGCTGAAAACTCAAAAGGATATGGTTGGTGATGGTGAGAGTAACCGGTGTACTGGTAGGCCTAGAGGGATGTGTGTGAGGTGGGAGCAGGTGGGGTGTTCAGGGGTACAAGCATGCAGGCTGCTACTGTAGGAGATGCTCTCTGTCCAGCAATGAAGAAAATCTGTTTTCATGGAATCATGGAGCTGTCGGCTTGTGGGATCAGGAAAGCTTGCAAATATAGGTCATAATCTTGGGAGTCTCCGGATATTCACACAGAACGGCAGAAATAGATAGGGAAGTTCCTGGGCAGTTGAAGAGCAATTACCCATCCTGATCTCTCCAACTGGCTCAGGTACCTGTTGGTTTCATTCCTTTGTAAATTGAAGCAGCAGAAAAAATCAATGAAATCAAAACCTGCAGGTTAATGATACTAAAAATAGTCATTCCTGCGGGAAAGGTAGGTCATAACATTACAAAAGGCTATTGTGATATTTGACACAATTCCTGTGTGGCAACCAAGGGGCGTTTCTGTAAGAGTTGTGAATGCAATTCGGTCACCACTGTAGCAGGGAGGAAGGGTCCTTGTTGGTTTAGGGACAGGAGACCACCAGCTTCCACAGTTTTGGAACTATCCCTGGCTTTCATATGCCTAACAGGAAACATTTCTCATGCTGGACACCCAAATCCGGAGGCCACTTTTAAACCTTGTTTTGTCTTTTTCTGTTTGAAGTGGAAGAAACATTTCTAACATGCAGTCCCTTCTTACAGGCACATTGACATGAAAGTTAATCATAGTTCTGGCCCCAGATGGTTGCAGTGCATCTGTTTCTCCATCTGTGGGAGTCTTAAAGGAGGCTTGATAGCTGTCCAAGTAAATGCTTTAAAATTGTATCATATAAAGGCAAAATAACAAAATAGCATCATCCAGAACAATCCCAAAGAAAGAAAGGGGTGAAATAAATGTTCCAAGCTCTCAGTTGTGCCCTGTAGATTTTACCTGAAATACGGATGATTGTATGGCATGCATGAAGTGTTACTCATAGTAGATGTGTACTAGAAGATGTACCTACGTACTTTCATCAGGAAAATGATATAGAAATATATGTCTTGCTTTTCCCTGGACAGTAATCTTACAATTAGATAACATGCAAACAAACGTAAGCAAAACGTTTTCCACCTATTTTATATTATATTAATTATATGATAGTCCTTTCCAACCCTAACTATTCTATGATATCATATATTGTATTGTATTGACACTTGGTATGGCTGTCTGTAAGTAAGCTTGTTTTGCAAACTGGTTTCAAAACAGCCATCACTCTATTCCAGATCAGAAGCCCTTGATAAGTCAAGAAGAATGCTGCAAACTATTTACAGTTTCCTTCTGTCCTCCCTGTAATGTCAGGCAAGATAAATATAGAAATCTCTAGGGCTGAGGTGTGAGATGCAGTATTGATGAGGAAATACGGAACAGGCCTCACTCAAAACATCATTAAATCAGCTGGTGAATTAAGATGGAGATAAGGTAATTGATATCCTGTTGGGAGGATAGTGGGGGAGCACCTAGGTCCCTTGCAGGCTTGTAGAAGAGGCCAATAACGATGAGGTCTGAGACCGTGGGAAGCTTCAAGTGATACGAAGCTTGATCCAAAGCTCAGTGAAGCAGAAGAAATCCCCCATGGTGTGTGAATATTGCATATGTTATGGGACTTTCTATTTTTTGAAGAACAATTAGCTCAGATCCAGAGACACAAGAATTCCACTAAACCTCAGTCTTGTTCTGCAGGAGGGTTATAGCAATAAGAGGGAGGAAGCAGCTGGTTTTACTCTCGAGGTGAATATGATCATGAAGTTAATTTCCTGATCATTCCCAAGTCTTATCCAGGGGGACAGAAAAGTCATTAAGACTCACTACATTGAGTTGCAAGAGATGAAGGTAGGAAGGCAGCATGCCATACCTGCCGTAAGCAAGCAGAGAAAGAACAGAGGGAGATGAGCATGACCCCTTGCCTCATCCTCATCACAGCTGCTCAGAAGAAGCAAGCAAGCAAACTGCATATCTGTCACAGATCAGCACGTTCCCTCTCTTCTGGCACAAGATGTGAGCACAGGGTTTTGCAGTGTAAGTAAAACCTTTAATGGGGGTTGAGCCTTACAGCTATGCGTATTAAGGCCCTACAAGTTTACAAACAGACATCGTGCGTGTGTTTTAGTTTGTCATAACAATAATCAGTAGTACTCAAGAGCTGCTCTATTGTCACAGAAACTCACTGCTGCAGCCTGGAAAACCCTCTCTTTCTGGTAAGACTCAAAAAGAAAGGGCTGCTAGCTGCGTACATGATTGCCGGGTGAATGATATGGCAGAAGTCCATTGAGCAATAGGCTGAGTAGGTGCACGGAAATAAGCAAGTAGTAATATGCTACCCTGGGAATAAATACCATGGTATGTGACAGCACTGGGGAGAAAATGTTAGTGCAAAATGTGTATGTAATACTGTAAGCAACCCTTAGGGATAAGCATCTGTATTTAAACACTCCTTACAACTACTAAAGCTGCACTCAGCAATTCTATATTAGAATTGGTATTTGTTGTTTAACACACGGTTGAAGACTGATTTATGATTTGATTCCAACTCCTAAATGAATTGCAATTATTCTGGCAGTTATTAATTAAGTTGATGTGCAGGAGTTTCTGTCACAGTATCCAATCTGGTTTTTATGGCTGCTATTTTATTGGTCTGTGATTGCTCTAGGATTGACTTTGCTTGCCAATACTTACAAGTTAAAAGCAAGTTTTAATATATTTGCTGGCTTACATGTAAGATTGGGGGCAGGGTTTTTTTAATTTGTGATTTGGGGATTTTTTGCTCTTCATCTTCTCGATTTTTTTCCTATTAATTTCTAATCCAAGTTGCTCCAAGTCTGTGGTATATTGATCTGTTTCATATAAAAAGGATAATAGCATTTTTCCCTGAATAAGTAACAACACTTGGTGAGATGTGTCTTCTATTTAGACAAGAAGGAAGAATCCAAGCAGGAACAGTGCTCCCCAGGAAGGGGGAGAAGTGTCGCTAGCTCATCTTCATTGCACTGCTGTGAGTATATCAGCCTAATGGGGTTGGGAAACAGGAAGACCTTGGCCTTTGCTACTACTGTGTACCCCCCTCCCTTGAATCTTTTTCCTGGAGGAATGTCTCCACTAGGGAGGGAAGCAATTGGATCCAGAATCAATATTTGGGATCAAGGAAACCACAGGAAAATGGGTATTTCTAGTCTACATCCAGCACGGTGAGAAGATTGGGATTAGCTGCCCAAGTCAAGGTCAGATCTCTCTAAGAGAACATTAGAGACATAAACTATGGGGGGAAAAAATGCCCATTTAAGCAAAAGGCATGCAAACAAATGGAATACATTCACAACAGCAATTAGAAAGTTTCTAATTATCAAAACAGTGACAATCTAAAGCCAGCAAGAGAAATGAGAGGAATAAAGCTGCCTGCTTTTAAAGTGGAGCTGGAGCAGACAATCTCAAATCTTTCTGGGTGCTGTACTTCCTATAGTCTGGACTCACCAGTTTGCTACATGAAGGCTGATGAGGACATGGCACTTCCTTAGTGCAATTTCCTGCTGTCCTTCCTGGTCTTGCAGTGACAATCCCTGGCAGAAAGCATTAATTGCCCGGATCCTACCTTGCAAGGAACTTGGGCCTTCCGAAAGGGCCCTGACATGTCCTGGTCAACGCATGAATTTATAGTCAGCCCAAGCTGAGGCTGAGAAAATCTGGCTATCAGATGCTGGAGATCTTCAACTTCAAAAGACCTTTAGGAGCATCCTAGCAGATAGTGCATAAATGGAGCCTGCGACCACTGATCCTTTGTGAGCTTTGCGATGGTTAGCTATGGTGAGTGGATGTTTTGGGTCCTGCTGATTTCCATGTTCTTTCCAGTCTAAAGACTCCGAACTCAAGAGTGGTCAACAAAGCATATAAATGGCCTTAGGCTTTGCTGAAGTGTGAAGAACGACAGACTAGGGTTCTGCAGGGCTGAATGAGCGTTGCTTTACCCCTGTGCCTCCATCCAGCCACCAGCCAAAAACTCTGTGGGGAATGGGATCTTGATGTCAGCGTAGAGTGGTGGGTGATTCCCTTATGGTTTGGGGTGAGCTGAGGCTTTGATCATGAAACCTCACAGGCTGGAACTGAGAGGAGAAAGAAGGAGGAATGAGCAATGTTCTTTCAAAAGGTTGCAGAGTTTCCTTAATGTCTATTCCCTGGAGTCATGTGGAAATCTCGTAAGCCACCCAAATGTTTTCCAGAGCTTTTCCTGCACGAAAGCGTCCTCAAGGCTGTAATACAGGCTTTGGCTTGCAGTCAGAATTGTTACTTCCAATAATCATGATCTGATTGATCAATGCCATCAAGTCCCAGCTGCTGGAAATGACAAAGAAAAACATTTTAATTTTGTAATGACAAGATAGAAAATAAATAAGCCCTGCCATTCTGGGACCAAAATATGGGCTGGGTTAGACCTGAAAACTAGAGAGGAAAATTCTACTTTCAGATCCTGAAAAGTTACTTTTAAAACAAGAAGTCACTGTGTAAAATTTAATAGAGTAAGTGAACGTAATCTTAGTGGCTCAGAGATACAGAACAAGCCTGCGATACAGTGAGTAGTAGCAGTGCTTTGTGTAGATACTGCTTATCTCACAGTATATTGATGTCTTCACTAGGCCTCACCTTGTGAGACATGACACTTCAGTCTCAGGGTAGATTACTGCAGTAGCTTTTTACCTCAGGACATGCAAACTCCATCCTACTAACTTCGCTGCTGATAAATCTTCATGACACATATGCATTCGCTATTGTGTACATCAAAATCTGATCGTGACTGGAGTGTCAGTAAGCAGAATGAGAGTATGTTTTGTAATCCTTTCATACTGCTGGCATGTTTTTCTTTTCCCACATTTAAATGTACTTTTTAGAAGGGGAGGAAATAGGCAAGAGTCTCATTATGCTGAAAGACAGGAAGATACAAGAATATTCGTGCTTTTCAATCTAATGTGGTGCAGAATAGCCTTTCAGTCTTGAATAGGGCCATATTCTTCAGCCTTAAGCTGAGGCAGAGTCAACAAAGGAACATTGGCATTACAGAAATTATTCCCACTGGCATGAGCTGCCTAGGAAACACAGGTTGAGGAAAAGTGTACAGAGAGAACAAGAGAGCAAGGAGTGAATTTTAAATGCCTGCAGGGAAAAGTGTCAAGAAAGGAGCACGACCTCTTCTGCTGAAGGCTTAATCAAGTTTGGCCTGAGCCTTCTGGCTTGAGGAACTTTGGATCCTGCTACCCAAATGACTGGTCCTGTGCACTTGTTTCAGAAAAGCATGCTGATTGCCTGGCTTCTTTAATAAACAAGGCAAAGGCTCTGTTTTAGCATTGAACTCATTCGCTGGTCAAGGTAATGAAGTGAGTGTGGCTCCAACGAGGGATGAAGGAAGACTGCAAATCATGAATGAGGATGATAGCAAGGAAGACCCTGGTCATCTTCACTGAGTGTTTTAGACAGAAAGCAGTTTGTCTGAGGATGGAGAATGTGAGGAGACTTTGAGGCAGCAAGAGAAACTAACCCGTGTATGAAGCTGAATCTAGATTCTTCTGAGGGGAATGCAGCGACAGGTTGCAATGTGGGATATTCTCATTCATTATTAGGATGACTGTTTTTTTCCTTACTGGAATGGTGGTGCAGCTCTGGAATGGATATCCAGATTTACAGCTTTGGAGCTACCCAAATCTTGTCTGGATGAGACCCTGAACAAACATGACCTGAGCAGGCCCTACTTCGGGCAAGTGGTTGTTCCAAATAACCTGCAGAGGTCCCTTCCAGCCTGAATTAATCTGTGATTCTGATTCAGATCTTACAGCTGGCAACAGAAGGACCTTGGCTATCATGCTTGAGGATGGTACAGTGCGAGTCTGCCTCACGACTAGGCTGGAGTCACTGATGAATCCAGTGTATTTCATGACTGTGTGTCAGATTTTATGGGGAGCCTGACAGCTACAAACTTTTTTGACGCTGCAAGGCAAGAAATTACTTACTGACTCATACTGCTAACAAATGCTGGTATTTATCCTGTCCAGCACTGGCAGATGGTCCCTTTGAACTTTTCATGATGCTTTGGACCGGGGCAGGAGATTATTTCCCTTGAAAATGCCTTTTCCATTCATGCCCTGACCCAAACTTTCAAAGCCTCCAGTTCCCCAGCTGAAACTTGGTCTGCAGAGAAAAAGCTTCAAGCAAATGGTAGCTGGATGGATCAAAGTGAATGCCCTGAGTTACACCCTACTTCTTGGGATGCTCTGGGGACAAAGCTGTCTGTTGGTTCTTCATTGCAACAGCAATGCACTAGGTTGCAGTGGATGAGTTGATGGATTGCTGTTTACATCAATATTCTCTGCTGGAAAGCAAAAATCAAGGAACTGCTCTGGTATTTTATCTGCTTTATGTGGAAACATGGTCACTGATGCCCATAATTCATACTGTGGTATGGCTGGGACTCTTGTGTGTCACACAGCATTTCAAAACCAAGAGTGACAATTTCATTTATTAAGCTCAGCTGTAGATGTGTTAACCATATGATGTACCTATAACAGCTTTTTATAACTGAAGAGTAAGTGGACTTCTCATTATTTGGCCAGACAAGTGCCACTAACTAAGGAGCAGTTCAGTTTGGACAAAAATCCCTATTTCAGTTATACTAAAAATGCAGAATTTCATGGAGAAGTAGTTTCTCTTGCATTTCCATAGCATAAAAAGGAGGTTGGAGGCACTGACAACAATGCCTCAGATTGCTGCAGCAGCTGCTTCTATGGTTGTGCCCCAAAAACATTTTCTTGCCTTGGCATGAACAAGTGCATGTGTGTGCACTGCGTGCAGACTGTTTGATCACTCCTGTCATGCACAGCCTGGCAGAGACCTGGTGTTTCCTACACGAGCTGCCATCTCATCCCAGCTTGTGAGTGAAAGGCTAAACATTAAGCAGAGACTAACAAGACTCCAGTTCTGGAGCACATTTTAATTTCCACCAGTTTGTGTTCTGCCATTACAGCCAACACTCTCTCCTAAGGGGAAAAAAAGCAATGTAATTAACATGGGATAGATTTCGTTCAATGTACTGTTTCAATCCATCATTATATTCATCAGAGGAACTGTTTGGAGAGAAGGCTTTTCACAGTATTGTGTATGGTCCAAGTTTTGTTTTCTTTTTTAGTTGGTCAGGGGAATATTTTCTTTGTTTTATTCACTTTTATTTGTTTTTAAGAAAGCACAATTTTAGAGGCTACATTTTCAGAAGCCATTGGATTTCAGCCATTTCAGATACGTAGTGAGACGGGAGGAGGCCGTAAGTACTAAAAGAGATTATTATTTTTCCCGTTACTAGCAGGAACATCCTCATCTGAGTCCCATTAGAGAGGTAACTGCCTACATTAATAAAATAAACCAATATGTAATTACTACCAGTCTTAATGCTGGGGCTGAATGACCTAATTTAGTAACTCATTTATGCTGCGTATTAGTAGTGTGGCCTCTCTTGTGTTATCTGAGTAAATAGAACAGATGCAGATGCTTGCCAGAGGTTCAGACTCTCATAAACTTGTCTCTATGGACTAGCTCGAATATGCTTTATGAATTCACTGGTCTTCACTTCTGGACTCAAGCTTCGAAGTAAGCATGAAGCTAGAAATGCAATATTTGTACTTACAAATCTGGTTGTTGTAACTCAGATCAGGCACACAGCAAGAATGAGCTAGAGGGAGAAACAAGAGCAGCACATAAAGCACTTCTTCATAATTTTCCACTGGCTTTACTTGAACCTGTCTTCCTTCAGTGTCTGAGACATGGTGAAGGGTTATCTCGCTATTTTTGTAGAGGCATTTCCAGTCTCTTACCTATCTAATTGCTTAATTGAGGCACAACTAGTCTAGAGATGAACAGAACTTTTGCTCGTTCTGTGGTTTGTTTCTCTCTGTGGTTCCCTCCCAGACTTCTGTATCTTTTCTGTATGTGGGAACCATCTCCAGTGAAAGATGCTTGCGTGCTTTGGAGGGCTTTTGCTGAGGATGATGAGGAATTGCTGCTCTGTGTCAGTAGTTGTAAATAATAGCAAATCCTTGAGAAGATCCAGTAGCTAACCCAGTTCTCTAAAAGCAACTAACGGAAGTAAATAAGGCAAAGCATGTCACCCTTCAGCCCATGCACCATGAGGGTTCTTGGGTGAAGGCAAGTAATGTTTGTGTCTTGAGCAAATCCCTGAGCATGCCGATGGCTGGTCCAGTGTCACAGTGAAGTGACGGGGCACAGGCCACCAGCAGCTTGGAGACCAGCAAGGCACCTGCAGGAAAGGTAGCTGGGCTGCAGGGGTAGGCAGAGGCACTGCAGCATCCTTCTGTGCCAGACAGCAGTTACAACGCTTGCCAGGGCAGCAGGACCCACCAAGGGTGACTGCTCTCATCACGGCTCAGCAGCACTTCTTTGCCAGTGGAAGAAATGATGACATCTGTCTCAAGACTTGTCTTTTTAACACCACCAATGTAATTGCTTCCTCTTCCAAAATGGACTCATTTGGAGCCCTAATATTCAGCTGGTTTTCCGTGAGCATATTAAGTTTTTGAGAATGAATTCAGTTTTTCCAGTTGCCTTCTTGATTAGTCTAATGAGTTTTCCTCCTCCTCTTCCCATCACCAAACACACTTTCCCAGATGATGGGGAGCTGGTTCTCTGGAGGAAAAATATTCTTCTCTGACATGGAAAAGGTTGTAAATGAAGATTTAAAAGGTGCCTGGTGTTTTAGGGTTCTTAATATTTCAAGTACTAACTTTGAAACAGTGCAAAGTGACAGCAAATGCCAGGTACCTTCCCCCCTGATTCCCGAGGTTATTTATTTGAGGTATTCTAAATTGGCATACAAGATCATCACACATTTTTGGCCCAAAATCTCTGACATTAAAAATCTCATTCCTGAACTTCTGCCCCAGATCCAGTGGTTGATGGAGAGCTGCAAAGCATGAAGCTTAAAACAAACAAACAAACAAACAAATACTTGGATCTTTTTTAATTGCTTCCTGTTTTCTGAACTCTCATGGTGCATGTTTTCAATCTAATTCTTTCTGGCTTTTGAAGAGAGAAGATTTCCTTCCTGCCTTGCTTCCTAAGTAACTGACTGCCTGGGCTAAGGAGTTAAAAAGTATTGCACAATAAAGGAACATTCCTAAATAGGATATATCTGCCTACAGTCCAGGCCTGAGCACAGAGCCGACCCTGTTCTCACCTTGACTCTCTACATCCAAGCTAACACCAGCTAGTACAGGCATCCACTCTGATCTTCTTCTGTACTTACCTAGTGCAAGTCTTCTCCTCCCTGTCTTTCTGCCCAGCATCTCCTGTGATCACGTGTGGAACCCTGTGGTACCCAGCTGCTGCTTTTTTGCCCAGTTGTTGTGCAGGGCTTCATCATCTGTCTCAGCATCCCATGATGAAAGGACTGGGGGTGGTGACTTCTATGCTTCACATATGAGGTATGAACCACACTACATTTTACCTGTCCTACTTAATACAATTCACATATTTCTTATTTTTAGATTTATTATTCACTCTTGCTAGAAACCAAAGATTTTAATGCAGACTTCCATGCTTCCTAGACCTAAACACCCAAAGGCAATAGTTAGTTTTCACCGAGAGTTCCTTAAAGAACAACTCAATATGAAGAATTTTCCTACAAATCCCACACGAATCCATGTAATCAGCCCTGCCAATCCACTGTAGACTGTAAACAGCCATAGACAGGATTCCAAACAGCTAATTTCAAATAGCTCATTTTCTTCCATCTCCGCACAAATTCCTGTCATGTTGCATTACATGTAAACAGCTCAGAAATTTAATGACATGCCTTTCAGTCAAAAGCTAGTATGGCTTTTCAGTCTGAATAGATTAATTGAAGTTTGTAACAATATTAAGTCTGATGCAGTCTGATTAGAGTTTCTATCGTTCTTTGGGATGAAATATTTTATGGGAATGTAAAGCCAAGTTTTTTGCTGGCATGACTTTATTGGCTTCTGTGGAAAAGTAAAATACTCATGTAAAATCCATAGTACATCATTGTTTGTGCGCTGTTATAGGAGGTAAATTCTATAAGCTTCTGTGAATTAGATGTGCCAGATCAAATTCCAGACCCTGTGGAAATGGGGCTGTCAGTGAAGTGAGGCAGCAGGAATATTTTCTTTTGGAGAAGACACTTCTGAACGAATCTTTTAGCACTTCATGCTTTTGAAGGGGTTTCCTACTTCCATTTTTTCACTGCTCCTGTCTTCTTCCTGGTGTATTGCTTTTAAAACCTGCCTGTCGTTCTCTTTAGGTTCACTCCTAAGTACACTCAAGTTGTTTTATTATTGTTTCTACAGGCATTGCTCTGGGGTTTTGTGACAATCCTGCAGAACTAAGCCCAGAAGCCCTGCAACAAGATGGTAGTTTTGCAAGCTGTCAACAGGCTTCCTGAGACGAACTTCCATGAAACCTCTCCAAATACATCCCTCACTAAGCAGTACGTCCCTCAACACTTCAGAATAGGATTTCCTCTTCCTTTTTTGCAATCTTCAACTCAGACTCCTCACCTTTAATCTTTAAAAGCAAAACATCACAGAAAAAACATTAAAGTGGATAATTTTGCTTGGGGTTGTTTTTGAGTGGGGTGGCAAGTCTCTCTGAGGCAGATATCTAATGCATAGCCACTTGGCTCTTCCTTTGAAAAATAGTGTGGAGTTTTGTATAAAATAGTTTTCTTTGGTTTTCCTTGTTATTTTATATTATTATTATTATTATTATTATTATTATTATTATTGCTTGTTTGTTTGTTTGTTTGTTTGTTTTTCCACTGTGCAGAATGCCATGATTGGGAGTGATCACTGCTCAGAGAGGTCAGAAGCTGTTTGTGGTATTTTGAATCTCATGTAACTACATGAGGTGGGGGGGAGTTCTGACATTATTTGACAAGTGTGTGGGCTTGCCAATGCAATTCCACCCTGTCCATTTCAGTCCTGCTGCCCTCATAATTAAGGTCACAAATACTCTATAGAAATTGCCAACATCTGATTGTTTTGCCTCGTGTTATCAGGGTCTCACTTGTACAGGACCAGCACGGTGTGTAGAACGGGAGGCATTTTTAATGTCATGTTTTCAATATTACATTGAATTATTACAATACTGCCTGACACTGGGGACCGAAGCAGAAGTACTTAGATGGAAAAGTTCAGGCTGCTGCACTTTGAACTAAAGCTGTGTGTGTTGGCAAGGGGGAGTGTGTGGTTCACAACACTGGTGGGACATGTTACATGTAGATCACACAGGCTGCAGAATTGGAGATGTTTAAATCAGCATTATAAAATTCTGAAAAGTTGTAAAAATAAGGAAAAAATCCATTATCAAAATAGTGAGTTGTTACTTTCATATATGTAGAAATGCTTTTGATAGAAATAGGGTTTTTTTTTATCCTTGTCCATTTCTGTAAGGCATCCTCTTTATCTTATATATCCACTCAGAGTGGGAAGCTTTTAGTTTTGATGGGAGGGGTTTTGAAAGAAGTTATTTTCACACTGTACATAATAGCATGGTTGGAAGGACAATTACTGCAAAGTCTTCCATTTCTGGATGTAAAGATCCCCAAAGGCAGCAGGAACTGCTATTGCTACCCACGTGGTTTGTCACTTGAGGGTTGGGGTTTTTTATTTACCCAGCCTCTCTGCTGTAAGCCATCACTCCTTAACAAGTACATGGAGTTTTGATCACAGATTGCATGTTTGCACATAGTTTTTGCTTACTGTGACCAACTTCATATGAAATATTACCTTATTGTTCCATAGTTTAGTTTTAGAACCTTCCTCTTTGGGTGACCTTAATTACTTCGATGAATATTGAGGAGTCGTGCAATGTGTTCCTCCATGGCGATGTTTAGCAGTTCTTAAGTCAGAGGCTGTTGGGAATAAAAGAAAGCATCTGACAGAATCGGATTTTCATTCAAAAAAAAAGAAAAAAAGCACTCTTCATAAAGACTTTTTAAAGAGAAACTTCAGTTGAACATCACTGATAATTCCTGCGGCTGGATAAACACCATTCTCTTACAACTGTGGTAGGCAAGCATGAGAGTACTGGAAGAAAATGTGGCTTTATATTGAATTTTCCTAAACTGAGCTTTCTCAAAACAATGTGGGTTAACAGGTCATGAAGTGACTGCATGGGCAAAAAAGATATAGCAGAGAATGACAGGAATCAAAACTAAGAGGGATGGGTTTTTTAGACCCACTGTAGTCACATCAAACCTTGCCAGTCAAGAACTGCATGCTGCAGTATAGGTCAGGTTTAACCAGAACACGTACTTGTCACAACCAATAGCTGTAAGTATCAGTGACTCTGAAAACAGGGGATTATATTTTCTTCAGATTCTGTTTTGTCTACTGAATGGGGAATGCATCATTAGTGGACCACAGGCTCCTCCACCTCTGGTTCACCCGTGGCCTCTAACGGTGGTGGCAAAAAGCTGAGGTCACCTAACCACCCTCTAAAGTCCTGCATGAGATACCCATGAGTGCATGTCTGCAATGTGAAAACCCCAATGATGGGCAGCACTCAGAGCTGTCATCAGCAGCCAGCCCCTTAGGACTTCTTCAGGCATCTCCTTCAAGAGCAGTGAGGACAGGCACCCTTTCTCTGCCTGTGCTTTAAAGGTAATGCAGATAGACGGGTGAGCTCAGTTTACCGCACGTTTCAGGCCAGCACCTTTCACAAGCAATTCAGGATCAATTGCAAAGGCATGGAACACCGACTAATAAGAAGATGTGTACAGGAGGTCAGACTTGCTGTCTAGTCTTGGAAAAATCACAATATAGTTTTCTTTATTGTGTATTTTGTTTTCATCGGGCGTTTTTCTTTGAGATAGGTAAGAAACTTTGTTTTGGTTTGGTGTTTAAAGAAGCCTAGGAATTATTGCTTAAAATCAAGCAGTAGTATCTAATATTTGTAAGTCTTAGCAGAAGTTATCTGTTGGCCCTGTTAATATATTTATCTCATTCTAGCACAGTAAAACATGGTGTTGCAATTCCAAGGAGTATGAGAAAGGCCTATCTGGAGCCATTTGGTTTATACCCTCAAGGGAGAAGTTGAAGAAAGGAAAGGGAAAAAAAAGGATGATATGATTGTTTCTGTACTGATTCACAGATCTGTTTACCATCCAATCTAGGACTGTGGTGGTGACATAGACATGTTACAGCTAAAAGCAGAGAATGCAGAAAGTAAGGGGGTTTGACCCTAAAGCTTGAAATGCTCAAAGGTTTAGTGTTTTGGGTAAGGCAATGGTCCAAAGCCTATAAAAAACAGCCTTTGGCTTCAGTGGGCATTGCATCAGGCTTTCAGATGACTAGCAATCAGAAGACTCCCTTCTGTGTAATTCTGTATGAAAGAAGCATTAGTTCTCCAATGTACAGTCAGCTGAGGAGGAATAAGACGCTCTGTGTCTTTGTGACTTACCCTTCTGGTCAGCAGACATCCCTGTCACTGAAGGCAATGGAGATGCTCTTGCACAACTGGTGAAAAGACATCTAGCTGGGCTTTGCAACTGCTGCTTCCCACTAAGGCATCACCAGAGAGGAAATTAGCAGAGACTCCATTGGCACATACCCCATATCTGAACTTTGGGTTACATTTAAACGGGCACAGGGAAGAGTCTTCAGGCTCTATGACCCTGTTGATTTGGGGCATCAGTTTCTCTGAGCTGGAAGGTGAATGTCAGAAGGTCAGTTTACATGTGTCTACCCACAGGTTTTCACTGTGTGATGGGTCAGCTGGAGTTCAGGCTCTGCAAATACCAAGGAGGTGGTTCCAGAGCAGTGAGTGCTTCAGTAATCCCTAGCACCGGTGGTCTGAGCTTGGGAAGGATTTGGTAACATATCTGAAAGCCAAAAGCTTCTTTGCTAATTTAATAAAGAAGAGCGAACCACTGGGTAAGTCCCTGGAAGACAGACTAAATCAGGCTAATTTGTTATATAATCCTTTCTTAATGTGGAGAATTAAGGTGACGGCAAGACGACTACGTGTCTAATTCTCCAAGCAATTACTGACGGGTATTGACACTGAAGATAGGAGAGAGCAAGTTAACTTCTGCTTGTTGTTTTCAACATGTGCCAAACGCTTACTCCACACCAGTGAGGAAAGGCTGGAAGTTGTGTGTTTCATATGCATGAAGTAACAGTTGGCACAAACCGCCAAAGGGAGAAAAATAAACCCCACTGAAGCCCAGCAACCCAAACTGCTGCTTGCTGACAACTTTTTGACTCTGCTGGAAAGGAAAAAGAATGGAGTCAATGGAGGCCTCATCCAGAGTATTCCACCTGAGTGAACCCAGATGGCTCGGCCTTCTCAAGGCAAATACTGTGTTGAGAAGGCAGCAATGGCCTCAGGTTTCCTCCTCTCCCACCTTGGGAAGTGCTGTCATGGGCAGTCACAGAGTGGGATAAGAGCAGAGGAGCAGGGGAGGATGACAGTGCTTCACTCAAGTTGGTCCTCTCTTCTGCTGAGGCTCTCGGCCATGAAAAACCTGTCCTTCCCCATTGCTATGAATGGAGGTGCTGGGGCTTTTCATGGCTTCGAGCAACTCCACCATGTGGATCTGGATAATGGAATTTACATTCTCTCTTTACCAGCAGTGCTGGATTGACTCCAAAACTGCTGGAGGTAGCTAGGATGTGAATCACCTGGAGCCCCAGTGGCAGGGAACAACATTCCAGTACCTAAATGACCATCTAAGTCTTCCCTGTCACTTATGTAAGTAAATATGTAAATCTATTCATTGAGAGTCAAAACACATATATGATATATGGGACATATCATACAGAACTATTATGTACTGTTCCTCTGTGATTTTCTCCCACTTCACTCTCCTGCAATCTCCCTTTCTCCTTCTTGTTCTCTCTAACTTGATGTCTACAGGGAAGAAGTCATGCAGCCTGGAAAGCAAGGGAGAACACTGGGCAAATTCACAGCAAGAAGTAATTCAGATGTTTCCTATCAAATCACTCAGGGAGCACACAAATAGATAATTTCTTCCTATTTTGTTGATGGCTACAGGATTACTTGTAAACCAAAGCTTGCTTGTTCAAATCACTCCCTCATTTTATTTTTAAAGAAGGAATCTGTTTTTACAGTTTGACATGTTTCTTGTTTTCAGACCGTGTTGATTTTCTCTGTGGTTCACTCTTAGGCTTCCTATGACTGACAGTTTATTATCTCACCGTATGAATATCATGCATGGCTTCTGGGAGCCATTGATCAAAAGGAGAGAACACACTGAGAAGATGGTACCTTCTTTCTAATTGTCTGGGTTGATGGTTGTTCAATGAACCTATGAACCACCTGAAGTGACGTGCATTTTTACAGGTATGGTACTGCACAGTCTTTCTCTGTCATGTTTAAATGGCAAAAGGTATCCCTGCGTAGTGTCCCAGTCTAACTTCAGCTCTGGTCTGATGGTTCCCAAATGCAGCTGGCTTCACTCACGTTGCACACTGACCCCTTCTTGTGCCTTCAGAAATAATGGCTGTAGGTGAGCGTACCCTTCTTCCCTTATCTCCCGTCCTCTGACAACTGCCTCAGTTTCAGGTTTATGCCTTTCAGTGAAGCACTTAAGCACACACTTAGCTCTAAGCACTTCATTCCTGTCATTTCATTGAACACGGATGGATTTAAGTGCCTAGTCAGAGTTCACAGCTTTCCAGCACTTCAACAGGTTCTTTTGTAATGGCAAGACAAGATAAAAGTTAGGAAGCAGCCCTGACAGTCTCGCTCCTAGGAGCATGGCTTGCTTTCTGCTAGTGATGGACACCATTCAAACCTTCATGGTACGCCAAAGTAGAGATTGATGGGCCCCTTGGTCCAGCTGCTCACTGAGGATGCAGTGCTCTCCAGAAACCTAGGTCTGACCTGCAGGAAAATGGGGACAGGAAAGATTCCCCCACTTTCCCTGTTTGTGGCCCACTGGTAGCATCACGCTCTGCTGGGACAAGACATCCCAGCAGCACAGCAGGGAATCAAGCCTTTGCGCTGTGGCTATAATATGTCAGTTCCCCAGCACAAGATCTGGTGGAGGCAGCTGTGCCCCATCCTTTCCAAATCCTATAGCACCATCCCCAGCCATTCACACTGATCTCTTCTCTGCTGCGCCTCACTCCTTAAGGGTGTGAGCTCACCTTTAAGAGTCAAGAGTATGTATGTTTAAGGGTAGCTCAGTAAGTCAAAAGAGAGAGGAAAAACATCATTCATGTTGTTTAAGGTCTGCTTGAGATAATGAAGTCTGAGCACCTTGTCCACAACGGGATTAAGTGCTAAGAAATAACTGATCACAAGATCAAGATTAAAAATAAATAGACCCTATTCATCTGAACAGCAGAAATAATCTTTGGGGGTGGTGCCAAAATGAAATGGAATGTGCTGAAGTGTGGCCAGTGATAGACTCCAGTTTTTCACACCAGTTACAACAGAGACTAGTTCAAAAGCTGTACCTGGGAGGAGGGGTTATAGAGGTAGTAGGTAGTAACCGATCTTAAACTGAGACTTTTCAGAGAGTTTTTGGCTGGCATTTGGAAATATCCTTGGAAGCTTTACAGTCACCTCATTTCACTCGAATTGTTGAGCATTTTACCTATGGCAATGAAGGAGTTTGGCTTAGGACTAGTTGCCACTGGCTTCCCGAGGATTAGAAAAGCCAAGCTAATAAATGACCTTGATGAGATGCTAAACCTCACTCTTGTCCCCCTGTGGCTCTTTCCATCCAGTTTCCAGCCCAGACAGCTGCCAGGGAAGAGTGGACCACTGTGTCTGTCAGAGCTTGGCAGAGCTGTAACTGGCTTTATGTAAAGCTCCATTTATTTATTTTAACAGTTGATAGAGCATACTCTGCTTTCAGTTACAGCAGGTAAAAACATGATATTAATTGCTGGCCTTGTTCTCGTCCTTTTTGTGCTGCTGTAGCACAAAAGGAGTCAGAAAAGTGCACTCACTAATAATGCATGAAGTCGTTCTGCAAAGGAGTCATTTGGCTTGGTCAGCCCTGTGCTCTGCTCCCTGTGCTGCCAGCACAGCTGAGTGCCTCTTGGAGTGTGGGCACCCTACAACTCTGAGCTGCTACTGTGGCCCTGCCCAGGTCTAAGTAGCATGGCTCTGCAGAGGAGCCCTGTGGCTGCACTACTTTGTGCTGGC
Organism: Psittacula echo; assembly: GCF_963264785.1. Lineage (NCBI taxonomy): Eukaryota > Metazoa > Chordata > Aves > Psittaciformes > Psittacidae > Psittacula > Psittacula echo. The sequence continues at coordinate 4,381,791 of NC_137738.1, read as the reverse complement.
AGCCAAGGACAAGATGCATTTGTGCCCCTGTGGCACCTAGATTATAAATGTGGCCATCAGGGACGGCTAAAACTGAGGGAAAAACTGGGCAAATTTATTGACATGGGGCTTTTAAGTCATGTAGATAACAATGGACAAGTCAAGCTGGGGAGGAAGGACACTAGTCAGCAACCTGGGAGTCCCTCTTTCTGGACTCATGGCTCTCCAGCGATCCAGTGGACTATGAACAAAATACCCCACATCATATGTCATCTTGGGTGCATATTTGCTGTGACTGAATACAAAGACCTATTCATCACTGCTAGTGCTCACATAACTGACAGATTAAATCACTTTCTGGCAGTGAAGATGACAGTGGCCCAATAGCTAATGCTGTCCAACAGTTTCCATTAGAAGGCCTTGTCTCTGATGATTGTTTATAATTTTGCCAGGCTTCAGCTGCTTGAGCTGCAATTTCCCATGCCATGTGTCACCAGCAACTGAAGTGTGTGGTATTCATGCCTAAATGAATAGTCATGGCGTTTCCATTCGCGTGTATCACTGAAAAGCCACTTCCACACAGATTTTGACACAGAAACTACATTTCTGATTTCTTGAGGGGGCAGGAAAAACATCTGGAGTTAGCTGCTCCCCAGTGGTTGGTGCTCAGGCTGAAGCTGGACCTGCAGATAAACAGTCGAGTGTATGAGGTTCCACGTCCAATGCTCTCAACTTGGTAGACGTTCTTGACAGCTTTAACCTTTTCCATGATGGCTGATGTCTTTTGAGGCTATACGTTGGTCCACTGATACATTTAGTTCCATACTGTAACCCATGTTCTTGACAGAAGTTGTTTTAAGCAGACTAAGATGATGCTACTAGGGAGCACAATTAGGGAAGATCGCACTAATGGCTTAAGTTTGAGCACATCTCAGGTTTGGATGTGTATGGTGGCTTTATAGCTCTGCTTTTCTCACCCTTTACCTTCTCCACTGCTGTCCAGTTGGATTTCTCACCGGCATTCCCTGTCACATCCTGATCCTCAGGAGCAGTTTTTCAGATGTCCTTGCTGGTCTGAACACCAGGCTCCAGCTGCTCGTTCCTGGAGATTAGTTAGTTTGGTGGCTTTTAGACGACTTTAATTTGGCCCACTGAATCAGGGTTCTTTTTCCTTCACATTTCAAAACAGTACTGGAGAAGTCAATAGGGAATCACTTTCAGGCCGAACTGAGTTGTCCCCGGTGAGATGGTTGTGTTGGAAGGCCGTTTGACAACCAGAACTAAGCGGCATGGGTGCAGGTCAGGGGTGAGATGAGGTTTAGCAGGATTAAAGTAACACGCTGTTTCTGGGAATAGTATCCATGGATGACAGCTGGATTGCACATTGGGTGGAAATGTGCTCTCTGATCTGCAGCCTGTATAACCCTTTCCCTTTCCCTACAGACACTTTTATCAGAGTGAGCTTTACAAGCCCCTGGAAAGAACCTCTAACTGCCACAGGAATCTGACAGGGCTTGTGTAAGGTCCCTTGGGGAGATTTTCCTTAACCATTGTGCAACTCAGAAGATTTCCAAATCTCAGTAAAAACTCTCTCTGTGTGTGTTATGCGTTCCCAAACTGGGCACCAATGTGAATTGTAGGAGCTATTGGCTAGGAATTATCTAGAGGCAGACTTTATAATCGCCCAGAATATTTTCAACTACCCACACTACTGGGCTTTCAGATGTTTTAGAGCTCTGACAAACCTATCCCATTAAACTAGACAGCTTAGGTCCATTTAGTGTCATTATCTCAGGAAGACAGTGTTCAGGATGGCCTGCAAAAAATATCTGACCATTTACTGTGCTCTGCTTTTATAGTTTTGCAGTTGTGCTGTATTCTGCAATGGCATTGCCATGGTGCCAGCAGTACCTTAGCTGCCTAATTTAAAGCTAGTTGTGTATGTCAATCCACGCTGCAATTTTAATAAGGCCTGTGGTAGAGGCACATCTGCAGTCAGAAATTGCCATCATTCTGCACTGCCAACACGGTGTAATAATCTGCACAAATCCTCCAGCCAGACCTTAGGAAATGAATCTGGATCTTATGAACATTTTAGTGGCAGGAAGCAAAAATGCTTGCATGACCTGCCAGGTCTTTTTGTCTCATAGGTAGGACTTCATATGGAGGAAGTGGTCTTTCCCCTTGGTGGTAATAAAAACACTTTATATTTTTGCTACAATGGAAAGATCATGCATTATACAGATCACACTGAATCACACAGTATTCAGTAAACTGCAGATGGCCTTAAGTTTCCATTATAAACTTGATTTTATTCCTATTCCTCACTTTGCCAAAATTAGCCCTATACACCTACAACTTCACAGGCTTAATCTTATTCTGGGATACATTTTATTTTGGAAGAGTTGAAGGAAACTGGTCAAGGTGTTTAAGAGAGATGATGGCTAAAAAAATGAGATCATCTGCTTGGAGATTTTCCTAAAGACTTTCTGGCTTGTCATATCCTGAAAATTCATTTGCCTCGAGATTCAGGGAGTATTTCAAATCTGTTGGTCTTGGCTAGAAATGGTGCCTTTGAATAGTTTTAGGCTGTCTGGTGACAGAATTATGTGGTTACTGAAAGTGGTTCCTGCCTCAGGGTGTGTACGTATATGGGTTATGTGATCTTTGGAGATCTTAACTAGTCAGTGCCAATGTGCTCATAGATTTATGGTGGCATACGTAAGGTTTCTATACAACCCTTCATGTATGCTAAACAGACATATTCCTTCCCTGAGACTTTTCCTATCTGCATTTTCTGCTGTCTGAAATCCTCAGCTGGGTGTTTCCTGATTCACATGCAATCTGTGCTGAGGTTAACAATATGCCTTTACAGTCCCTTTTGCACAGTCCCTGGAGGCCTCTCCCAAAGGGAACAGAGTTCAAATACCATTTTAATCATTCCAGTGCTGTTTCCTGGGTCAAAAAAAGAAATCATACCTGTCATGACTTGTGCCAATATGTCAGTCTCTGACGGCTGTGGGCCACACATGACGAGACTTAAGTCAATATTATTTTTCAGCAGATATGTTTTGTGGCTTATTTCGGGTTTTATGACAAAATAAGTTCCGAGGTATAAGGTTCTCTTCTTAAAGAGGATTTATTTCAAAATACGTGCTTAGGGCTTTCTCATAATTGGGTCATTTTTAAAGTTGACTCTTGAAGTGGGACCAAAACCAGAGGCAAATTGCTATAATTTGCAATTAATATTTGTAATACAACAAATATTTGTAATTAGTAAATTACAAATGACTATTCATTAGACAATTTGCAGAGTCTCTCACTTTAAGAAGAATGTGACATCTGGAAGCAGTAGAGTTGTGCTATACCATTACATTAATGTGGTCTCCTGGGATCATTACTTGCTCACTGCATCATTCCCTTAGCTTGTATTGAGGGTTATAGCATAGCAACGTCAACAGTAAAGTCTACCCAGCATGTGCCATTGACCAGGGGACATTGCCCATGTCCCATGAGACCTTGTTTTTAGTTAATAATGTTGAAAACCTTTAACATTTAAGCCTTGATCTTTCTGAGCTCCTGACTTCAGTTGTTTTTGTTGTTGCTGCAGTCAAATTGCTGCAGCCTGCGTATCTGGGAGGAGTATGACACCATGCTTTCTCTGTTTATTATTCCATCACCATCTGTTCTTGGCCATCATTTGAAGCAAGCTCTTGGGCTAGGTGAGCCTTTGACTCAGTGTGGATGCTCTTACACTACGCTCTCAGTGTCAACAAAAATAGTTGACTACTTGCTGAAAACAGGGCTAGGAACTCACTTTGTCATTTTAAGGACTCTTAACAATGTTTTTACTGTTCTTTTTTGTGAAGCAGCTTTGGTGTCCCTGTGCTCTGGAGCTAGGACTTGCATCCTAAGCAAACCATTACCTTGGAGTCAGAGATACGCTCTTTTTCCCCTCATTCTTGTTCAAAGTGTTCACTTCTGGCTGCTGACAATCACACTTTGAAACATGCTCAGTAGGAACTTGGTAAGGTTTTGCACTTGGATGCTGTTGACTTGAACATACCCTGACAGGACTGTGCAGGACATCGCTCTTTGCAGACTGCTCTGCCATGCAGCACGGGAACTGAGTGCAACAGGACTGTCCAAAAAGCCACTGTGTTCTGGGACTGAAGAACTGCCTGACTGGAAGGCAGAAGTGAACAACAAGTTTTCAGGGGCTTTCAAAAGGGAAAATGGATTATGATGGTAAGGAGATGTAAAACTGACATCTGTATGGGTTAGGAGAAAACTGGAATACAGCTGGCTCAGTAAGAGTCTACAAAGGTGATAAGGAGAAGAGGAAAGGCTTACAGCAGGGAGAGAAGAGGATGGTTTGTGATCTTGGAGAAGACTTCTCTGAGACCTGGGGCTGAGCACAGTCTTCCTTCAGCTGTGGAACCCATTGTAAGATACTTCTCCTCCCCATACAAGTCCACAAAGATACTGACAGTCGTAGTCACTGAGATACAGGCTTTCAAGGAGGGGATCTAGGGAAGTCATTGGCTTTACCTTTCTACCCCAAGATCAAGTTACAATCATGTCACCCCAAGCCACAGTACCTTATTGTTAATATTGAAGTTTTGGCCAATGTTTAATCTAAGTCTCCTAAGCGGTTTGGTTTATGCTTCTCTGTTTTATTCTTCCTGATCTTTCCACCAAGAACATACTAGTTTCTTATTCTTTACAATAGCTTTTTAGCTGAAGACTATTAACCTTCCTTCTTCTCAGTTACTTCTTCCGCAAAATCCCTGCATTTCTTTCAATCTTCCCTTATGTTTTCTGGACCTTTATCGCTTTTGCTGATCTCTTCTGGAGTGGACTTAAGTGCAGTGCACTAAACAGGACATGGTCTTCCAGATGAACATTTAACAGTGGGGATCAGCCCACATGGACTCTTTCAGTCATCTTTAAGACCCTTTCAACATCCCAATGTAAGGGCTTTGCCATTCATATTCAGCTTGTTCCACTGTAGTCCCTGGATTTCTGTCTTGTGACTGCTACCTAGACAGGCAAAACCAGGTTACTATTTCTGTGTAAACATGGTATTTTGCACTATTGCATTCCATCAGTTTTAGGTGACTTCTCTAAATGTATCAAGATCATTTTAAATTCTGATCTTTCAACATCTATAAAATCTGCAGTCCTTCCTTTAATAATCATACTTCATATTTCATCTTCTATGCCTTCAATGAAAGAACATCAAATAAAACTTGATATGGGACCAAGGCCCACAGAATTCTTTGCAAAACATGTGTATTTTGAGAGATTATGATGGAATTACCCCGTGGATACAACTATCCAACTAGACTTGACCTCCTGCCCCTTCCCACAGCAGTTTCGTTTAGATCACAGCTCACTAGCCTGTTCATGAGGATATTATAGGAAATACTGCTAAAGGCCTTGCAAAAAATTCAATTAAATAAATAAATCCCAGCTATGTGACATCTGCAGCCATGATTCCACCCTCTTTTAAGACTCCTAGAGTGAAAATGATCAGACTTTGGCAACTAGAAAACATCTAACTAGACTGGTCCCTCTCTAAGCAGGGTTTGCAGACTTTAGGCTGAAATGTTATTCCTTTTTCCTGATAATAATTGCTTCATGTTGACCTTTTTAGTAAAGATTGATGAAAAAGGGAGGGGGAAAAAAGGGATATTAAGCTCTTTGGCTTCCTTAATGTCCTCTGCTGCTGGTACCCTCTGATCCTTGCGTAGTGGTCCAAATTTCCCTTTGTTTTCCTCTTGCCACCTTAGCTGTAAAATTTCTTTTACTTCTGTTAAGTTTTGCAGGTTGCATCTTGTGCAATTTATCTTCACCAACTGCGTGCAGCATCCCCCCTAGTTCACGGATTATTGTGCTGGGTTCTCAGCCAGCTGACCTAGTCTCTGCTTTACAGATTTCTCTCTCTCTTATGCTTGTGGTCCATTAAATGGTTATGAATTAGCTGACTTCTGCTGAATTTCCTTACTTTCCTCTATAATGGCAGAGGTTGTACTCAGTGTCTTATTAGCATTTCTTCAAGGAACTGACAGCTGTCCATAATTTGTTTTTCACTTAATTAGCCTCTTATGAGAGCTTCCCTACCCATTCTCCGAGTTTCTTGACATCTGCTTTCTTGAAATCTTGTGCTGTCAGTCACTCAGATCAAGTGGCAGAAGCTGACACTACGTTCAGTGCAGTACTGGTTCCTTGTAAAATGTCGTATCTGGCAGCAGACTTCGAGTCGTATGTTACACTGCCCTCTACCTACTTGTAGGTGCTGCTCAGCTGAGGAAGGCACTGACAATAACAGTATGTCTTAGCCTTTAAGACTTAGGCTGCTGTTCTGAATTTAGCATGAAGAACGGGAAGAAAAGTGGTAACTTCAGAGAACCCATCTGTAAGTCAACAATAACTGCCATTATAATGGATCTCACGCAACGTGGATCTGTGCAGATGAAACGTCTAGAACACAAATACCTTCCAATAATAAATAATCCAGACTAAGGTATGCAATGATCCTTGCCCTATTACTTTTACTAAAACCTTAGAACATTATGCAGCTGTTTCATGGCACAATGGGCACAGTGAGACAGTAATGGGGGAGAGGAAGAAAAAAGCAATAAGCTTCACCTTAAGTAAAAATGGCTGATCAGACCACGCTGGACCTATGCCTTGTAAGAAGAGCAACAGGAGCTCTCACTGACATCTAATGCAAAACCTGTTAGGCTTCAGGTCCTCCTAAACCCCTCTAATATTCTTTAGTATTCATATAATGGTTTGGGTTGGAAAGGACCTTAAGATCATCTAGTTCCAACCCCTTTGCCATGGGCAGGGATGCCTCAAACTAGACCATGTTGCCTAAGGCTCTGTCCAACATAATATTATTTGAGACCACTGCAGATACCTCGTGGACCCTCTCATAAGTCAACCAGAGATGGTCAAGAAAGTCAAGCCAAGCCTAGTGCTTCTATTAGAAAGCCTTGTTGCACAATTATTTTTACTCACAATATTACAGTGCCAGTTTCTTTATGTTTATGATCACTTCAAGTCAATTTGGATTCCCTAAGCAATGAAAATTACCAGTAACGAGTCCTCAGGCATGGTCAATTTTTATGACAGGTGTAAATGAAAATGTGGGCATCGTATTGGCAATGTGGTGTTGGAAGACAAAGGAGCAAGCCTTGCCTGTAATCAGGCAGGTTAGCCATGTACTCCCAGGTTGGTTAGGTACCACACGGAACGAATGTGCAGTGCCAGTACGCTATCTAGTGGCTGTACCGATTATGACATTTTTCCCGCATTCCTGTTCTGCTTGTGAATTGTAGTATTAATAAGTACTTTAGACAAAATGAGGATTTGTAAGTGTTTAACCATTCCTTAATGAATCTAAGACACCTTGAGGTTATAGGTGATTCATGTAATAACAAAAGAAAGGTAGCTAAGTCTGCGTGGATATGCCAATAAAACTGTTGCTGGGCAGTCATTCTTGTCATTAACAGCATTCTGACAGGCACTGGGCAAGCAGTTGATTTTTCTCCCTCACATACAGACTATGATCTAGATTACCTAATAAAAACCTGCTCAATTTAGGAGTGCATCAAGAACCAGTTTAAGTATTTTCTTTAGCTGCTAGATTATGCAATATTTTGCGAGATAAAAGCAGATAATCTGGATAACTCAAACTGGGCACATAGTACACAGCAATGAAGGGCCAGGTGTGTTCTTCTCTAGTGGAGAAAACTAATTCCTCCCTTGAGATCACAGTCTAGGAAGAGGTGAAGATCCTGCACAAGAGCATTCTCCCTGTTTTCTGTTTCTGCCAGGGATGTAATTGACCTTCAGTAAATTATATGGCCTTCTGCTATGTTATTTATCTGTGAAATTGAGATAGTACTGTTCTGTGGAAGCTAAAACAGCTTTGTAGTTGATGAGTACTTTAGCCGTAAAGATGTATTTCCTATATTATATATATGCAATAGAAATACTATATATATATATATGACCTGTACCAGTATATTTAGGGTGCAACTAGCACACGATTAGTTACATTAAAAAATAATAAGCCTGACTCACCATTGCTCTCAGCAATTTTGCACTGTGCCACTTAGTAACTGAGAAAGCTCCCTGGACAGCTGTTAAACCATTTATCTTTAAGTGCACTTAATTAAGTACATGTATTTGGTTTAGGAGGCTGAGTAAAGATGTGATGACGCAGGTTTCAGCTTGGGTGATATTTCTTGGACTGTTCTTTCCAGGAAAGAAGAAATTTTGTTTTGGTCTTTCTTCGTGCATCATGAAATCCAAGGTGACAATTCTGCTCTCCATTCTTGGTAAATAATTCTTCTATTTATACAAAAGGGGTTTTCTGAACCCTTAAATCCAAGTTTAAAATAGTAGGTAAACATTACCTACCTTTATCATAATTATTTCTGATATAAAACTTCTATGGTGCATGTCTTGCCACACAGGATACCAGTTAATAAATATGTATATAAATACAGCATATGTATGTGAAAGCGCCCCACAGGTGGATGCTGGACTAAGTTTACAGACTGCATTTGATAAGACAACCATGACTTTTAGAAGTGCATAAAAGTCAGTTTCTTGGTCTTGCTCTCTCATCCCAAATAATCCAAACCTCAGAGGCTTACACAATAAGCATGTAAGACGCAGCAGGTCTACAGGCAACCTGCTTTAAGTGCTCAAAACCAAGGAGCTTAGCATTTTCCTTCCTACCCACAACCATTTTCTATACTTTCTTCTGATACAACATTCACTCCAGATCAATTACCCTGAAAAAAGATATTTAAAACAAAATTTAACTGAAACAACTTTTGTTTTTAAGATGACTGCTAGTAACAGAGACTGACTTAAAAACAGATCATAAAATCAAGTACATTCCTCACTAGGACTTCCAGCCTTGTGTGTCTAGGTCCACAGTGCATGAACCCTGCTTGTACAATCTGTGTAACTCGGCCCCCAAAAGGCATCAAAATAAATAATTAGTACAAGAAAAAAGTCTGACACTTAAGAGTCATTGCACAAACATTTAAACAGGGGAAATAATTTCTTTTACAAATGTGTTTCTCTTGTATAAGAATAATTTTGTACACAAAATAGCTCTTTATACATATTACAGAAATACACTAACATTTAGATTTTCTATTAATGGATAATGATTGAATGCAATTTAAGACTTTGGTTATGTTTTAGAGTCACCAAATGCCAATAGCACAGCAATACATCACTTCCCCAATATCTTTACACTGCTTGATTGACTCAAGACAGCGAAAACATTCCTAGAACCATGTTAATTCGCAAACACTCAAGTACCTTGAAACTCTTAGTTATGAAATACCTCCTGAAACTAATACCATAATTTAAGTGTCAAGGAATATGAACTTAAACCTTAACAAGGCAGCATTACTTTCTCACCTAGATTATCCTGCTGGCTAATACTGTAAAAACCGAATTGAACAGAAACTCTTGTATTAAACTGGTTTACTGTTATTGTGACCTTCAAAACGAGATAGCAGAAGCTACTCTAGTAAATGCTATACAGCATTAATACAACATATAAACGTAATAAAAATACTTCCATTTTCTTAAGAAAACACCAGGGAAGGTAGAGGGAAAAAAAATCAGTAAATTAAGATACAAAAAGTAAATCTGTGAAGGATGAGAAAAAATTGAAAAATGTGTATATATATTTATATGTGAAATACAAGGGTATGCTAGGAAGTACGTACATTTCAAAATACTGGCTTTCTTCAAAGACTGTGTTAGAAGTCCATAGGTATCATGTGGACCTCAAACAGAAATGACATTCACTTTTCCCCTAAAATTGCTGTTTCAAGCACCTGTACTTATGTGCAAATCTCCTTTGTAATTAGTGGGAACATAAAAACATTTGTCCTTGAAATACAACTATATGCAATAACCTTCTCTTGCTTACTGGGCATTCAGTAAGTTTAAATGGAAGATGTAAGCAAGAAAGTACTATATAACCCAATGACACACAAATATAAACTTAAGATTGTACGTGATCTCCTTAGTATTCATACACAGCTACTTAAGAATTTGCCAGTGGTACCCTATGCGAGTACTGTTGATGCATCAATATTCAAAGTCAAACAGGGCTCTTGCTCAGAGTTAGCCAGTCTCTTAACACATACAACTTTCAAATAAATTCATCTGGAACTGGTCCAGCTCTCCTTCTCACAGCACAGAGGTTGATACAAGACAGTAATGAATCACATTAGACTGGTTCCCATTTCTATGTAGTTAGAAGGAGAAACAAGCCACCTGCAAAACCTCATTCCAGTGATTTTGCAAATTCTGCATAGTCAATGTATCCATCGTTGTTCTTGTCATCATCTCTTAAGACATCATCTATTAGACTAATCAGCTCCTCTTCTTTCATTGCCTGGGTATGCTCACCACCTTCCTACAAAAACCAAAACCACATTGAACAGTTTAGCAGTGTTTACCGTCTAGTGCACATGTGACAGGTTACTGACAACTACCTTTTTGTTTAGCTATTCATGTTTGGTGTCTAATTCGGCACCAAGTTTTATGTAATCATTTATACCAGGATAAGCAACTTTTACCAGGTGCAAGCCTATGAAGTCCAAGTTCTCTGGGCTTCAGAACAAGCACTCTGTATCTAGTTAATATTCTCAGCCAAAGTTCTAAAAGCTGAATAGCAGAGAGTATAATGATGGGTAGTAACCTAAGAGATGTATTCTTAATTTGGATCTTGGGGTAGTATATACACTATAGATTCTATACAGCACAGAAATACCTTCCTGTGTGCCAGAACTTGCAAAATGCAGAGCTGGACAGTAACAGAGTAGTGAAAAAATCCCAAACTAGCTCGAAGTCAGTAAAATTCTTAGTAACATCCCTTGCAAGCAAAGGGAAGACAAAGATGTACCTTTACACATGGAACAGCAAGTCATTATTGGGTTCTCGGTTTTTGCCACAGGTGTAAACAGGAAGCTATGCTAGCCTGAATTGTAACTTCCAAAAAGTCAGTATGAGATGGTGTCTTAGTCCTGTCTTCCTAATGATTGTATCTTCCTACCTTGTCCTTAGATGTTCCTGGCTGGAAAGAGAATTCAGTTTAAAACAAAGGCTGACCATGTTCGGTTTTTCTAATGGTAATTTTTTTGCAAGAGGTCGCTTATGGTTTGTGTAACCTCAGCAGCAACAGTTTGGAGTTGAGAAGAGCAGCCTTAGAACCTCAAACAGCATTATTATCACATGATATGTCTATAAGCCCTTGTGAGCATTATCCCATTTTGGATTATTTTTTCTTTCTCCCCATCCCTGCATACCAAAGTATCCCCTCTGACAAATCATGTTCACTTTACAGTCCTTCCTCAGTCCAAAGTTTAAACTACAATGGAGACTTCTGGAAAACTGCCATGTGCCATGAAAAGCTGTGATAAAGCTAGCACACTCATAAATCAAACCAAATTATTGGGGGGAAAATAACCTTTCAGGAAAACTGTAACTGCACTGAAGATGTGTTATAACTGTCCTACTGTAAACCGCTTTTAGAGAGTCAGAACTGTTCCCAAATACACATGCCAATACAAAATTTCACCTACCTCTTTGTGGACATGTGATATAGCAGTAGCAAGCTCTAACCCATCCAACAAATTATTGCCATCATAATCATGCATTTTGAAGTAATGAAGCTGCAGTTCTTGTGGAGACATCTCAGATTCTGGCTTCTCAATAACACCTTCCAAATGTTCCATGATGTGGCTAAGAAAAAACCCAAACAAACTTCATAACATAGCCATCAGTTAATATTTAAATGCTTTGTTTACATCAAATTTAGTCTTTGATCAGACAGTCATGTATACAGGAAACATCATATCTCTAAAAGCACCCTGGACAATCAGGACAACCGTAAGTTGCTGGTTTATACTATGATGAAGGGGGTACAAAGGTTGGTTGTTACAGGTGCTGTAGCAGCCTCTAATGCCTGAAATAGCTATTTCTATTTCTTCTGGCCTACTCAGCAGGTTACCAAAACAACTGAGGCAGCACCCAGAATCTCCTCTAGCTGCCTTCCAAAGAGCAGGAACTGGAGGAAGATCTTTCCCAGCCAAACACACAGTATTTAGGGATTTTTATTTGCTGCTGCCACTGTTTTGTCTGTATGAAGAAGTAAATGAGAAAGAAACCTTCTTACTCTACCTGTTCAGAATGTGATTTTTCTCTAAATTATGTTGATCTAGGTAAGCACGATTCCTGTAAAAAAATCTCTATAGTATGATTAAGGCTAAAAGGTCCAGAGAGACCTTTCTAAGTCTGGTATCTCTACAAACTTACCAAACAAGTGTGTCTCATATTTGACTCTAGCCAGTCACACAAGATCCTGGGAAAAAGGGTGCCCTAGGCTTATGTCCAATTCGCATAACAAGCCTTAAGAGATAAGCAAATCATTAAGAAGCAAAGTTTACATTTTCAGAACACATACTCTTTATCTTGTACCAAGTTCTTATCCAGGCGAATATTTCCATGTTGACTCTCTCCTACGTGTTCCTCAGCTAGGGCAGAGATGACGAATGCAGCCAGAATGGAGAACAGCAAACGTATTCTAAAAATCCTTTGGGCCATTATGATCTCCTACAAAAAGGGAAACATTAACCCCCCTCCAAAAGAAAACAGGTGAAAAATGCAATCTATTTTCAGCAGATTTACCGAGTGCTTAGAAATAACCCCACTGAGTTCTAGAGAAGAACTTCCTTCATTTCAAGCACTTCATAGCAAGCAGAAAACCGAAGAGCTCCAATAAGAATCTCCGGGTGTCCCTATTTCAAAGAACTACACAGGAATTTTCAGAGAAAGACTTTCTTTTCCATGCAGCAAACGTGCACTCTTTAGCCATGCCTGCGTCTCCATATAGCTTCCAGACAACCAACCACGCCAGCCCCACAGCTATGGCAGCACAGGCCGCTTGCGGCATCAAAGTGGCTGCATCAAATTAGTGGATCTATTAAGCTTGCACTAAATAACACACAACTTTAGCAAGGGAATTGCAGCGCTCGCTCCCCAGGCAAGCGACTCGTTAAAGCACTTCAGCGGGGCGAGCAAAGCAGCGATTGCTGGCCAGGCTTCTCTGTCCCGTTTCCCACCTCCAGCACACCCGCTGCAGCAATCACCGCCCGGTGCCGGAGGCCCTGACAGCCGCCACTGCCGCGCTGACCTCCCGCCCTCCCATGCCGCAGCGCACACCGCCCGGGCCTCGGTTGTGGTGCCGGTGCCGCCGGCAGGGTACGCACCGTGGTTCGCGGGGCCGGTGCCCCCTGTGCCGGTGCTGCGGAGCGGAGCGCGGCGGAGCCAGGCCACCATGCCCGGCGTCACCCCTGACCCGGCGCACGCACGCACGCGCGCGCTCCCGCCCCGCCCGCCCATTGGTTGCGCCCCGCCGCCGGGCGGGGCCGGCCTCACCGCTCCCGGAGCTCCACGTGGAGCCCTCGCGGAGCCACCGGGGGATCGCCCCGCCCAGCACCGGGCACCGGTCCCCGGTCCCTGCCCTGCCAAGCCCGGTCCCTCCCGAAGGAGAGGCCGAGCCCTGTGCGCCCCTTCGCTGTTACCGTCCGTGCTTCGCAGACTGTTCTGTTGGCTTTCCCCTCTCACCACACGTCACGGGGCTCAAAGTCGCTACTGACGGGGGTCTGGCGTTCAGCCGGCTTCCGAGAGCCTTACCCGGGGAGCAGCGCCCCAAGTCCTTCCCGTACGGAGCCCCGGGGCTTCACCGGCGGGGCCCCGCAGGCCTGAGGGGCCGCACCTGTGGCGGGTCGCGGTGCCCGGGCAGCCCAAGTGTGGAGGAGCCGCCGGACACCTGGCCCCGCGGTCCCGCCCCGCCGCACTCACCTCCCCGGTGCCACCGCCTGGCGGGGCGGGGCGGGCCCGGCAGTAAGATGGCGGCCAGGGGGTTGCACTCGCACGTGAAGCTGGAGGGGGAGATCGAGCGGTGCCGGGCGGAGGGGCAGTGGGCGCAGCTCCGGCACCTGGCCCAGCAGCTGCTGCCGCCGGCTCGGCCTCCGCGCAAGGCGGCGGGGGGCGCGCAGGACGCCGGTAAGCGGCTGCGGGGGGCGGGCGGAGCGGGGCAGAGCAGAGCGGCCGCTGTTACCGCAACCCACCGGGCGTGGGGTGGTTGGTGGCTCTGTGCCGCCGCCCGGGGCTCGGCAGCCTGATGCGGGCGGGAGCTGCGGCTGCCCCGCGTCCCAGGGTTGCGGGAGAGGGCAAGGAGGTGCTGGCGCGGGTTGCGGGGTGTTGCCCGGTGTCCCCACGAAGGCTCCCTGGCCCCGCGGTGGGAGCCCAGGAAGCCGCGGTCAGGAAGATAACGCTGTTTCCTCGTGTCAGTGCTGCCGAGTCCGCAGGGCTGCGAGGGGAAGCGCGGTGCTTGGGGGTGTCGGCAGGAGAAAAGGGAGGCAGGTTTTTCTCGGTGCCGTGCCGCTGCGCTCGGTGACTGCCTTGGGTTTAGCATCCTCGGCTGCGCTGCAGGCAGGCTACCCACCGAAATCCTTCCTGTTTGTTCCTCTTCACCATCTCGATGTGTGTGATGCCGAGTCCCTCTTGCTCCCTTCCCCACCCTGTTCTGGGTGCCTTTGCCTTATATCCCTCCATTTCTGAAGAGAACTGATTTATGTAAAGGCTTGGGCTCATCCGAGCATCCTTCCACATGTAAAACAAGATTTCATAAATGAAAGTATTATTATCTTTTTCTCCTGTTCCAGCACACTACTTTGCTTCCTTTTAAATGAAATCAGTTGTAAGAGGTGAGGCAGCCTAACTTTCTAACTAATAGAAGTATAAAACTCTGTGTAGTCAACAGCAGGTAAGTTGTGAAAGGACCTGATCCTCATACAAGAGTCTCTGCCGCTGAAGCTGGAGGACCTATTTCTATGAATAACCCACTTCAGAGGATTGTTTCTAGCGTGTGGCCCTAGCATTAATAGAAGCTTGGGAAGAGGGGAGATGTTGCTAGCTTAAAGCACAGTTATTTATGAGGCTTTCCAAGTGTATACGTGCCACAGATCAAACCCTGCGTTGAGAACAACACAGCTAAACTGAACTTTAGTCAGGTTTCATCAGCGCTTCCCAGGTGCAGAGATCATTATGCGGTTTGGGGGCATTAACAGTTGCAGAGTTCATATTAGTTGGTCACTTGTAATTAACCTGCACAACAGCTTTCTGATTGCTGTAGAAACATAGTTTGTTAAATTGCTGCTATGTCATCATAACATGCTAGTTATGAAAGAGTAATGCTTTGCTGTTCCTACAGAATTTTTCTTCCAGCAAGGGACTAGCAGCAGTTTTGTGTTTCTAGAAACACAGCAGTGTGTCTGGATGGGTTTTCTTAATAGTAGTATTTGCTTTGAGAGACTGTATATTTATTTCTTAATTGCACATAGTCTCATGTAAGTCCTTAAGTTTGTGATTGCCTGAAAGCTCTTCAGTGTTGTATAGAAATGATTGTGTGTGAGGTTGGAGGAGAAATATGCTTGGATATTTACAGTTCCCATTTCAAGTACCTATACTTTGTACAAGTTAGTCGTAGACCTGCAATGGGGCAGGAAGAGCTGTGGTTCTAATTTGATACGCAACTAAACATGCTTCAACAAGGAAGTCTAAAGCACGTCCAAGGTGATTCTTAATGCCAAATGGTAACGTATAGGTAGTAAGTGGGGATAAGTTGTCCCATGGACTGATAATATAGAAATAGATACACTGTCATGTTTCCTGCGTTCTACAGTTTTAGACTTTGAAATGTGAAGCATACATGAAATGTAGGGCTTGGCTCTTTGATTTATGAAGATTTGCTTGCCCTTGTTGACTCATTAGTCAGCTGATTGAGGTACTACTTTTATGAATAAAAGAACTGCATAACTGGACTCATCATAGAGGAACTCCCAGTGCACTGGCAGATGAAACTTCTTTTTCCAGCATATGATTGCAGCATTGCATGATGCTTTGTCTTGTGCCCAGTACTACTTCCTAGGTCTGAGTTTCTCTTCACACTGGAACAGTAAACAGGAAGGGATTTTAGCATAGAAAATATTTTATGTGGTGGGTTAGTTATGTCACTGGGTCAAGCTTTGTGTGTCTTTAGTAATGGATATGTAAAATGTGTCGAAATTCTCTATTTTTATACTTTCTGTGAACTTCCAGGAAAATATTAAAAGTTTCTGGTGTAGTTACTGTTCTGCAGTGAAATCCATGGCTTATCTGTAGTCCGAAGCATGTGTTTCATACCTGTATATTTATAAATCTAGAGCGTGCACTTAGATGTTTGCAAAGAGTGGTCTTACAGTTTCGAAAGTGAGTTTTGTGATGAAAATTCTTAACTGTTATAACAAAAATTAAATGTGCTGTCAAAGGATTCGTTAGGGAAAATTTTCAAGTTAAAAGGAAATGCCATTTCATTTTTTCACAGGAAAGGTACTGTTTCCAATAGCTAGAAGTTAATGGAACTTTTTTCTTTCTGTGAGTTCTTCTTTATCCTCTCATTTGAGTTACTATTTGTGTGTTGTTTGGTTTTTGTAATGCTATTTATCAGCAGTATGACACTAAGCAATGTTTCTTGCCTGTTGGTAATGTGCTTTCAGAGGACTATGGGAATATGCTACTTGCAGAGGCTCTGCTGGAAGAATGTCTGAAGGAAAACTTTGCCAAACTGAAGGACTCCATTCCACTGACAGAGAAGAATGAGCCAAAACTGAGTGAAGCTAAACAGCATCTGACCAATATCTTAAGCAGAGGAAAACTAAGAGTAAGCAGGCTCTGTTGTAATTCCTGCCACCTGGATGCTTCTTTCATATGATTATTAGTCTGATACAAAGTGTTGGTGTTGCCTGTTCATGTCCCTCTATGTACAGTGCTGTATTGTAGGTATTACTAATGGATTGGTAATTCAGTGCCTCTTTGCAGTGCCTTCTGCTGTGATGCTGGCTTTTTTTCATATGCAAACAAATTATCTGCTGCAAGTATGTATCCAGTTTATTTGTTTTGTCATGGATCCGGTTTATTTGTTTATTATGTATCTAGTTTATTTGTTTTGTTGTGTATTCAGTTTATTTGCTTTGTTACCTATCCAGTTTATTTGTTTTGTTAGAAAGAAGCAGGATAAATATTGAGGACTTCCCTGGGGTGGTAGGGCATGGCCACATAACGGTGCTGTCAGGCTAGCACAGTTCAATGATCTACTGCTGCTCCTGGTCTGAAGGAATTGTGTCAGCTCCACATCAGAGGTAAAACATACAGCAAGCTGCTGTCAAGCACTTCAGGTTGTGGTGTGAGTTCAGAGCTGCAGCCTTGCGCTGCTTTCAGTCTATGCCAGAGATGTTATGCAAAGTTGTGCTTTTATTTTGTGGCCTGGGTGCAGCTCGGTTGCGGATCTCCAGGGAGTGTTTTAAGACTTTGCCTCCTGCTGTGTTGGTGTTCTTGGACACACAGTTGCATAACTGGTTTTAAAATGATCATGAATTACAACAGTCTGTTTTAGACCTGTGTTATTTTCTGTCCTGAAACTTACAGGCTAGTTAGCTTGGATGTGTATGCTATACTTTCACCATGTTAATTTCCAGGAAGCAAGTGTGCAGCAGCTTCTTCTGGGAGAGTTGCTTGTTCTTTACTTCTTGAAAGTCAATGTATTTCAGAAGTAAAAAGGAGAGGGGAGAGGAAGAGGAGTCCATCCAACCCTCTGTCTTTATAGTTTAGCCTCAGCAAGACAGAATGACTGAGTTCTTCCAGGTTTTACTGTTAAGTTTGGCTGCATGAATTGCCATTACTATTTCTTTGTTAGTGGTGACTGGGCTACTCATGCAGCATTGACCCTGTGTTGACTGCATCCATTGAAAAAAAAAAAAGTACGAGTACGAAGTCTTTCTGAATCATAAAAAGGGTCTGAAGAGATGTATGTTAGTGAAATACTTTTTGTTACACAGATGTGCACTCATGTTTTCATTCCTTAAGAAATTGAATAGATTTTAGGAATAGCAGGCATGTCTTCTGTTTTTCTACCTTTGCCTGAAAATTCTTTTGATAACTTAAGGAAATTTGAGTGCTTTCTTGCTATACAAATTAAATGCAGAGTGGAAAGGGGAGCACTTGACTAAAAAGTGATGCCTTCTGCCTAGCTTAAAAGCAGGGGAATTTCTTGATGTGTATGTAGCTAGTTCTGACAATGCCAGGCTTTTATGTGCTATCCGTGGCTGGTGAATCAATAGAGTAGGTCATATGAAACCAGAGAGGTGGCTTGCAAGCTGTGTGTTTCCAAAGTGAGCTTCAGAGTAGTTGCCTGACCTTTGTTGCTTGCTGTTCTCATGAGCGTAGCCCTAAGATCTCCACTTAAATCCTTCCTGCTCTGGCCTACTCTAGCAGTGTTGAGAGGAAAGCATTGCAAATCTGCTTAATTTGTTCTGAAGTGCCTCATTCTTGCTGTCTGGTATTTTACCATGTAAACACTCTTTTTTCTTTTCTGGCTCTGTTTCAGCCTAAGTATATGACAGAAGCTATGCTGATCATAGGAAAGCTTCATTATGTGGAGGGATCCTACAGAGATGCCGTCAGCATGTATGCAAGAGCAGGAATTGATGACCTCTCAACAAAAGATGAACCTCTGTACATGCTGCGTTTGGTAACAGAGGCATTCGTTATTAAAGGTAAAAGACCACGTGTGTGTATTGGAAATGTGCTGTGTTTAGATTGAAGTTGAAGGTGGTTTCTAATTTGATTGGAGCAGAAGTAGGGCAATGTTGTATGCTTTAGAAAATCCTACTGTGTGTGGTTTGTAGTTTAAACTTAAAGGCATTGTGGAGTCTTAGTCCATGGTTTTTAAACTGGCTGGCTTGTAAAGACAACCTTGAAACTGGAAATCTTGTGGTAACTGTTGACTGTAAGTCAGCAGCACCCTTGAGCTTGTGTATCCGATTTGGAAAAATCTAAATCAAGAACCCATCAGAATTGGAGCCTCTCCTTTCTCTTTGAAAGAGTTTATCTATTTGAAAATCTTTATGATTTCTGTGAATAAAGCAAGAATGATGTTTCCAAGTTTTAAACTCTGGGCTAACAGAATATGTGCTTTCAAAGCAGGTAGTATATTTTTGCAGTGCATGTCACACAGTATCAGACCTTATGTGCAAACAAGAATCTCTTCTCCCCCTTGTAATTCTACGGACATTGCAGTGTTTGAGAGATCCTAATAAAAGCTGCCTCTATGGGTAGTGAAATTGCATTTCCATTTCGAGCAGGGGGAAGGAAGACCATAGTAATTTTTTTGTCTTGGGGGGAAAAAAAGATTAGTAATCTTCTCCTTCATTTGCTTTCAGTTCCTTTATAAATGTTGCTCAAGTACTGCTACCTATCTACTGCTTTCTACTCTTTTCAGCATGTCCACCAGCTATTTAGGTGAATGAGAGCTCTGATGATCAGATACCTTCAACTGGTATGTAAAAGAGTGAAACCAAATCAACCCAAAATACTGTTTGACTAAGCTGCTAGTTTTGCTGATAATAATTTGGGTGTTTCATGATCTCACACAGTCATTCAGCTCTTTTAAAAACCTGTTAGTGCTGCTTTGCTTGCTTTGATTTTGTTTTCTGTGGCACTGGTTGAATCTGCTTTATTAATGAGCTTCTGTGGAGCAAGACTAATTTACTTGTAGCTCACACTAACACTTGCATGGAGCAGAGGAGCAAGTAACTGCTAGTGCACTCATAGCAGTGTATTTTAGAGTAACTATTGGTGCACTCCAGAGTCTGAAGGAGATGCACTGTCCTCACTGGGAACTGCAGAAGGCCCTTGGTGAGGTGTGAATACAATTATAAGGTATGCATGAACACTGATGGAATAACACTGTTCTGTGAGGTTTCTTCTATGCTATTGACTGCCTCATTTGTATATGAAGATCCTGGGGGTGGAGGTGTTTGCCTCAGAGGTCAGGCTGTAATTTTTTCTCCTGTGTGTTTTAGCATGGAATATAACTATTGTGTTGTCTCTGTGTTCGTGTATAAACCATAAGGAGCCCCTGCCGTTGCAGAGCAACCTTTGTGCTATTACTGTTCCACAGTTTTTATTCTCCATGAGGATTATTTTCAGGTTAGTCAAGATATCAAAGGTATAGTAAGTCACTCAGTATGGTGTCAAAGTTTCTGACAGAGGAAAGTCTGGCAGAGTAGAGCTTGTCCAGCTGAGTTTGGAGAGGGTGCTCACTGCTAGGATCACTGTTCCCCCATGCCATGTGCTCAGCCTTACAGTCTTAGAGAAATAAGCCCTTAGATGTTAGAAATTTGTGCAGGTAACTATGGTAATAGAAGTGTGGATTTAAATTGTAATTTCAAAACATGTCTGTCCAGGCTACATCTTGCAGGGCAAGTAACAGCACACAGTTGAATCATTTAAAATTCGTTTATGCTGAAGGTTATTCTTATTGATCCATACAATATGACTGCCTTTGGTTGAACTACTGGTTGCTTACACAAGCTGAAACCTTCTTTAAAGATGCTCTTGAGCATCACTGTTAGTAAAATTTTTGCAGGGATTGTTTAGGCAACAATCCAGGAAAGCTACAGTCCAGGCTTTATTTCAAGGCAGAACTTAGGTTCCCCACTTAATTTCTTATTCACATTTTCAGTAATGGAAAAAAGCAGTTGGTTTAATACAATATTCGTGTTCATCCAGAACTTTGTATCACTTCATAGTATGAACCTGAAACCACCTTGGTTTTGTGTAGCTGGTACTGCTTGGTTGTGCCTACATGCAGAATGACAGTAGGTTCTCAAACAATTGGGGTTATGCTGGAGAGGTTATGGAAGAAAGAAAAGTGAAACCAGAGGTACTAACACTTTTTACTGTGAAGAAGAGCTCTCTGCACAGAGGAAGTCAGTGATAGAAATGAAATGTGGACCAGCAAAACTGAGCTTGCTTTTTTTTAGAGCACCTTTTAGCTCCACAGTACTGAAGGTTGGATATTGAGCTAAATCTCTGGGGTCTTCCTCTGAAGGTCTATAGCATGTAATAGGTTCATGTTATGGTAAGAAGCAATGTGCGTTTGCACCCTTGTAATTGGACTGCGGAAGTTGGATAGGGAAAAAGTTTCTTGCTTGTCTTGCTCAGCAGACTTCCACCCATGGTGAGTAGCAAGCAGTAAATGTTGAGGTTCTTTACAAATGGAGGAATTTGAGCAGTTAACAAGTCACAGGAGAAATGTCAGAGGGCAAGACTCTTCCAGTTTCTCGACTGCTTCTGCTTGTTTCTAAATCCCTGCATTGAGAAGAGAGAAGTTCTGTGAGTGCTGTGAATAGAGCTCTGAGGAGAGTTTGATTTGTCATTATGACTAATCTTAACCTCTGTAGTTAGTCAATAGGTGGTTGGTCTGTACTTGTCTCCTTCCTCATCATCTGTGAAGTTAATTCCTTAAAACCTCTGCTCAATTCACAGTACTCGGACAATCTCTGATGCAAGCAGTTCTGTCTGTTGCATAAAACAGTGACTCTGGCGTGGAGGAGCTCCCTGTGTCCACCATATCATCTGCTGGGCCAGGCACTAGACTTCCTCCATCTGGAGTGGGGTAGCCTGGAGGTACACAGCTATCTAAATCTGTGCAGTGATGACAGGGTTGCAAATGGTATCTATCTGGTTTTCTAGTGAGTTAAAGCTTTAATACTCCCACTGCCTCTTTTTGTCATAGAATCATAGAATAGTTAGGGTTGGAAAGGACCTTAAGATCATCCAGTTCCAATCCCCCTGCCATGGGCAGGGACATCTCACAGTAAACCATGGCACCCAAGGCTCTGTCCAGCCAGGCCTTGAACACTGCCAGGAATGGAGCATTCACGACTTCCTTGGGCAACCCATTCCAGTGCCTCAGCACCCTCACAGTAAAAAAACTTCTTACCTATATCTAGTGTAAACTTCCCCTGTTACAGTTTTAACCCGTTACCCCTTGTCCTCCCCAGCATCCTTGTAGGCCCCCTTCAGATACTGGAAGGCTGCTATGAGGTCTCCACGCAGCCTTCTCTTCTCCAGGCTGAACAGCCCCAACTTTCTCAGCCTGTCTTCATACGGGAGGTGCTCCAGTCCCCTGATCATCCTCGTGGCCCCCCTCTGGACTTGTTCCAACAGTTCCATGTCCTTTTTATGTTGAGGACACCAGAACTGCACACAATGCTCCAAGTGAGGTCTCACGAGAGCAGAGTAGAGGGGCAGGATCACCTCCTTCGACCTGCTGGTCACGCTCCTTTTGATGCAGCCCAGGATACGGTTGCTTTCTGGGCTGCGAGCGCACACTGAAGCCGGCTCATGCTCATTTTTTCATCAACCAACACCCCCAAGTCCTTCTCCACAGGGCTGCTCTGAATCTCTTTGCCCAGCCTGTAGCTGTGCCTGGGATTCCTCCGACTCAGGTGTAGGACCTTGCAGTTGGCCTGGTTAAACTTAATAAGGGTGGCATCAGCCCACCTCACAAGCGTGTCGAGGTCCTTTGTGTGTTTGTCCTTTTCATTACCTGCAGTAATGTTTGTGTTGTTATTGGCCTTTTTCAGCTCAGGGTGGTTTTAATTTGTGCAGCTCTAGTTTGAACTCTCTGTACAGTCAGAAGCTGGCCATTCCAGGGTGATTCATCACCTCTTCAAATGGTATCTGGCATGGATAAAGTATAATGGTATTGTACAATACAGCCTCTCATGACTGCGAGAGGAGGCTGCAGACTAACTTGTGGGTGTCTAAAGATTGGTGAGATGAGTCCCTTGTAAATTTGTTGCTGGGAGTGTGTTTGGTTGGTTTTTGTTTGGTGGTGTTTTTGGTTTGTTTGTTTTTAGTTTGGTTTTGTTGGTTTTGTTTTCCTTCAGAGCTTTAGAAAAGAGAACCGTTATATCAAAGGACTGCAGTGTGAGCTCAGCCTTTTTAGATCAAAGTCCATGTGGAAAAGAGCAAGGCGATGGTGTGTCTGTAAGAAGCTTTGATCATTGTCTGCGTTTTGTTCTAACAAACAAGTCACACAAGTACAAGGAAACGAGACTTTGTTACTTCAGTGGCTCAGAGCAATCTTTATTTTGTTCTTAAACCCGTTAAAGTCATTTAAAGATATTTAAGATCTGTAGTGTGACACTTGCCTGTAAGATCATGAGGCAAACTCTGCTGGATTGAGACCCTAGTCTATAGAGCCCTCCTAAGAGCTGTGGATGCTATTGGTGAAAGCAAAACCCTGAATCCACCATGTGAAGGTTTTTCCTGAGCTTGATAAACAGCCTGGAGCCTGCACCCAGGGTTCTGGGTTCAGTCCAGCTTGTTATGGTTTTTTAGGGGGGTTTGGGTTCATTTTTAGGACAGATTGCTGAGCTCACGTGTTTTCCTGTTTCTTTTGTGATTGTATCTTTCAAAACTTTAATGATAAGGAGGTCACTATTGCTTGGAAGTAAATTGTTCTGCTTTCTCCCCATGTGAAATCTTTGTCTTGGGCTTGTAATGCTGGAAGTGGTTGTTTGGAGGTTCTGCTGGTGTACTGAAAGGAAAATGGTGATATCACACAGAGATAATAAACAGAAAACCTGACTGACCTTTTACTCAGCTGGTTTGAGCACTACCTGCTTGGTTTTAGTCATGATTTTAAGTTGACCAACTGAAGCCTTAAAATTTGATTAATCTACTTGGATCTTCCTTTGTGCTTGTGCCACTTCATTAATTCTGATTTTGCTGGTTTGCAGAACTGTTAAAAACATGTAGGTTTGCATTCGGTAAACATATGTTTGGTATTAAAGTTGTTCATACTAGCTAATCAAAGCATGTGTCACCTACTTGTTAGTACAATTCATCGGAGTCTTTCATTTTGGTATGTGCTTGTGTGTGATTTTTCTAATATGGTTCTCTATGTGATGGTTGATTTCCTAGGTGAGATTTGTATTCAGCTGCATTTCTTTGGAAATGAGAATAGAGAATAAAATCCGCAGTTAAAGATAGCTTTGTTGCAAAACTAAGTTCTGATAAATCCACTTTTTCCTCTTCTTTAAAGAATTTGATTAGAAAATCTTTTCAGTTAAATCAGTTTCACTTGCTCAGTGTTTCCGATAAGTGTTAAAACTGGCAAGTTTCTTGTCATGTGTGTGTTTTTTTAAATGTATAGAATAAAATGGGATAAATAAGCTTTCGTGATTGGTTTTATTTAATCAAAGCTTTGTTGGTTCGTCGCCTTTGAAAAGCTAATCATTGAACTAAATTAGTGGAGAGAACTGAAAGGGAGGAAGGGAGAGAACTTGAAAGGTGGGGGGGGTTTGGTTTTGTCCTCCCTGAAAGAGAGTGTCTCTGTTTTAAAGACTCATTTAAGTGCTTCATCAAACTTGTATTTCGGATCCTAAGGTAGTTACTTTAACTAAATGCTACTGATCCCATAGTGCAAAGGTATATTCCCGTCAAATAATGATAATGGCTTATTGTGTGTTATGGGCTTAACTTAAGCAGCCTTACTTTGAAATAGAATCCTGAAAGCCGAGTTTCCAGTTAGCTTCTCTGGGATGAGATTTTTGTCCATGTGGTTTATGATAAGTGAGATGACAGTAGCAAGGCTATTGAGTGGACTGGAATGCATACTGTGTGGAATCATCTGCAGCTTGAACAGCTTCAAGTACAGATAAACTGAGTTTGGAAGCATTATGTAGCTTTGCAGGGTCATAATTGATTTCATTTTATTTTCTTTTGAAAGTGAAACTTTTAACTTCTTTTTGCAGGAAGCATTTTTAGTTCAGGTCATGTTTTATAAACCTGTTAACAGGCCGTATGTGCACTTTCTGCAGGGAGCATTATATTTTGCAAGGTGCGTTATCCTTTTTCCAGATGTGTGTTTGGAATACCTCCTGCCGCTTGGATGCCAAAAACCCCTCCCTGTGGTTATGCATACTTTTGGGCTTGGGATCTTTTCTGCGGGCTGATTTTTAAGGCTTCTTGAAGTTCTCTAAGAAAAACTGCGCTGTAATACCAAGAAAGAGATAGTGTGAGGGGATCTTACTGTGTAAGGATATACCTTGTCTTGTCAACTTAGGCAACTGTAGGAAATGGATTAATGGAAGGTTGATGGTGTTTTTTTCCATGTTCACATAAGTAATTTTCTTTACTTATCCTCTGGGCACTAATGGCGGGGGGACGGGGAGAAGTAAAAGCATGTTGTAGTTCCGTATGTCAAGATAAAGATGGTCTATTTCTGTATTATTGTTCAGAATAATAATTCTGACTTGATTACATGGAAAACAACTACACGACTACAAGGAGAATATCCAGATCTGCTAGTAGTAAAAAAAAGGGGGAACCCAGCTCTTCCTCCTTTCCTTCCAGCACATCAGAGCCTTCCTCTCAAAAGCTGAGTTTTCATTGTGCCTACATTGCTACTACTGACTGACTTGGGGGCAACATGCAATCCTGTACCCATTTAGCAGAAATAGGCAGTAGGTTATAAGGGACAGAGAAAAAAACCCTTAAGAGCCTGAACTCTCTGTATCTCTCCCCATTAGTTTCCACGTCAATTATGACGTTGTTTAGGCACAGCTGACATCATGGCATGCTTAGTGTAGGCTTTTACTCAAGAGTCTAAATCTTTTCTGTCCTAATCACCCTGTTTTTACCAGGAGGATTGTTATTTTAAAGGGTGCTGAATTCCCTGAGATCTCGGTTCACCCCTGTCTGGAACCTGCCCACCTTGGAAGAAATAAAGGTGGCTGAGGTGCTTAAACATCTTGTAATATTAGGAGGATAGCTAAGTCTTTTCTAAAGACAACACCAGCATTCTTATAGTCTTTAGGAAAGTTTCTTGATTGTGAAGAGCCACAATTATGCAGGACACAAAGCTAAGAAGAGAAAAACATAGGTTTGGGTGAAAATTGAGAGGGAAAATTACCTAAACCTTTGCTTTCACTTTTTTCATGCAACTATATCGCTGTTGGGTGATAATGGGCTTCACGAGGATAACTGACACTGTGTTAGCCTTATAGCTGTGTTAACCTATATGTTGTTTTTGAGATGATACACTGTCTTGCAGTAGCTTCCTCTTCCTTATCGTGTGTTTCTTCTACTGGCAGCCACTCAGTGAGGCTACTTTCAAATTCCCAGCTGCTGCTGTGTCTTAAGTAGAACTGTAATGGAAGAAGAAATGTGTTTGCTTTTTTCTAAGGGTCTGTCAGGGGCAGGGCACAAATTCTTTTGTTGGAATCCTTCTCTGATGACTAAAAAGGGGTCAGATTCATCTTTCTGAGCATGGAGATCTGTGGGGAAATGGGTTCCTTTAAACAGAGCCTAAATAGTCAAACTAGTTTTCTTGCCTGGCTATTGGAAGAATTGAGTCCCAGCCACAAGGATATATGATGCAATACAACGTTAAAACTAACTGAGGGTGAAGCATTTTGTTGGTAGAACTTGTTTTCACTTTCGCTTGCTAAAAGCTGCATCTGTTAAGTGTTAATCCACATGAGAAAGACACTTTGTTCTATACCCGGAATGCACTTCAAAGTGCTGGTTTTCACAGTTCTGACAGGTGGACAGGAAGCATGCTGTTGATTCATGTTGGCATCGCAGTAGCTGTCTGGTAGGCGAAAGCCTCAGTTTGTAGGAGCTGATGTCTTGATAAAAGGGCCTAGTGTTAGTGCATCTTATCTGGGTTTTCACAACAGAAACTGAAGAGTTTGGAGTAGCTCTTATGTTATAACAGTGATGACTTAGAAACTTGCATGCTGGTGAATTGGGTGCTTTGTTGCCAGTGCTTTCTGGCTTCAATGTGAAAGGGTTGTCCAGCCCAGCCTTGGCCTTCTTGGTGCATTTAGGCTTTGCTGGTGCACTCCATGAGCTCTTCTCTGCTGTTGGATCAGACAGTTCACTTGTTTTCTGTGTGCATTTTGGAAATAGCCTGTTTAGCCCAACCTGCTATGCACACAGGCGGCATGGAAGCGACTTTAGATTTCTGAGGAGGGTTAGCTGCAGGCCACTGAATGTAAATAACTGGAGTTTGGAAAGTGGAAGAAGAGAATAACTTAGTGTTCTTTTTGTTAATGTGGTTTGCTTTCTGTGATAGTAAAGTGTTGTTAGTCTTCCACTCCTTTCTCCACACACAATTGCAGGTGCTGGTTGCACACATGCAGAGCGTATAGGAGGTTTGCTCTACAGTTCCTTGAAAGTACAAATGCTTTTAACATAGCTTAAAGGGTTTGCTAGATTGTGGTTCAATAAGGAAATACACCAAGAATTACTTAGCAACAAAGTGGGACCCAGAAGTGCACATAGGGCTGTAGGATGTCGTTAATGGGGTTAGCGTTATAAACACAAGACTTGTAAATGTCATCTTTGCAATACTTTGTAATGAGATGGCAAGTGACCATGGAAAAGCTCCGTATCACGCCAAAGATCACTGGTTGTCTCGTGGCAAAATGCTTAGAGGAGTTGTCAAAGATGAATTGCTCCTCTTTGCTTTTACAAAGCGTCAAGTGTTCTGTATTTGCAGGCCTTTCTGTGGTGACAGATGGCTGTCAGTAGCATGCTACCTAGAAGGTATCTCTGAAAAAAATAAACACATAAATATATAGTAAACATACTGTAAAGCAGTGTGCATGTAATTGTATGCATATGATGGTTGTGCATGGTCCTGTATTTGTTTTGTTTTTACTCATAGGAGTATGTGTTCAAAACGTTTGGAGACCACCGTATTAAGGTTAAACCTGAGGCTCGAAGGTTTGCTATTAAGCTTAAGAGCAGCCAGTTGATAGGCAGCAGATCTTGATATGCTCAGGAAAATGAGCATCTTTGGATTAAGGGTGCTGATTTCTGCTATGCAGTAAGACACGCAGCGTGATGCAGAGCCCACACAGCATTGACCAGGGTTAGTGGACTGAGGTTGCATCTCAGGGAGTGCTTGCTACCATCTGATTCACAGCCACTCAGGTCAAAAAGCTGCCCCTTTAACAGTCAGCTTTAGCTGTAATTACAAGTCTAATCAATCAGGTAGAGTTCTGAACTTAAAAGTAATTGGAGTAACATGGTTAGCATTGGTTTATTGCATCTAGGGGAAGGCTGGGAGTAGGGGTCTTGAGTTCTGCTTTGATGCAACTTCAAAGGAGCCTTGCACAAGTTACTTGAATTTTCAGGCTCTGTTCCCAGTTTAGGGACAAAAAGGTCTTCAGGTAATTTTATTTAGGGTTACTGGAATTTTCTACCTTTCTACCTTTGAGACTCTTATATGAAAAATACCTCCAAATTATGACAGATTGCTGTCAGCATATGGTAATCCTGTACAATAAGAAGCAGTGGTGAAAGATGTTTCTTCAACTTTCTTGCAAAACCTGAATTTTTCCTCTTTGCCATTCATGTGGTGCAGTATGAATGAGTATGTGCAGAAACAAGGGCTTGTAGGCCTTTCTTCTCCCTCTTCTCCTGTTTGCATTCCTCATAAATGCTGCTGCAAAATCATAGCTTAATTGCTGCAGAGATGGGTGTCAAGACCCGTGATGTAAATTATTTAAACTGCTGTGAATTGTGGCAGAAATAACGTGTAGTGCTGGGTCTTGCCTTCATCAACCTAATCCTGACTGCTGCTTTGGCTTGTTGCTTTCTAAGACATTGTAATATGATAGTTTGATTGAGGGCTGTGCTCTTAAGTTCAAGCTTTCACTGATGGGCCAGGCTGGTCGTAATGTCATCTCTAAAATAGCTTGGTTGTGCTTTTGAATATTACCTTTGAAAAATGGTTAGTATTCTGCTGAATTTTGATTAGTCAGTGTGTGTGTGTGTGTGTATGTTTGAAGAGCTAGTCTGAAAAATGGTCTTGTTTCAATGCGAATAGATTCTTTTTAGAGCCACGCTCCCGAACTAGGCGTAAGGCCACGTGCTAGAGATGAAGTGCACCCTTCCCTTGGGGACACCTACCCGGAATGACCTGTCGTTTGCCATGGAGTGAGAGTGTGCACACAACCAGTTTCCTTGCAGCAGTTGCCATGCAATATGTTCACACCTGGCTTATCTCAAGACAAATTACTTGTCTTCCTATACCTAGAGTAGAACGATTGCATGCACTTAGCTTCGCAGCACACTGGCTTCTGGCCAGGGTGGGCTGTCTGCATGGCACAAGAGCATAGGTGCTGTAACCTTGCTGTGCGGACTGGGGCTGATGCTTTTGATAGGACTGCCAGCTCCACCTTAAGCTGTCTTTTGCTTCAAGTTGCCATAGCTGTGTTCAATGTGAGTGTAGCACCAGGACACAACACAAGAAGTAGGCTTCACATTCTGTGTGGTTTTGTGTTTCTTTGATTCCTTCCTTAGATTGCCAGCTAGCTCTGATGCGCCTGGCTTATAGGGCTTTAGCAGCTGCAGGCTATCACTTGTTGGTGAAAGTAGTGTGCTGCTGTTGACCCTGAATTGTTGCAGCTATGAACCCACCATTCCCCAGTTGTGCAAATTTGTGCAAATACAGGAGACCTGATGTCTGTGTAAAAAGGAGAATGAAGAGAACCTGTGAGTGGATCAGTACATTCCTCCTGCTTGGAAGGAGGAATGCTGCTATTTGGTGAACTAGTTTATTAACTGAGGAAAAGAAGGTGGCCACCTTAGCCTTGTTTTCTCCCTGGCAGTTATGCAATTTCCATTTATATGCTGAGGCTTTCAAGACTAGGCTGGGTAATGCACTGAGCTGGACCTGCTTTAAGCAGAAGGGTGGACCATGGACCTCCTAGGATCCCTTCCAGCATGAATTTTTGTCTCATTTATCTTGCTGAGAACCTGATACTGCGTGTCCGTGTGCACATGTGTGTTCCAGTTCTGGTAATAACATCACCTCAGAGCATTGGAGCTACATGATATGATGTCTTCCCTTTCCAAGGACTGAGTGAGATGAAAGTGGAAATAAGCCTTCATGAAACCTCTTCTTTCAGGTTTCCATAAGAGCGAGCAGTGCATTTCAGCTCTAGGAAGACGAAGTTCAGTGACTCTTCTTACAAACCTTATGGGTTTTGTAAGCATAAATGCAGATTAGCTTTAGAAGGTGAGAAGAAGGGACAAAGATTATGGAGGAATCAAGAGCCAGAGGTTAATCTTTGGGAGAACCGGAAGAAGTGAATGGAAGCTCTTTCTTTATGCGGGAAAGAAAAGCAGTGGTTCTATACATAGAAAGTTACTGCCTCTGAAGTGAGTGGAAAGAGTGTGTTCTTTTAAAAGGATGATCTGGAAGCATGTCTCTCTAAATCTTGAGCTTGGGCCATACTCTGACAGAAATCTGCATCTTCACTACATAAAATGTTCTTATAGTATGTATGTATATATTTAAACTTGGGCACCCAATTCATATGAGGAAAATCTTAGCATAGCTGTAAGTTGGTATTATCTCACAATAACTGGTTGTGAAAAATAACCAAGTCCCTTTACCTTAACAAGTTACCAAGAAAACATATGGCTTTATGCTTTACTCGGAAGCTAATTCTGTCTTAGCAAGAGCAACTCTTTTCTTGCTAAGTCCAATGTGGAATGTAACATGCACTTTCATGGCTTTTGACATTTTGGGGAGTAGAGCTGAATTTAAAACGTATGTTGTGCAAAGTTTTTTCTGTGCTGATAACTTGGGGATGGAGAGGAGTTAGTGGGATTTGTGATCTCAGGAGTGAAGGGCTTGTAAACGGTGTTGTCCAGCTGCACCTTAAGCAGATCTGTAATTGTTGGGGCTTTGCACTGTGAGAACTGAACTGGTGCTTGCAAGAGTAGAGAACTTCTGTTGTTATTCTTCTGCTTTTCACTTTGTCTGCTGGGGTTGGAGTCTGCTCGCTCTAACTTTAATTTTCGTTGCATTTCTGTGGTAGGGAAGAATAGATGTGTTTGGATTCTGTGGAAGATCTTGTAATCTGATGACATCAGGTCAGTGCATACAGCAGTAGCAGGAAGAACCATGACTAATGTCACATCATGTGCCCTTTACAAGTAGAAAGAAGTGTGCAGCGTAGCAGCCAATCTGATTTAATACACCATATATTGCTCTGTACTTACAGTGGCAAGAACCCTTTTTGGAGACGTTCGTTCCCCTGTCTGTGATCAACCCCAGCTCTGTTTTCCCGACTGCATGGATGGGAACGTTTGTTGTCAGTACTTGGTGTTGGCAAAGGCTGCTTGCCTTCTTCCCCCACATCAGAGCTTAGAGATAGTAGCTTCTTGCAGTGGGCTGTGGCGTGTATGTAAATGGCTTTTTATCAGCCCGTTCTCTGTGTGTGACATCTCCCACGATAACCACCCCCATACAGACTGTGCTGGGATGGCTCTTGCAGCTTGATTAAACGCTGCATGTGTATGAATGTCAGTGGATTCTACTGGATTTCTTTCGGGGCCCTCAGCACCACTTTGCATTTAAGGGAATGGTGACTCTGCAATGCCACCACTTGCTAAACTTTATTCTAAATTAAGGGCAATGACTAGAAATTCAAGAGTTAGATAAAACTGAGACAGATACTCTAAGAAGAATACCTGTAGGCTGATTGTTCTAGCTTCAGCACCAGGTGGTTTCTGTTGCTGTACAGTCAATGTATGCTTTTCTCCTTCATTACATTGAGATAATAGCAAAGCAACCCATGATGTAAAGCCAGAGACTTAATAGATGGTCTAGAAGACAAAAATATTTTATATGTTGGATGCTGTACAAGGTGTATGTGAGTAGAAAGGAGAGAACACAGAATGGGTGCTGGTTAAAAACAGTGAAATGGTCGTCGTGTCTGTTCCCCCCACACTGTCAATTTGGAGTAGATGCATTCCTCTTGCTCTGTTCTGGCCAGGATTTTCAAAGGTGAAAGGTACTAATGTGTGTTCCTTCAAGATTTAAGTCCTTGAGGGAACGTGCTGAGCACTTTGACTTGAGAGAGAAGTGGGGAGCCACCTTCTGAGCTCACACCAGTGTGGCGTCTTCTCAGGCCACTGAACTGACTGCTCATGTC
The DNA here is from genome assembly GCF_963264785.1 of Psittacula echo. Taxonomy (NCBI): domain Eukaryota; kingdom Metazoa; phylum Chordata; class Aves; order Psittaciformes; family Psittacidae; genus Psittacula; species Psittacula echo. The sequence continues at coordinate 4,349,833 of NC_137738.1, read as the reverse complement.
TGGCTAAAATATAAGATGTGAGATAGGGGAACTGTCCTAGCAGAGTAACCAAGGGGACAAAACAGAAACATTGAACATGAGAAGTAAACAAAGCTAAGACTGCCTAGGAACCACAGGCTCCTCCAGCATCAGTGCTTATCCAGCATCATTCATCACGAGGAAACCTGGCTCCCCATTGCTGCCTCACAGCAGCTTGTTGTCAGGCTCCTGAAATGACCTGTGCTGAGGTGTTGTGCCCCCCCCAGGGTTACGGGGCCAGGAAAGCGTGGCTCCTGGTACATGCCTTGGCTCCTCACGTGGAGCAGAATCCTTTGCCGTATGCTGCAGCAGTCTCAATCACTTCCTTGGAAGGGCTGTCCTGGCAGCTGAACTCATCTTTTGTTACCTCTGTGGATCTGTCAGGAGCACTCGGATTCTGTGTTACATCGTGCACGTTTTCCATGGGTATTAGGGAATGTTGTCACTGGGAAGCATGTGCTGAACTTCTTACAACCTGTGTTGGGCTACTTGGGCATCAGCGCAGGCGTAGAAGACCTGAGTTGCCAAGCAGTCATGTATTGTAGAGATCCAGCGCAGCATATGAATCTACATGGATCAAAGTGAAATGGGTATGTGGATCTGTAGCCTCTCCACATAGATTCAGAGGTATAAAGAATGCCATAGTGTGGTGCCAGACAAGGATCTGGTAATCTTTTAAAGGATTTTCATGTGCGACAGTTGGGGGTCTTCAATTGACATTGTTTCTGTTCATAAGTTGGATTGGATGATGATGCCAGAAAGAGTTGCAGTAGTAAAAAACACAGGGTTTTTTAATTTCTTTGGAAAAAGGGGTGATCTTGTGTTAAGACTCTCTTGTGCCTTGCCAAGAGCTTGCTGTGTGTCCATGTGCAATGTGCATGTGCTCAGATTTTCCAAGTGGGGCCTCAGATTCTCCAACTTTGTTTTGGGAATTTTCCAGTTTTTTGCTTTGGGATTTTTTCTTTTCTCCCCTCAAAACTGCTGCTTATTGAAAGCTTCACTTGGGATAATGGATGCTTAGAAATTATCAAATCTAGTGCCAGGGTATTTCTTCAACACAAGGGCTGTTTCAGCACCCAAAGCCTATAGGTGTCTTTAGAAATATAGGCCTTCATTTCCCTGCTTGCTCATCCCTACCAGAGATTGTAGATTGTAGATCCTTTCTACATAAAGCAGCTGGCACTGTAGAAGCGTGCAGAAGCACTGTGTGTTAGAGGAGCATGATAAAATTGCCTTGCATGTGTAGGAATAGTATTTCCCCGGGCATCTTTTCCTGAAGGTCACTAAAACAGGGGGGAAACCCACCTATGGAAAAGCTTTCCTGTCAGCTAGTAAATGAAAGAATAGCACGGCCATACTGCTGTTGGTGGGCTCTGGTTAAAGAAGGTGTTGCCATTTTGCAGGTCTGTCACTGGAGCGCTCAACCAACTCGATTGCCTCGCGTGCTCGACTGTGTGAAAGGGAGGAGGAAGTCATGGCTTGCTTTGAGACAGCGTGTGTCATTGCCCAGGTGTACTTACAGGAGCTTGAAAAGGTAAGAAGAAATGTGTAAGAAGGGTGTTAATTGGTGGTCTGGGTGGAATTTCGGGGCTGTGACAGCAAAAATGATGGGGAAATGCAAAGTGATCATAGACAACAAGGAATATGGGAACAAGTTGGAAAGGGCGAGGTGTCTCAGTATAAGCAGTTGCAAAACAGCAGTTTATCTGGTCTCTGCCTGTTTTCCTTGAGAATGAGGTCTGGAAACTAGTTTTGCCTGTGGTAAAGCACTAAATATTTCAGAAATGCACAGGTTGTATCTCCAGTTTAGCTCTTAGGCACTACAACTTTGCATAGCAAGTGCCAGCATGAAGGAACTCAAGATCATACCTGCCATATAAATGACACACAGTATTGAGATCCCTAATAGGCTGCAAGTAACCTTTTTGGGTCAGCCATAGCACTTCAATTGCTAGTACTTCACCTTCTCCAAGTGAAACTGGAGGAACCTAGATCATTGGTAGCAATTAACTGCTTATAGTCAGTGGCTGGCTAGGATGCTGAGTAAGATGTGTACTGTGAACCCTCCATGGAACTGTAATACACGCCCCTGATTTGCTGGTACATGCTTAGTGGTCTCTGTCTCTGAAACTCCACCTAACCGAGTTTAACAGAGCACACCATACACTTCCATGCCATTCCTTTGCCACATGTTATGCTGGACACCAGCAGCACTGATGGCAATGCATGTTACTTGTTCTTCTGTAGCTTAATGGCCTTTGACCTTCTGATGAGAATATTTATGCTGTTCTCGGCAGCAAAGGTGTGAAGGTATCTGTTGCAGGTTTTAATTGTTTTAATTTAAGAAAAAACAAATAAAAAGAGCTTGGTGCTTATATAAATTCATTAAGAAAGGCAGCTAACAAATAGTCCAGTGTGTTTCTTTGTCAGGAAAAGTTGGATTGCTTTTTTATTTAGAATTAAGTACTCTCCTTCCCTTTTGGAAGGATGAGCTCCTGCCAGCATTGGACACTGTCAATGTTTTTATCAACAGCGTGTGTCTGCAAAGAAGGGAAGGATTTTGAACTGTAATTCATTCATCTTTTGGACACAGAGACAAGGATGCAGCAATATGGGGAGATGTCCGTTAAAAAAGTCCATAGGCATCCTCCAGTCCTGGATGTAAAAAACCCTTCTTTGGAGAGTGCACACAGGGCTGAAAGCTGTTACCAGTAAGGAAGCAAAATCAGGAAACGTTTGAAAGCACAGATGGAAGAAAGGCTGAGATTCTTCCGTCAGGACTGCTGGTAGCTTACTAACTCATAATAAGTATTTAAGCTCTGTTAAGACAGCCATACCTACTCAAACTGTGCAGGATGCTGGATCTGTGTGGTTAGAGTAGTACTTCCGAAGCCCTTGGCATTAATGTGTAGCTTTCTATTTTATTAAAGGTTGGAAAGTGATGTTTCAAATGTCATATTGCATGCAGGATATTTAATGGAAGTCACTGTTGACTTTGAAAGGGTTTTGGCTAGCTGGTGAAGGTAAGTTTTCGAGTAGTCTGAGGAGGAATCTGATGGCAGAAGCTCACATTTTACTGTTGAAGATGTCTCTGGCTCATGAGGAACTGACTAGTTTAAACACCTGTCTGTAATCCTGGGTATTTCTTTCCTCCCCTCACAGACCTTAAACAACACACACTCAAGGAGTATCAAGGGCAGCAATGTGACTTACTCTGAGTTTGAACTCTCCTACTTCCTGGAAGCAGCTCTACAGAGTGCCTACGTGACTCATTTAAAGAAGGGGTAGGTGGATGCAGATGTTAAGAAAAATAGACCATGTTGCATGTTCTGTCTCAGCACAGATGAAGGCTTATTTCTTTGTATGTGTTCTGTTGTGATGTTTTTGCAGCTGGCTCACCTCTCATCCCTTCAGTGTCCTTCCCTCTCTGCTACTCCATTTGTCCTTCTCTGCCTCTCTTAAGAGTGCTAAACCTTGTTTTTCCAGATCCACTGTAGGGTGGAGCAGAGCAATGTTTTTGTCTTGACTCAGCTCTGTTCCCTGTGGAGATGGGGGGAGTTTGACTGTAAAGAGCGAGATTTACACTGCTGCATGCTTTTAAAATGTTCAGCCACAGGGCCAGGTTTAATGCTCAATGAAGTCTTAAGGGTAGTTTCTTTTGTTTGCTTTTTTAAGGTCTTAAATATCCTAATCAATACCCCAAATCTGTGTGGTTTCACTAGAGAGAATACGTGTGGGAACAATGCTGCTCCAGGGTATGTATTATGCCTCTGAAATACAGCTCCCAGTGAACCTTGGTAGGGGAGGAGGAGTTGGCATCTGCAAGCTTACGCTGTATTTCAGCTGAGGAAAACCTCGAGAACAACAGGAAAACGTCAGTGAGGGCACACTTGCCTAAAGCAGGAGGTGTCTTCAAAGCATAATCAACTGTATTTAGCTGATGGAGAGATTGTCTCTTCAATATATGTAAACAGTACTCGTAAGAATCCATCCTTCTCTAGTTCTGTTCTTGTACCATATTATCACATTTGTTCTCAAGGAATCTGATACTGAATTTCGCATGGTTCTAGGTGATATATTGTTGGTCAAAACTTTATAAACTATAAGCAAGCCATATTTGAAAGCATTTCATTTTGGCTGGGTATTTTACCTTCACCCCCAGTCAAAAATATTATCTCATTTTCATAACTTTTTCTCTTCCTGCTGTGTAAACTAGAGAAGAAAGCAGTAAGTGAGGGGAGGTTGAAAGGAAGAAAACTATGGGGCAGGGAGGGAAAATCCCAGCAAAAATAAGTTTAAATTCTTCTATAAAAAAATAGATCCATCTTTTTTCACTCTTTTTTTTTTTTAGGGCTTTTTTGCTAAGTTTTTTAATCCTCCAACAATAACTTTAAATGCAGCTGGCAACAGCCTCTGTTCCCCATGCTTTCATTAAAAGCCTGCATGTACAGTAAAGCTGTACGCATAAGCATATCTGTGAGAGGTGCCTTCAAGTGGGCCTTGTTTAACCCAAAGGTTTACAAACACACCAAGCCCAAATGGCATGACATGACCCAGGTGACTACAAGCTTATGTGTAAAGAAATGGACTTGTAAGGTGTAGTTGCAGTATCATCTCAGCAGTAGGGGCTGGGTATGTGGTTTTTCCAGGTGAGCTGGTCGTTGACCAGCTGTGGCACAGCGTGTACTTTCCTAGTCTTCTGCCATTCTCATGGTTAACAGAAAGCTCAGGTCTTTCCTGTAAACTCATTAGCTGTGTAACAAAATCTCATCTAGAACATATGGCACTCATGTCCTAGGCACCTTTTGAATATCAAACTCATGTTCATTTTATTCAGCAACATTTAAAATGCGGTCTTCATCTGTTCAATATATCCAGTGTATTGTTTTAGCTATTACTGTGGGCCCTGCTTGCTCCCTTCGTATGTTATTTTAATGACAGACTTAAAAAACCCCAACAAAACAACTCATACAGGAAAACATTTTGGAATCAGAATACATGTGTGAATTAAGCAGCGCTTTGATTATAAGCTGAATTGCTGCGATAGCAGTAAAATGTTCCCTGTAGCTGTCTCTGATGAAAGAGCATCCCAGTTGATGTGATGGAGCTCCCGTGGCAGGAATGGGAATGGAGCCCCCCACGCTCCTCACCTCCTCCAGTGTAAGTGAGAAACACCAGCCAGGGAAATGAAAGGTTCAGTGTGGGGGAAAGGAGGCTGGTGGGACTCTGCAGCTTGTCTCTGCCTCCCCCCAGCTGGTATTAATGTGTGATTTCTGCCACGAGAGGGCATAAGTAGCATTGGGATATATTAAGGAAAGCGCAGGGAAGAGGGAAGAAGCTTTTTAGGATGCTTCCTGAGTATAATAAATTTCTCCACCTGATATTAAACAGCTCAAAGAAACACTTTTGTTCTTATGGCTTCCAGCATATTCAAGTAGGAAATAAGGTTTGGATGATGAATGCTCAAGCTGACAGTGGTAAGTCCTATCAGGTGGGATGTCCTTCCCCAGCAGCACATGTGTACAGAAGAAATAATGATTGCTTTATTCTTCTCTTACCAGGTAGAAAAGCTGAGGGACGTGAGTGGTATTGTCATGCTGTTGTTCCTGCTGAGGAACAGGCATGCTCTTCTCAGATCACAGTCAGGGATGCTCTTTTCTCTTGCAGTGTGCAGTGGAAGGAAGGCAGTACAAAACAAAGGTCTGGTCTCCCTTTCAAATGTTGAGCTGCCAGCTGTAAGGACCAGCAATCCCTGCAGCTGTGGAAGTCCCAAATGCTTTTAATAAGATGTTTACTTAAAAATACTGTGTGACTGAAGACATATTTCCTGCAGTTATTTGCCTTACTGCATCCCAAAGAAGAGGTGTTTTATTTCTCCAGTGAGTGATGCTGATGCTGTGGATGCAGAATAGCAAAATATAGGCAGGCAGATGTTGTCATACTGTAGGAGGCAACCCGTGGTCTTTTTATTTTCTCTGGTGTGAATGTGTGAAGGTTAGGCTTATTTCTTACTGCCTTTCCTTTCAGAGTATTGAACAGGTATTATTACTTTATACTATTATGGGGGCTTTGGGCAAGATGCTCTTGGTGTTTTCTTAGGGCAAACAGGCTTCAGCTATGTGAAGTAATGGTTTTATTCATGCTGTTCTTCTTAATGGCACTTGAAGTACGTGTGAGGCTCCACAGGCCAAACAAACTTGGAGCTTTCTAGATGCTGTGGTTGGGTTTGGAAGCTCGGGATGGGACACTTTTAAAGAGGATGAATTTCTGAAAAAAAAAATATTTAAGCTCTTACTAGAAATTGGATTTCCTTCTGATCCCTCAAGTGAGGACCTAAATTATGTTGGAAAACCCTGATGAAAACGCCTAGTAGGGAAAGCTTACAGAATTCTTTCTCTTCTCTTCTCCTATCAGTTTTCTAAAGTGCTCAGGTCCCTCTTTCAAATTTTGTAGGCTTTTGTTGCAAGGGCACTTTTTGGAAGAGTAACTTCATACGTATGTTCTTTTACAGTAGAATCTAATGTACAGACGCAGACAGGACGGCCTCTGCCAGCCTGTTCATCTCTTCTGAGGAATGTGTGGGCTTTCTTGTAATTTCTCCTTTCAGTCTCACAATCTAGGACCTTATCCCAGGACATTGCGGCTGGTAATTTGGGAGGAGTGAGTCTCACTGCCTGCTGGATGGATCTAGATAAGTGTCATGCCTCTGTTTTGTATTGGATTTGTTGGGGTTTTATTTTGATTACCCTACTTCTGTTAAGCTGCCATTAGGAAACCCTAATAGGCCTTATAGTTAATGTCTTGTGTCTTCATTCATAGGAGTCTGAGAATCTGAGGCTTACTTCTCCAGGTGTGTTTTGTGCCAATGCATGAACAGCTTTTTAAGGAGAAAATGTGAATTTTTTAGAAACCTGGGCAAAAGGAGCTGGTCAGAGGCAGTGATGCTGCTGCTGTTTGTGTGCTTCAGGTACTGCTTTCTTCTGGAGAGGTGGCTCTGCAGACTGCCATGTAGTCATATCACAATGGTCTCTTCCATCTGTTGGTGGCTAACTGTTAATGAATAAGGAGAGGAACATGATGCTGTAGTGCCCATGTTGTTGGGGGACTGTCTTTGCACACCTCCGTCACCATGGTCCACTCTGGTTCACTATTAATATTTTTCCCCATCAATTTGTATAGAAAACAGTGTGTTTATTTGCTCATATCTTAAATTTTTTTGTAGTTAACTAAACAACATGACATAAATGTGGTATGACTGCTTTGATTCGTGGACTGGTAATTAATTACCCTATATTAACAGGGTGCTTGTACAAACAAAGCACATTTTTATGCCAAGCCAGACCGACAGGACTCTTTGTCACAGTTTGTGCCCACAATTTGCTGTGTTCCTCTTTATTAGATTAGCTGTAATTGAATCCTAAACCACATTTCTTTCTCTTTTTTTAATGCCTCTCTTATTACTTTTGTGGCTAAAACCAAGGCAGTTTAATGCCCATATGCTTTTCACATCCTGTTCTTCCTTATTTCTTTTTTTGGCATCTTAGCAGTGCAGTAGAGGCCTATGGACTCTTTCAGCTCATTTAATTTCCATGATTTGGTGATCACTTACGATGCCATGGCTTGAGGCAGCATTACCTGAGATTTCCAGACAGTCTTCTATCCAAGTCCTGCAGAGCTCAAGATTACTTAGTTTCTGATCTAGACAAAATCAAATGGACTCACAGTGGATTTCCAGAGGGTTTAGGTTTGGATCCTCATCCACTAATCTATGTACACATATTTCTGTTCAAATACTTTTATTTTTTTGACTCCTTCAGGTCCTAATCTTAAAAAGTCTCCTCAAGTGCACTTTTAGTATATGAAGGACTTCTGTTAATGGAACAGTAAGTTCCTTGTCATTATGGGTAGAGCAATTCATGTGCTTAATATGAAATGTGTGCTCAGATGGCCTTCTGACTTGGAACAGTAGACTGGAAAGACAAACTCCCTTAGTTTGCACACTGCTGGCAGGTGTGATATGTCTCCTGTCACAGCCCAGTAATGTTCTATGGAGTTCACAATAGAAAAGGTGCCAAACCAAATCCTGGGTCCTGTAGAACAGGTATTGTTGATGGATGCTTTGCATGTTTAAGTGGAGAGCTCAGTGCGTAAAGCAGGTGCTGTCCGAGACAACCTGACCACACAATTGCTGTCTGGGAGGTGACGAGTCTGGCCCATTTTGAAATGCTACCTCCTGTTGAAGGTGTTCTAGGCACCTGTCATGTGGTTCATGGTTTCAACCCTGACTACTTGCAGATGGGTGGCAATTTGCCATTTATTCTTTCATTCACTTCAGTGTGTCAATATTCCTTTCTCTTCCTTTCCCCTTCCCCCCAGAGCAAGGTGTTTCTGCCATGGAGCATAACTTGGTTTATGGCCTTGTCTACAAAGTGGAACTGAAATGGTGCTTCAGTTCTCTAGGAACAAAGCTGTCCCTTTTAAGCACGTTTCCTTGGTTTTTCATCTTTGAAGTATGTGCCAAATGTGGAATTAATTGGCTTTGCAAGTGATCACTAGTCTTTCTGATGCTAGTTAATGGAGTTCATTGACACCTTATTAAGACAAATACCATTATCCTAACAAGAAATCAAAATGTATGCATTTTTGAAAATGTAGAACTGTTATACACTCTATCTCTTCTGTCCAGCCTCTTAAGGAGCCCAAGGAAGCACAGGAAATGCCAGTAGTTTTCAGGAACTGAGAGAGCAGTTGGGCAGATGCATTTTGTTTAGATGGGGGAATTTGTTGATTTTGACTCTCTGATAATAAATAGCATGTGAACAACTCTGTTGAATTTGGTGTGACTAGGCATGTGCGTAAGTATTGCCATGTGCTTTGTGGCTTTCCTCAGTTTAAGGTCCAGAACTGCATCATTGTGGCTATATTCTTTCCTAGACCCATGGAAAAGCACCTCATGTCTCAGCCCTGTAGTTGGAGAGCTTGATAAAACATTGAAGTCCAACTTTCAAAAACTTCCTTGAGTTTTTTTCACTTGATAAATTCAAAGCACATCTTTTACTTAGAAGAAAGTGGAAGGGAAAAGACAGCATCTGACTTCCTCTACAGGGGCAAGTCTCCAGTGTTCCTGCTCTTACCTTACTTTGTTGCTTATCTGTGGATTGGCCACAATTAGGTAATCTTCAGATTGCCTCAGAGCTTGAAATTTGGAGGCGAATATTGACTGGAAGTAAGGCCACATGCATTTGCATTCTGTGACTTAGTGACCATAAGCTTGAGGGTGGCATCTTATGTAGCCAGTATTCATGGTGTGCATGCTCACATCTGGAGTACAAGAAGGTTTGCATGTACTTGGGCACAAGCGCAGTCTGTCTGTCTTATCTTCAAAATTTAATCAGATTGACTGAAGAGGTTGTTATGGTGTATGGCTTCTCTTTGTTACTATTTTATGAGAACTAGGTTTTGTCTGCACAGAAAATTCTCCTGGAATAAACTGAAGTGGCAACCAATGTACCGGTACAAGTGCTTATCTGGTTGTCTTTATTTCAGTACACCATTGCTCCTTTTCTTGATAGCTTGTATTTCCTTTGGGTAGCTTCCACCCTGCAATGAAAGCGAGCTGAACCTTTTTGTAGTTACTGTGATGGTAGGGCCATATCCTTAGCCTCAAAGAACTTACAGACTGCAAGTATCTAACTAGTCTATCCTCTCCGAATCTCTCTTGGTGCTCAGTCGTATGAGTGAGATACCATTTGGCAACTGGTATGCTAACCCTCTTTTATTGCAGATCAGCCTGTGCTTGAAGACAGTTACAGCAGCTTAGCTGTCTGATAATAAACTGTTTAAACCACTGTAATTTCATCATGTGTCTGGACCATCAGACACAAGGCATTTAAGCACCACCTCAAAGGAATCGTCATTTAAAAGCATCACGTAAGCTCAGTGTAATTCAAACAAGTGCAATCTGTGTGTATGAAGAGGAAATGTGGATGCTTTTAAGAAGAAGCATCTGCTTTATAAATATGAGCTATGAAAGGCTTCCAAATGTCCCCTCTGTTCGTCAAATGTGAATGTGATCTTCTCTTAGGAAGCCATCTGGAGTAGGCATGCTACAGTCGCTGCCTCACTCAGTGCCATTGTCCTATCTGTGCCTCAGAGTGACTTGTCTCGCTATGCACACTCAGCGATTGTTTCATGGGTTTGTTTGAATGTCAAGTTTGTTGTCAGGCTTTGGCAAATCATAGAAATATTTTGTTTCCAGTGTGCCAAGGTGTGTTTTGGGGATTTTTTTTTTTTTTTTTTTTTTACAATTCTTTTTTCTGTCTTCCCCATAGAAATATTGTGAAAGGAATGAGGATTCTGCGAGAAATACTGCGGACGGTGGAAACAAAAGCTACACAGACCTTCAAAATGGTAAGGGGATGGGAGCTGGGAGGGTGGGATAATCCGCTGTGTAAGGGTTCTCTTTGTTTATTGGGCAGTGCAGTAGAACAAAAATGTAAAATGGATTTGTCCTCGCTCGATTGATTGCTGCCTTTTGTTTTGGGTTTTTTGGAAGTGACCTGGACCTGCCCAATTGGAACCTCTGAGCCTTCAGACTTGGGCATGTTGGTTACTTTTAGGTTTGGGATTTTTTTTCAGTGTGTTTTCTAGCCCTGGTAGAAATAGGGATGTATTTAGTTTGACAGTGCTGTCTTCAGGTGATCGTGTCTTGTTTTCTTTCTTCCTTTTCAGTGTGTGCATGCATACCTTTCTCTATGTGCTTGTAGAAGCATGAAGTACTTCTGACTCTTGCGAGAAGCAGTGTTAAGACTCAAGTGCTTTGGTGTTCTTTCCGTAAAACTCCCTTCAATACAGTACAAAGTGATTTTAATGTTTTGTTGATGTTGGCATTCTGCATTCTGTTATCCTGAGTGCCTTTGGTAAAGAAATAATGGGAAAAGCTATTTATGTGCCTGTTTGACTTGCCAGACATTTAACTGGTTCTTCCTTGTTTCCCCTTTAAGAGATCTTGTGCTGAAGTTACTCAGGAGGTGATGAGGTCAACAGCATGGAGAATAGGAGTCTTGAGAACATGAATGAAAATTTTTCAGCCCTAAAAGCACTGATATTGATTCAACTAAACTTGTTTTGTGCTTGGTTCAGCTTTGTTTTGTGTCATTCCTGGGAAGTTTGGCAAGGGAGGTGGGCATGGGTTTGCATAGCATTTTGGAGATTGCCATGTTCCAGTGGATGCACTGACTGTGTGCCTAACTTGCGTGTAAGTGCAGAGCTAAACTGAAGGTGTAAGCAGAAAGGATATCCTGGGTTCCTCAGACCTGTGTGTTTTGGAATTTCTGTTCTGGAAATGAAACTTGTTGCCTTGGGACAACGTTATATGCCTAATTCAGACTACAGATGTGTGTGGAAGTTTACGCAGGGAAGAGATGACTTAAATAGTAACACTCCAATGGTTGCATCCTTTTCCAGATTGAGATCAGGTTCAGGGGGTTTTTCTTGCTCGCCTGTTTTATCATTCTGCTGGAATGAGTCTAACCATCTGCTCTTCCTATACTATGGCAGAACGTGACACTCAAATACTCCTCTCCCTGTGCAACTGGGAAGAGCTTTGCAACACTCACAGGGGATTTATTCCTAAGGGAATATCTGAAGGTGCTCACCCAATAGGTTTTGCTGGGATTTCCATTTTACTGGAAGTAGCATTTTCATTTTCTTACTTGTTTTTAAAGAGCTGTCAAGAGGGCAAAGAGAGGAATGTGCTTAATTAAACAAGTTTTCCAAGCATGAAACACATGGTTTTGGTTTTTTTTTTTAATCTAATTTGTGGGATCACAGTGTTCTTCAAGCATAATGATGGTTTTTTTTAGCCAAAGGCAGTAATAACATAAATCAGAGTCTTGGCCTGTTCTGGTTTGTTTGGTTTTATTCAAAACAAGAGTGAAGCTAATTTACACAGCTACTGTACTGTGTGTTAAAATCAAAGACACTAAAAGTATTTAGTGCTTGCCTTTTGAAAGGTTCATCACAAACTGTACTCCTACTTCTGTGTGAACCAGTAGAGATCTTCCTGTTGCTGGCATATAATTTTTCCCTTCCCTTTAAGACTGTAGGAAAAAATATAGAAGAGTTGGCTCCTCAGGGTAAAACTGACTAAATAATTACACACTGAGATGATAAAATGGTACTGGCTAATGTTGTAAGGCCCTAGGCCATTTTGCTCATGGTTACTTGCTATAAAAAGCATAGAAAAGCCTCATTAGAAACAGGCGGCTTCCTCGAACTTGCTAGTAGGAGTGCATGGGAGGTCTTGGGGTTTCCAGGGACCTGTGTGTGGCAGTGTTTCTTTGAGGCACCATCGTACATACAGATCACTTTGCTATTTGCTAGGTACCTCTATGAAACTCGTTTTCTGGTGTTTTAAGAAACAGCACGTGCTACTGTGGTTGCAGTTTAGGCTAGTTCAGTGAATGTATGGTGAGTTAGATGAAAGTAAAGAGCCTTTCATCAAACTAAGTTATTTTTCTGAATCTAATAAGAGGAATTTTAACCTCAGTGTGATTTATTTGGTCCTATAGATGCCATACCTCAAGTGGAGTAATGATTCAGTTTATCAGTTGTACCTATCCTGGTATTTAAAAGAAAAATTACTCTTGGTGGCCTCATAACGTATCTCTAAATGTAAATTGCATATAAAACACATATGCAGTAGACAGAGAAGTTCCAAAATAGTATTTACAAGTACCAGGACAGATACTTCAGCCTGCCTCTGTTCTGTGCAGTATTTACCTTACAACTTAGAGTGCTGTGCTGCTTAGAATTCACACAGGATAGCATCCATTTTGATGTCTCTGTGCTTGTTTGCTTGTTCATCTACTTACAGTGCAAAAGAATTAGAGACTTGTTGGGTGGGGACAAGGACAAAATCCAAAGATAGTTTTGCCAGCTTTTGGGCCCAGCTTCCCAGCTCTGAACCAGAAGGCAAGTGTTTAAGGATCCTTGGCCACTTAATGGTCAGAAACGTGTATGTGATGTTGCTGTCTTGACATACAGCTCCTAACCCTCTTCTCTCCTCCCTTTGTTATCGCAAACAAAAGCGAGAAGCGGTACCAAGATGAAGCTATAGAAGGCTGCAGGAAGAGCGATATGGACAGATAAAGTGTTGTTATTTTAAACCTAATGCAAAAGTAGCCTCTTGGCTGAGACTTGCGTATAAAATCTGAGGCTGAGTGCCATCATACTGTAATATACTAGTATTTGTGGCAATCAGTTGTCTTCATTTACCGAAGGGTTTCTTGCTGTCTGGCCTGTTGGGTATTTTTTCCCTACAGCATTGCAACAAGACCATGTAGATGCAGAAGGCTGGCCCTTCCGTAGGAGAGAAGAAACTGCCACTGCTGTAGACGTTTTAGCAGCATTTTTAGCTACTCTGGCTTTCTGAAAAGTGGTAATGTTACGTTATTGGTACATCTCCTTCCCAAGGTATAACATGGGGAGTGATGAAACGTCTGTGTTGAAGACTTCATTGACGTGTCTTTTTCTCTACTGTTCACTGCTCTCTAGACTGCAGCCAAACAGCTAGCCCAAATACTTCTCCATTCGCTCAGTGAAGACTGTTACTGGAGCCCTTTATCTGATCCTCTTCCTGAGTTCATGAACAAGGAAGATCAGTCTTACGTTAGCAATCTTCTTTGTCGGAGGCCCGAGCTGTACATGGAAGAGAAGTAAGCATTCTGTTTTGTTTCTGTTTATTGGCAGGAGGAGGAAGGGTGTTTGGACACTCTTTGGTGCTGCTAATTATGTCACTGATTCATGTAGTAGTTTTGTGTGTTCTTTTTAACCTCCCATCAAAAGGCCTGCCGGAAAAATAAAACATTAAGCCTCGAGTACTCGATTTTTTTCACAAGAAGGAGGAAAGTCTAACCTAACAGCTGTCTTTGCTAAGAAAATGAAATAACCTATTTATGGGTTGGTATAGCTCATCTAGGATATATTGCAGAGCTTTTAATTGTGCGAACCTGCAAAAGAAGGTATTGCCTAGCAAATGAATTATGCATGAAATGTGTCAAGTTACTGCTGCTCTTGTGAAATGAGAAAGGAGGCTGACAGGATAACTCTTGACCTTCCTCAGAAAAATGTGTTCTGTCTTTCAGTGCGTACTGCCCTCAAGACAACGTAGAAGAGGCTCTTCTTCTCCTCTTAATCAGTGAATCCATGGTAAGCCAAAAATGAGTTTGTAATACCAAAAGCGCAAAGGACTATTTAGCGTTTCCGTGTCAAGGCTTCTGGTTGGTTTTGTTTACAGAATCTTCCCTAGATAAACAAGAAGCAAGGATTTGGCTGTTGAACAGGAAATGCTATTTATTCCTTTAGTGGCATCACTTTTATTAAATGGGACATTGGAGAAGGGTTTTGGGGAATTATAGAGAAGTAACTGGATTTACCATAGCTGCATGCAGGTTCTGACATCCAGATACATTGTCAGTAGCCAAGTGTTTCCATTCAAAACATCCATGTGGATTTATGGATCAAGCATGAGAGGAAGGGAGCCTTGCCTGAAGCCAGGAGTGATGGTGGGACCTGCTGTTCGGCATTTGCAGGATACAATATCCTGTTTGCATTCCTTAGTCTGCAGGGACAGTATTTTAGCTGTTTCAGTCCTGTGTGATCTTTGGCTGTTTCTGAAGTTGATGATACAGGAAGTTTTGTTCCATGTGGAAACATCCGTAATGAACTACAGTGAAATAATTAGATTTCTTCTATTTATAACCCCTATTAAAAATTCCTTCAAGAGAAAGGGAAAAAGGTGGAGGAAAAGCAACTGCATTTAAAACTGCATGGTAACCAATCATTTTCTTCTTCTGAAGAGATGCAAACATATAGAAAATGTGTAAGGAATGTTCTCTGAAAATGTATCAGGAAAGTTACTTTGCTTTAAATACTGGGTGATCACTTGTAGCTCAAAGTGAGATTTGAAAACCTTGGAGCATCAATGGCTGTCTTTGGAGCTGTGAAACAGCTTTCAGACAAGTTGAAAAGAGATACTGTGGAAACTTTGTTTTGGTTTCTTAATTTGCTTTCTTTGGTTCTTCTGGCTCAAGTCCTTTCACATTCCTGCAGACTTCTTCAGAACATGAAATCTGATAGCGTTCGCTTTCAGAACTTGAGGAAAAATTGAAGAGGGAGAACCACTCCGGAATATATTAAGTTGGCTTTAAAGTCAAGTACATCTGAGTGTTATTATACTTTGTGGGTTTTATTGCTTTCTAGATTAAGCCTCTACATTACATCTGCTTTGTGTTTTCAAGGGTTTTTCTGCAGTTAAAAGGGCTTTTTGTAGTTGGAAGTGAAGATTCCAGGAGCAAAGGCTTGTAGAACACCACATGCAGTTCTATTAAAATCAGAACTCGTGTCGGCTTGGCTTGTCAGGGCTGATCCAAGTGGAGGAGGATCAGGGGTCTGGAGCAGTGACAGTAACGGCCATTCCAGCCTATTCTGGGAATGGGCTTGCAGTCAGAAAGGCCTTGTGGGACCTTGGACTCCATAATCTTGTTCTGCTGAGGGGAATGAAAGTTTTATGCAGTAGCGTGTGAAATGATGAACTGGTCCTGTCACTAAGTTATGGGTGAAGCAGCGTAAAAATGCTGTTGATAGGAGCTGGACGGCTGTGCTGACTTCATGGTTAAATAAGTAAGCTTGTGTTTGCTTAAGTGCTGTTGTCTTTATATCCGGAGGTAGATGCAGAGTATTTTGATCTGCTGCATATAAAACACCTAATAATAAAAAATCCTGTAGTAGAACGCTGCGGGAACCATAGCTGTCTGTCTGATTTTTGGGAAATGGAACATCTGAGCGATAAATACAAGTGCATAAGAATACATCTGTATATAGAAATACACTTAGGAACCACAGTAACATCCTTCCTAAGTGAAGGAACAGAAGGAACAATCTGTAATCCATAAATATTTTCCCCCTAGTTTAACTGTTATGGTACTAAGAAAGGGAAAATGTCTTTAACTTATGACAAGACATCTTTTCCATAACAGCTTTGTTGTAAGCTAATGAGTTTTCTCATGTACAAGTTTGTTGCTTGTTTGAAGTGTTTTGTTTTGTTTTTCAGAACTTGCTGAAGCTTATGGAAAATGAGTTAGCAAGCAGCAGATTTCCAGTTGAGGTCTCCCTAATGATGTAATGTTAATGACTGAATAAAACATATTTTCCTTCCCGGAGAGAGTGTTAGGGGCAAACAGTAATGATATGTTGTTGTAGGCCAATAAGCAACATAGTTGGTGTTCCTGGATTTTGGCTGGATTAGGCATTCTTTCAGTATTTACAGTTATGAACTCCTTAAAATGAAACAAGTATAAATTCAGTTGGCTTGCTGGGAGCTCTCCAGCTTCTCTGACACTTTAATTGCTCTCTCAGAGTAAAACTCACTGGAAAGGTACTTTTCCTGTTGGGTTTTTAAGCAAACAAAAGAGCAACTGTGCCATTATAACTTTTTGCAGGATGCTAAAGCCACACAGCTGCTCCACATGCCTGTTCCTGACTTTTGCCATTCCAAAGTGGCCTCAAGGGGGGGCAAAACTGGGGAGGAGGAAGGACAGAAGAATCATCAGCACATGGAGGGGACACAGAGCAAAGACGTACTGGGGAGGAGCATAAATCATCAGAGAACCTCAAAGTAAATATGTGCTAAATGTTGATGAAAAGGAGACATGGTAGCTTTTTCAAGAAGTATACATCTATACGTGTGGAACACCTGGGTTTTTGTCCCACTCCTGAGTCAGACAGGGAGGGAGGAGATCAATGCTAGGTAGATTGCAGCTGAAATTCACTCTGTTTTTCTGCTTGTTTTGCCTTCCTAAGGTGAAGCGAACATCTGTGCAACTCCCCAGAAGATGTTACGGGGGTTACAAGAACTGTTCCTGTAAGGGGAAAATGGAGAAAAGAAATCAGCTTTAAGGCAGTGTTGTGAGCCAGGCCCTGCATTCCAAAACCCTTCTCTGGCCCTTAGTGGTGCTGTCTTCTGGCTTGTGATGCTGTCCCAGCTTTCTTCTTATCCCTTTACCGTGCTTTGGAAGGGAGCCTCTTTGTGTGTTCTGGTGGGATGAAGTGAGACTATCTTCTAAGTGCGTCATTAAGGTTTCCTTCAGTGGTTCCCTTGCTCTGCCTCTGACCCAAAGTATGTAAATTTTTTCAGGTGGCCAAATAACATGATTGCCTCTTTCATAGATTTGAAGGTACTTCAGTGGGTATATTAACACTTATAGTGAAAGCTTGGGGCCTGTTTCCTCCTGGCATTCTTGAGTGTTGCCTCCTGTATTCCTTCTGTGCCATTGAAAATGGGAACCTATTTTCATAAACGAAGGCATCTCAGTAAGCAATGAGAAGCATCCCAGTTGTTGAGTTTGGCAAGTGCCTCTCCTCTGTGCCAGCTGCTACTTAGTCACGGTGGTTGGCTGTGGAGTTTTCAAGAAGGAATCTAGTGAAACAAATCAGGCAGCCTAAAGATTACCACACTCAGGGCTGTTTGTGGCCTCTTGGCTAAATTCTCATTCCTTATGCATAGCCTGAGTTACGGTATGGATGGGCTGTGTTTGTGAGAGGGCGAAGATGCTCTCCTTCAGACCAAGGAGAAGGCCAGCTAGTGACAGCCTTTACAAGCTCAGGCTGTAGTAGAATGATGCATTCTTATCACATGATGGAAAAATGGACTGACCTATTTTTAAACCACTGGTCCTCTTACTGCATTTAACCCATCCAAACCAGTGGCACTGTGTGCGTGGAGAACTGAGGGCATACAGTGACTTGCTGCAGTGTGATTTCTCTGCATCATGTTGCCTGTGGGAACGGCGCTGGTTCCACCATCAGGGATTCTGCTGCTTTGTGGTGCAGGGTGTAGGCAGGGGAGGTTTGGCAGGGCTAACCCTTAGCTGCAGTTTTGTTTTTAATAACCATGCTCAGGAGTATTCTGAGTCAACTGCACTGCCCCTTAAAGCTGGACAGAAGTCTCTCAGAGCCAGGGGTGGAACTGAGAATTTCTATTACTTTTTCTGTTTACTTTTGAGGTTTGTTGGGGGTTGTTTTTGTGTGTGTTTTGGGTTTTGTTTTTTCTTATTTGTTTTTTTTAAAAGAAGTTCTTCTTTAAACATCTTCCCTTCTGGAGTCTGAGGTCCAGTGTCCAATCTAAAGTCCCTTTGTTCAGCCCTGGTCCTTACAACTAGGGGCTCTGGCTGATGTGTCGCAGCAAACAAACCAGGTAACAGGTGTGTGTGTATATATATACATATATATATATAATTATTGTTTTTTTGGCTCTGTGTTCACTTCAGTCATACTGAAAATGAAGCTCCTTGTATCCAAAACTAATAAATTCTGTGCCTGTGTAGAAAAAAAAAAAAAAAGCTTAGAAATGTCATCCCCATCTTATCTCTGATTTGAATCCCTAAAGGCGATTTGACCTTGGAGAGCCTGAGAGCACAGAACAGATGGTGAGAGGGGAAGAAAGATACTGGGACTTGTCCTGTTCTTTTTACTGGTGAGAGCAAACTCATGGCTGCAAGCATGCCTTCAACAGAGTAAGGTTAAACCCATGTGTTTTTAAGCACAGACATAATTATAACCTCATAGCTCTACACTTCCTATGTATAAAATAATGCTGTCGAACAAATAGGTTGGCAAAGGGGAAGAACCTTTTATTTCTTATTTAGGGTTTTTTTCTTAACGACACCAAGCCCAGTGATGATACAGCAGCTGGACAATCATCATGAGTATTTCCTTGAAGTCTCTTAGACCATGGCACCTGGGGATAGGATTGCCTGGTCTGTTGGTTTCTGCCAAATCACAGTCATGCACTTACGGTAGCAAGTTCGCCTGTCTCTTTAACTGGCCTGCAAGGCAAAGCTATGTGTTTGGGATCTGCAGAAATGGATGGCAGGATGTTTCTAGCGGGAAATGCATCACCTCTGTTAATTGTCTCTTGACTATATAATTCTAATGTGAGTTGCTGGAGACAGGGTAGAGAGAGCTTTTGCAGTACGGCTTCGCAGTAGCACGTCTTGTTTCAAACTTGCAAGGAGGATGCAAATTCTTGGAAGATAGCTCTCTAAATGCAGATTGCTGGCAGCAAACATATGACTTCGTTACCCCAGAGAGTATCAACAAATGAACGTCTTAACTTTCTGTCTCTGTCTTCCTTTTGTGTAGGGTTGTTGGGCTCTTTTAGCTGGGGTGGAGGAGTATGTCTTTCTTTCAGTGATGTTTCCAGAATTAGTTCAGCTACAGTACAAGATGTTAAAATATACCTGGTGAGAGATAAGATATATCTGTACCGTCATATTTGATAATCAGTGACAATGGGCAAGTTTGCTGAGACATCTGAATGGGGTACCAGTAACTTGTGATCTCTTCCTTACTGTAAATGAGAAGGATGCCACACAGTTCACAAGGCAGTAAGTCTTCATTAGCTGTGGTTCTGGTCCTGAGAAAGCAAGTTGTAGTATCTCTGTAAGAGGGGTTTTGTGAGTGGCTGGAGTATGGTATTTCCTCTTTGTTCCACCTGCTTCCCATTTTCACACCAGCTTTGCAGTCAACCCTGAATATGTTAGGGAGGGGAACCTTCAAGTGCTGTGTAGAGACCATCAATAACTTAGGTGCTAAGTCTGTAGCCTCTTCAATGTGAATGGGTCCTTGCCATTACAAAGAATTCATTCATTTTGTTGGCAGTAGAGGCAAACCAACCAAAATAGAGACCCAAAGGATAGAGGCTAAATATTTCCCAGCTCTTAGCAGTATAGGCATCAATTGCATGGTTTCAAAGGCTTGTTGTCAATCTATCACACGTGGCATTTGTTTTTCTCTGTTAATGCTAGTATTGAATCACACCAATTACATTATTACAGTACACTGTGTAAAACATGCTGCCGTTCTGTATAGATGGGTTGCAGTGGATCTGGCAATTATGTCTATTATGAAAAGACACAAGTTGAACATTAGAATACCCATGAATTAGGGGGCAGGCAGCAGGCACTCGTTAAAGATTTTAATTGCTTTCTTTTTCTTCTTTGGGAAAAAAGCAGGGGGAGACATGTTTCAAAGTGAGCAATTAAAGGATACTTCATAGCTAATTGCTGAGAGAAGGGGACTGCTACATGGAATATGCTTTATTGTAATTCATACGATTGCTTGACGTTTTATTAAGAAGCACATCTTTGTACAGTGGTAAGATTCAATTTTCTGCAGTGTAACTGCATGTGTAATAACTGCTGAAGTAATGGCTGTTGGGATTTGTTGTGGCTCTTCTTCTTTCTACATGAAATAAACATGTCATAAATAAGCTGCAGTTACCAGAGTCATTGATGTAGAGCAAATCCTCCATGGATAGATGGCTTATCTAGTTTGCAGGTAAGTGTGTTGTATATGCGGATAGGAAGGCACAAGCTGTCTGTAGCTCAGCAGGGCGGTTAGTTAAATTGCACATCTCCAGAAAGGCAGATCTCTTCCCTGCTGTCATAGCCAGCATGGGTTTGAAAGTCCCGCACTGTTGTATTGCTGTGATTTGGAGCCAGACCTAAAAAGCCCTGCTGAACCCCAGCTGTTCTGAGTCCGCTCAGGCTGAACGTCTGCATTGAGCTTTAGGCATGATGCAGAAACATTACAGTAGATGAGTGCTGGGTCAGCTTGGGGGTACCAGCCTGTGCTGGAGCCTTTTGGGTGCATGTGGCCTGCAGTCGGGCTGTGTCCCTGGGCTGTGGAAAGGGAGGGCTGAAGACGCTTGCTGTGTGCTGCTCAGTCAGGGCTGACTGCAGGATGCGTTTTCCCTCCCCAGATAGGATTGGTCATGTCTGAGCCCCTTGCATACATAGCTAATTGTGACTAATGCATCACAAAATATGATAATACATCTGTGGGTTGCTCCATTATCTAGGAGTACCTTAAGTAAAAGGGCGCTGACTGTATGATTTTGCGCTGTATAATGCAAGTTATGCTAACTCTGGTTGGTAGCATTAGTGGCCGCGCAACAGCCTTGAACGGGTTCTCTTCATGGTGTGACTCACCATCTCTCTCCATGTTGCTTGTGTGCTGTGAGGCATGTCTGTGTGACAATGGGAACAGCTTAAAGGGAAGAAGTTTAAAGGGGATGTTGAAAATGTGTTTGCAGCTATGTTTTACTGCTGCTTACAGCAGAGAAAGAGGAGGTGATGTGGTAGAATAGTTTGGAATTGCTGCTTATTTATTGATATGCTGTTTGGAAATCAGTGTTCTACAAATAACCCTTTTTCCGTATGTGTTCAGGAAGATTAGTGGTCTGAAACAACAGAAACACAGGTATTGAAAAAATGTTGGTGTAAATGGCTTAGAATTTATACGGTCTCAAATGCAACATGAAGTATCTCTCTCCAAGTTTCAGTGAGTAAAATTTTGCCATCCAACAGAATTGGTGTATACCATATTTCAGGAACTCAGCTACTTTACACTGGTACTTACTCATGACTGTCAGGATTTCTCACTGCCAAACTGAAGTTTACAAGAACATAAACTAAGGCAAAGACAAACAAGTTGCCTAATGGTGATCTGGGTCCCTTCCTTCTGGGAGAGGCAGGCTACAGAAACATGCCGGTTTCCGTAAGTGGGTTTCAAGAAAAAGTGATTCACATTCCCTTCCCTGCCCTCCTGTCTGTAACTGCAGTAGCCTTGGGATGATGACTCATGTTATTGTGTTAGGCGCACTCCACGTTCTTGCTGTTGTTCAGTCAGTTTGTTATGACCTTTTGGTTTTGCTGGTTGGTTTTGGTTTTGTTTTGTGGTTTGCTGGTTTGTTTTTATTTATGTCATATATGTATCTGTGATTAGGTGGGAACTTCCTGAATTATTTTATCGAGAGCAGCTGGAATTAGCAGTTGGAAATGGGTTCAGCATTAAAATTGTTGGGGTAGAAGTGATGATGAGTTTGTTCAGTGGTGACTTTTATGCATGCAAGTATAGAGAGTGATAGATTGCAGGAGACCTTCTGTGGCTTTCAGATTTGAAAGCTTGAACAAAATAAGCAGGTTTATGGCCTTCTTGGAAAGAATATTACTCATACCTATGCATATGTTGTTTTTAACTGCTGTCTGCTTGGGTAAAGTACAATATGTACAATATGTTCAATATGACTGCAATTTTAGAATGTTGCATCCTTGCAATATGTCTCATTCCTGCTTATTGTAGAATCTGGGCATGTCCTTCCCTCTAGTACCACTCTCTGTTGGCAGACATTAATGGGCCAGAACTCACCAGTTCTGCTTAGTTTTCTATCTGTGCTATTGCACCGATTTAGAAATCATAGCTTGGTAATAGATGGATACCCAAGAAAGCATCAGGCTATAGCTAACTCTAATGGGAGGTTGATGGTGAGATTACAGAGCATGCGGGTGCTATCTCAGTAGCTATTTTCTACAAACAATTGTCATAACAATGTAACCGGTGCAGAAAATACTGCTAATGCTGTTGTGTATCCGTAGGAGGATTCACTCGCAGTAAGAATCGTTCTATATATGTGTTGCTTTAAGTCTCCGAAGTAGCAATCTCAGAACCATTCTGGATATGCCTGTAATGCCTGTTTGGTTTTTTTTCTCTTTTTAAAGTAGCAGTTTTAGGTTAAATCCAAACAGAGCTTAAATATCTATTTAATTATTTTATTCTTATTTATTCCGCTAGGAAAGGTAGACAAGCTATCCTTCTGTATTCTGGTTCCACGATTTGCTCTGTCAAGTTTGTTTCATCCTCTCATGCAACCTGTTGTTCTGAGCTGTTTTTAAAAGTCACAAATTAGGTCTTTTGCAGTAACATGAAGAAGAAAAATACTTTCGTGGCTATAAGAGTTGGTGTAAGTTTATTTGTGCAAGCACTAAGCTGAGTCTGACCTATCAGTTTGCCTTTAACTGCAGTCCCCGTTTAGCTCTTGGTTGTGATTATGTTAGTTGTCAGTAATTGTGTTTGCTGTCTCGGCTGGAGGCTGTGATGAAGAGTGCTTGGAACTGGGGCATTACACAGATAATATCATGATGAAACAGCTGCAGCTTAATCATAATGAAATATGTGTGGGCTGTAAGGGCTCCATATTCTGGAAATTTTTATTACGCTTAATTCCCATGTTTAACCTTTTTAGGGAAAAAATCTCCCTGCAATTAGGAAGAAATCGATGCAAGATTACAGTAATAAATGCTATAAAAGAAATCTCATAACCTTCCTCTTTCAGGGAGGAACGTTTTGTTTGTCTTTGCCCCAGGTGAAACTGCTGGCAATCTGCTTTAATTTTTCTGATCTTTTAGATGTCTAGACCTGAATGTCTGACATTGGCACCCCTTTCAGCTGGGGAGCCCAGGGTAGTGTGGCTGTGCTGTCAGTTCATGCCAGTGCTCATTGGCATCCGTGTCTGCCTCCCTCAGATGTTAGGCTGTTGGGGTGAAGTCGCCTTCACTGGGAAATCAGAGGGACTTTTCCATTTACTCTGGAACTGAGATCTGCCTCTTTGTGGTCAGGAAACAGAGGCTGGGATCTTGAGGCAAACCTGGGTCTGTGTTATTTTGGGACATCTGTGCTAGACTGTCAAAAGTAATGTTTCTTTTTGATCTAGGCTGAGCAATGCACTGATAGATTATGCAAAATTAACACTTATAAGATTATTAGGTTTTAATTATTTGGTATTGTGTTGCCCAGACCTCTAATTACGTTATACTGATGACAGGCAAATCTGATTACTAAGGCAACCTGGTCAAATTAAAAACCAAAATGTGAGTAGCAAAAAAGAAGAAAAATATGTGGTGATGAGAAGAAATCAAGTGCAGACGCGGAAGGTAAGATGTCAACTATGGAAGCAGTTATCACAGTTGCAGGCAATTGAAGTAATAAGGAATATGGTTTAAGTATGGCCTTGAATTTCCAATTATTGAGGAAATGGGATCTGGTAGTTCTGTTTCTTAGTGCTTCAATTCTGTGAAACAAATACAGATGAAGTTTTCCTAGCAGTTCCTCTCTCTAGGTACAGCTATCTTTTTGAGTCTGCTTCACATGGATGAAAAGTAGTGTTATGGAAACATCTTCCTTACATTGGGATGAGTTAAAAAAAGCCATAAGTCTCAAGAGGGTTTTAAACAAAATGCTATGGATAGTGGGTGGAACTTCAATGGAGGAGTCAGTTCTCTCTTGCTCTTTTCGGGTCTGATGCTTCATTTGTGTCTGTGCCCAGGCAAACCGGGATGCGGTCATCAGCCGAGCCCCAGACCAGAAGGATGACCGTGCTGTCAGCCTCCAGGATGCTTCTGCAGTCTACGACCTCCTCAGCATCACACTGGGCAGAAGAGGGCAGTATGTCATGCTTTCCGAGGTACTTTCTCCTGGCTTGTGCTGAACTTCCTTTTGGAATGTGCAAGCAAAACCCCTCTTCACAGTAACTTGTCGGGGAAGGTGAAAATGAAGCTCACTAATTGGCAATTAGTAGAAATAGCTACAGATCTATGGCAGCACAGGCCAGAAATGTACACAGATCTGTTTGAAGCATTAAAATAACTTATATGTAGGCTCTTGAACGAAGTGCTGGTGTATATTAGCTAGCCCCCTTCACTGAGAAGAGGAAAATGTCGTAAGAATAAATAAAACACACATGGGCCACAACAGGTTGTTTCCCTCGACTTAGATAGTGAGCCAAGCAGCAGTTTTGACAAAAGATATATATATAGATATACACACATATATATGTATTGTTTTTTTAAAAAAGTCTGATATTTCTCCCAACATTCATTTCCTAGTGCTTGGAGAGAGCCATGAAATTTGCATTTGATGAATTTCACCTCTGGTACCAGCTTGCCCTGTCCATGGTGGCTTGTGGAAAGGTAAGGTTCAACCCAGAGGACTTAGAGCATGTTTTCTTGTGGCAGTTTGTATCTAGCTTATTTGTTTGAATGTGGGAGTGGGTGCTGTCAGCTACATGGAAGGACAGTTTTCTCCTTTTAGACTCCAGTTGCACTTTGTGATCAGGTGTATGCATTGAGGGGATTGAGTACTGTTCTTTTCATGTAGGGTTTGCTTCGCATTATCAAGGAGAAAACTGATTTTGTGTATAGCTGTGGATTGAAAAGCATTATGCTGCTGTCAATTTTCTGCAGGTTCAACATAGATGTGCTTAGTATAACAAAGATACTCATGACTAAAACTGTCATCAGCTCACTGTGTCTTTGGGCAGCTGACTTAACCTCTTTTTAAGCTGTGGTTTCTCAATCTGATCGAGGAAATGCTAACACTTTCTCATAGAGAACTTGCAAGGATTAATGTTTTTGAAGTACTGGGTGCAAAAAACACTGTAGAGAAAGAAATGATCTTAGAATCATAGAATAGTTAGGGTTGGAAAGGACCTTAAGATCATCTAGTTCCAAACGCATGGGCCATGGGCAGAGACACCTCACACTAAACCATGTCACCAAAGGCCTCATCCAACCTGTCCTTGATCACCACCAGGGACAGAGCATTCACAACTTCCTTGGGCAACCCATTCCAGTGCCTCACCACCCTAACAGTAAAGAATTTCTTCCTTATATCCAATTTAAACTTCCCCTGTTCAAGTTTTAACCCGTTACCCCTTGTCCTATCACTACAGTCCCTAATGAAGAGTCCATCCCCAGCATCCTTATAGGCCCCCTTCAGATACTGTCTGAATGTTTTCATGGACATTGTTTTAGTGCAAGTTTGGCGTTGTGGGGGTTTTTTGTTGGTTTTTTTGTTTTGTTTTACATAAGTGTATATTTGTCAAAGTTATCAGTTAAGCACTGAGATGGCTGAAGTCTGGTTGAGGACATTAGGCAGAAGCAGCAGGAACTCCCCTTTATTATTAGTCTTAAAAGAGTGGACTTGCTGTAGGAAACATGGATGGTACAAAATTTAGCCTTTCATTCTGGGGATCTCCATCTTCACTTGTAGGAGGTGTAAGCAAATTAACGCTGTGTGGTAGCGGACCACTTAATACAGTCCTATATCCCATGCCCATGGAGTGAAGTGGAATCTATCTGGGCCTGGGCAGAGAACAGCAACTAGCAGTCATATGCCGAATGATAACTACTACTGGCTTTTTATGGCTATAAGCTGAGCTGGAAAGAATGGGTTTGGTGTGGAAATGGGAAATTAATCTACTGTGTCATGCTTTTGCAAAGAAGTTGTCATATTGTGAGATATGAGTTACAGCAAAGCCCAGAAGATGTCTGAAGGGATTCCTTCACTTCTGTGAGAATAGACGAAGCCTTATCTTGGAAGACTGTTATGCATTATACTTCAATAAAACGGTAGAACAACAAGAGAAAGTCTGATAAAGAGCATTAAAGACAACTAAAAGTATAGTAAGCAGGACTGTGGAAAGAGTGATAGAATTGACTTTTTTTTGTCTTAAAAACGAGAAAAAAGTCCAAGAGAGAAACAAGTCTTCAATAACTCTTTGAGTCAGGGCTTAATCTTGTCTTATGGTAGGTAGAAGAAGATGTACAGCTTCCAGTTACAGCAATGCAAGTTCATGTTTCTCTATTAAGAGGCAAAAAAAATAAGCATAATGGTATCTGGACATGTTATAATGAAAAGGAGACATCAAAACTTCAACAAAGCATATTAGATCAGCAGGGAGCTGAAGGGAAATGTTTAATGAGAAGGAGGTTCACAAATTCCTATAGGAGTTCAGTACAAGCATTTCAGAATCCAATTCCAAGTGTGAAAATGATGGCTAGACTCAATCATGTATAGAGAAACCTGAAGCTGCGGATGGAATACTTAAACAATGATCTTGGTCCCATGGTGTTAATACTGTGTGCTGGCCTATGTCAGGTGCAGGGTTTACAAGCCAGCTCCCCTTGGCATTCAGCTGGAGTTAACACATGTGTGCCCTCTGTTCCTTTGCAAATCCTCCAGATACCTGATCTCTTTAATACTGAGAACAACAATGACTGGATAGATAGGCTATGATGGAAAGGTGCAGTATCTTCCCATAAACACAGGATTTGTCTGGGAGCTTTATTGGTTTTACAGGTTGTGTAACCTGCTTCCCAACAGTATTCAATGTGGTAGCTCTACTGATCTGCTGGAGAGCAAATCTGGATTTCAACTGCTGATGGTTGAGAGAGTGTGTGTATCCAGAGAGTAATTGTGGTTTGATCTTAGGTTAGTATGGAGGAGAGAAATAAGGCCTGTTATCCAGCATATAACAATTTGCATGAGAGCTGTCCTCACATGTTTGCAGACTTGTTCACCTTCCTGAGAAGTTACTGAATATTTGATGCTTAAGAGAGGATAAAATAACAGCAACACAAGTATCTGTATCTCTCTAACTGTCCTATCCTTTCAGATTTTCACGTATGCCATGTCTTTCTGCCTGTATTATAAATATTTACAAGGTAAAATGGCCTGATCTTGCCTACTGATGCAAAAGCTCTAAATGTTCTGAGCCCTATATGGGGCAGAGGGAATTCCCTTACCCAACAAGCCCATCTGTGCAGTATTTCACTTCTAATCCCAAAGTATTCCCTTAGGATTCCTGTCGTATACTCTGCAATGCGTCATCTTGCTAATGGGAGATGTGGCATACATTTTTATACTGCTTCACAGCTTGATGGCAGGACAGAGTTCATTTAAAAGTAAATGTTCCAGTGTAGCAGAAGGAACTGATGAGAAAACAGTGTGGTTTGTCTCAGCTGCAGAATGCAGAGTACACTTGAGGTTTTATAGGTAAAAGATCTGTTTTCACCTGTCTTGGTCACAGCCAATTCCTGATCTCATTTCTTGGTAATGAAATCTCACATCCTGCAGCGTTACTTGTTCTGCAGTACAGCAAATCATGCTTGTAAATCTTGTGTATGACAGGAACAGTTTTATCAACCTGCAAATGCTGGAAACTCTGGTCTATTTTTTAACACATTTTTGGGTTTGCAGGCTCTGACCTTACAAGCGCTGTAAAATCCTTGCTTTCTATTCTACACTGTGTTTGACTAGTGTTACTTTTATTTTGTGTGTTCATCTTCTTCAGGTTAAGTCAATCAAGTTGCATTTCAAATTGTTTTCTTCTTCTGCCAGCCAGAAAGTTGCCTAATGGTGACTGCCACGTTTCACAAGTGGTCAATCTGAATGTCAACCCAGCCACCTAGGCTCATTACTGTCTACAGGCTTGAGTTTACGTGCTATTCTAAAAGACATGTGTGCTAACAAAACCAGGGACATCACTTCAGTAGGTTCTTACAGAGCAAGTGAGGCCTTAGGGCTTCATAAAACAGTGAATGAAAAAGCTCAGAGAAGCATAACGTTCCTCTCTGTCTTCTATCCACTTAAGCAGTGGAAATAATGGTGTGACAGCAACTTCACTTTGCTGTGCTTCTGAACAGGTTGCATAATGAAAAAGGTGGTGTAGTCCGGTTGTTCTTTAACCGATTCCTGAGGATGCATTTATAGTGAGCTGTGTATTTCATGAACAGAAGAAGCATGTTTATATTAATGGTTAAAATCCACCATAAAATTCAAAGGGCTTTTGCAGAAAATTTTAAGTGAAATGGTGGGAAAGCCTAGACAATGGCAAGGACATAATGAGAGATGCCTTGTGTCACCAAATGCAGTTCTGGATACTCAAGAGAAAGGTTTAAATCGGCCTAACACAGCACCCCTATTCTGAACTGGTGCTGCAAAACTGAATGCTGAACTCTTCACAGCTGCTTTAAATTGCTTCTGCTGGTAATAACCTTTGCGATGTGTTAGTACAACAGCCAGAGGCTGAGTGGGCATAGCAGCTCCCTGGCTCTGCTGCCATGCATAGACAAGCTGGAATGAATGGCGAGTGGTGTGATAGCCGGATGCCATCTGGCAGAGTCCTCGGGCAGTGAGATGAGCCACCGTCGTGCTGCCGCAGTAAAACCAGTGCAGGAGGCTGCATCTGCTTGTCTCAAGAGTTTGAAAAAGTGACCTGTATTCAGCAGAACGGGGAAAGGGAGGCACAAACCCTTACTGACAGAGTAGAGAAGACTTTGTAGTCCTGGCAGTGGTGAAGACAGACATGGTTGTTTCGGGGCAGACTTGTTCTCTTCTGCTGCTTTAGCTACAGAGCTGTCACTGGGGGTTGTGGAGGTTGCCAGGATTCTGCAGACTAGGCTAGCAATACTGATGTGTCTGAAGTTGGAGGCAAAACTGTCATAGTGTCTAGATGATGTATTACAAGCACAAGGGGTGTGAAATAGGGTCCCTGTGCACTTGCAAGCATTTCGCTGGCCTCAGACCAGTTGGATCAGTTAACATGTTCCCTTGTTCAAATTTCTGTCCCTTTCTCCACCTAACAGCCTGACACGGGACCCAGCCTGGGTGTCCCAAAGTGTCACTGGAGCCCTCTTGGAGCAGAGGCTTAGAAGTGCATTATGAGATCAGGCTCTAGCTTAAACTGACAGTACTTGAGAAAGTCTTCTAGAACTACAGTGTGTCTTTTTTTACCAATCATACTGCTCAAGGGGAAAGTGAGACAGTATGTGCCTTGAACATGAGGCAACATTGATGCCTCTCTACCTACCTACCAACCAAGGAGACAAGACCTGTACTTAGTGACAGTAATGTGCCATTTTTGTAAAGGTGATGAGGGAGAAATTCTCCAAGGATATCTGAGAAATTATTCTGTGAACACTGAGTCTACTTAGTCTGGAAGTGCTGGATACCTTAATTGAGCCATTCAACTTGCAGCAGTCTTATACTGATCCATCATGTCCAGTGGATGTTTATTGTTAGTCTATGCAGTGCATAAACCCATTTTCATGCTCATATTTAGTGTTTCTGTTCACCCCCTAGAAACCCACAACACAACTTGGTCAGTGAATTAAAAGCTTTAGGATGTATACTTCTTGAGAGGAAGGAGAGGGAGAGATACAGTAAAAGGGAGATCACTCCAGACTGAGGGAAGTCTGGAGCATCTGCTAGGAGAGGATAATGTGCTGTTACCCCTCACCCTGTGTACTCATTTAGGGGATGAAGTGCAGCAAAAAGTGCATGAAGGAAGAGCTCAGGGGCAAGTCAAGGGGCCGGAGTCAAGGGCTGTGCTCAGCAGGCCTTGTGCTGGGATTGCTGATGGTGGTTAAGTGTTCTGAGGTGCCTGGAATGCAGATGTCCAGCCCCTCCCAGCCCGTGTTGACAGAACACCATCAGTCCAGTGCTTCCCCTTAGGACATTAATTGCTTCATTTTAGGAACAACTGCATTGTTGCTGATCCTCCTCCCCCTGCTAGCCCATACTGAGGACACCACAGGGATAGTGGTCAACATTAGCAGTATCAACATTACCAGTATCATTAGGGTTGGCAGTAGGGGCATTTAAGCTCCAAGCGTGGTACCTCGCAAACCGAGGCAGTTAAAGCTGTTTTCAGCTACACAAAATGGTCTTCTCTGCACTCACCCCTTAAGTTCATCTTTAAGGCAAAGAGAAAGAAAGAGTCATACTTGTCTACCTGAATGGATTTCTTAATAACATACTGCTTCAGGAGGTGTCTGGTGTTATACAAAGGGAAATAATCGCATCCTTCTTGGCATCTGTCATTGAGCTGTTTTTAGGGGGGAGTAGGCTACAGCTATTACCAGAGCCAATCTTGCAGTGTCACTGTGCTCTCCTTGGCTGCTCAGAGGCTCAAGATACTGCAGCCCTGCTCAGGGCTTGTGCTGGCAGCATATTTGAGGTTTTGAAACCAGTCTTACACAGACATGAACTCTGATTTTTGGAGCCCTTTGCAAGTTGCTGATACATACTGGTAATAGCCGAATAATGACAAACTAATGCCCGAGCTGCTCATATCTGTGTTGCAGCCAGAAAAAAGAATACTTCCCCATACTTAAACAGTGCAGCAAAATCAGATGTCTGTAGCAGCTTTGAGGAGCTTTCAAGTTTGACTCAGCCATGCCTGTACTGCCAAACATACAGCTTTCCAGAAGGTTAGGAGGAAAGTTATAAATATATTTAATACATAATTCTGCAGCAACAGCAGACGAATTTTATGATTTAGGCTGTTCCTCCTCTTGGTTTCCTTGCAAAAGCTTAGGCAGGTTGCTAGGCAACTGACATAAAAAAAGCATACATTTCTCATTGCATTGCAGGCAGGAACCTTGGGAGCAGCAGAGGCCTCGGATGGCTCCTTAAATAGCATTGCTGGGGAGTGAAAGTTAAAATATTGAACATTCATTGGTGAAAGATCCTGTTACAAAGGTCAGCTACCCAGGGGATATTCAATAGTTTGGTTTCCTTTGGTGCAAAGGAAAGATTAGAAGGGGGTGTGCCTGGTGCTGTAGATAGGGCAAAAAATGGAAACTTCCAAAGGTGCCTAACTGTGGAACAGAATACCTGGGTGGGCTTTGTAATTGCCTTCAGGCTCTACTCTCTTTTCTTGACAGAAGGTGTGAAGTGACAGATTTGCCACATTAGCAAGGACAAATTTGCGCGCATAGGGCTTAGAATTTAAGAGGCACTTTAAAAAGTGAATATTTAAAGCTGCTTCACTCCAATGCTCTAATCTGCTCAACGAAAGGTAAAAGAAAAGGGGGAGGATTGCTGGCTGCGTTGGTAGAAGTAAATGCCTTGGGGACGTAATGTTCATGCTGAGGGATTCATGGAAATCTGGAAATGCAGTTGAAAACTAACACCAAAACAACTAATTCCAGAGTTCTCAACTGTGGCTCATCTTCTCTGTTGGTTCAAGGTCATTTATAGCTAGATTGCTGTGAATCCCAGAGTACAGGGAATGTTTATTCTTGCATAATAATGAAAGATTCCCCTCCCCTTCCCCACAATCCCTTTGAAATAGTGCCGCTTTAACAATCAGACGGGATGATGCCAGAAATAAAACAGTGCTCTTTGTAGAGATTCATTTATGCACTGAAGTGCCAGGTGAATTGGGGATGAGGTTGTCTACCAGAACTGCCACCTTGAGGAACATTTTTCCCTCTGGCTGACAAGTATTGCCAAAGAAGCAAAAAAGCAGGAAGGGTTTTTGGAACCTTTGCAAGAGATGAGCAACTGTTTATGGTGTGTCAAGTCTGCCTGGCATGATTTACTGTCTGGAAATTCTTCTTCCTTTTACCTACATTTGTGGTTTCTTTATCTTCTAAATATGAAACTAATCTCTGACATCCTTTTGTTGCTTTAGTATGGTGAGAGAAAAGAGGAGGGGAAAGAATGAAAATTGAGCTGCAAAAACCAGCATTTGGGCAGCATCTATGCATTTACCATAATTGATGGCAAGATCCCTTGAGCCTTTTGGAAAAATAAGGAAGAGAACTAACTGTAGCCTGTTATTCTTTCTGTACTGTTCATGCGCAAGCATGTTTGAGGAGTATGCTTGCATGCTTTGTTCTATAATTAGTAAATGGGCAATGGGAGTTGTTTTGTATTTGGATAGAAGTTTTTCTTTACATTTTACTCCCTTATAGGATTCAAAGGTGTCGCTGCTGTAATTACTTAGGGGGAAGTGTACTCTCTAGTCTTCTCCTTCCCCATAGTTTCTTTGTGGTTTCTTGCTGCATACTGAGAATTGCCCCCCACATGTTGGATGTGGTACATAGAGCTCCTTCAGTAATCTGTACTGAAAGCAGCCATTTGCCAGTATTAATTGCTGCTTCCTGGAAACTGCCTTTCCTAATTTTCTTCTCATAAATAGTTGTTTGTGATGTCTGTAGAAGAAAAATACTGTATGTAAGTAGATTAGGTGAAGAAAAAAATGACAAAGAAAACCAGCTTCCTATAGCTACTTCTGGATTTAGGTTGGCTATAAGGAAGAAGTTCTTTATTGTGAGGGTGATGAGGCACTGAAACAGGTTGCCCAAGGAAGTTGTGATTGCTCCTCCTGGCAGTGTTCAAGGCCAGGTTGGGCAGGGCTTGAAGCAACCTGGTCTAGTGAGAGGTGTCCCTGCCCGTGGCATCGGGGTTGGAACTGGATGATTTTAAGGTTCTTTCCAACCCAAGCCATTCTGTGATTGAAATGTGGAACAGCGGTGCCTTATCCTTCCCTTTATCCACTGCAAAAAACCCATAAAGTTGTTGGTTTGTGTTTTGTTTTCATTTTTGATGGCTTAACATACCAATTAATGCAGTGTTTTCACTCCACAGCCAGATTTGAGTTCTGTGCTTTGTTGGTCAGAACAAAGGGAGGATGGTCATGCATCTCCTTAAACCTGATGAGGGTCGCAAGGCTGAGAACTCCTACATCAGACCTCCCATAAACAAAGCAGAAACCCCCACGAGGCAGCTGTTGGCAAGCTTGCCATTCGTTTAAACCATGTCCGTTTAATGGGTCTGTGTGTGTTTGGGAGGACTTAAAAGTAGTTCTGCCAGAGAGAGGCCAGATGAGACCCAGAGGCAAATCCCTAGCTTTCTGAAGTCCTTGGGAACCGGTTCCAGTGCAGTCATTATAACCTAGCAATTAGCAAGCTGAACAGAGAGAACTTAAACCCTGGCTTGATTTTTGCTGTGAGCCCTTGTGGAGCTCAGAATTACGAGTAGGAAGCATGCACTCATTTGGAGTTCAAGCTCTGCTCTTCTCAAAACATGCATCACCAATAAATCTAATTATTATTGCTTTGCAGTGAATGTCACAAACAATGCGCTTGGCTGCCTGGTCCACCCACGCTAAGTGAAAGAATATGTACATTTTAATTATCAGATTACTTCAATGTTACACAAACGCTGCTTCCTATTAAATATTGTTATGAACCAGTGACATCTGCATTCAATACTGAGTGCATGATGGCTGTTCCCTGCCTATTAATGTCTGCAATGAGTATCTTTAGGACACCTGGGTATTGTATGTCACGCCAGCCTCCCTGGGGTAAGGTCGCTGTGGGATGGGATATTCTTTCTCCTGTCATTCCTTGGATAATGTTTTTATCATCTGTAGATAATTTCTGCTGAGTAAAGTTATCAAGGTGAAATTATAGAGATCTCTTGAGTTTTTAAAAGGCAGCGGTGGAGAAAGGCTTTGTGTCACCCTGTTTCTAAAGCCAGTTCTGCTCCAGCTGTTTACTTGGGAATTGTATAACTCCTGTTAGAGTGATATAACTTTGTAAACGGTTTAAAAGCAGCGCTGAAACTGTGGTCTCGCTCTGTAAATACATGTTTAGGAGCTCAAGAGTGCATGCGGTGAAGTGACTCCACGCGTGAGGTGTTTGGCTATAGGCACAGGGTGGGACTTTGCTTTGCAGCAGTTGGTAGTCGCTGTTTTGCAGTTGCCCCTGAACAGGCTCAGGACAGACATGAGAATTGCTCTGTGGTTTGAGGCTATTGGAGACTGCAGGGTTGGCTTGTCCCAGTGACCAGCCTTACTCAATGAGCAGACTGCAGACAGGGAGGGAGCAGAGCTCGAGAGGAACTGGCAAGGAGTCAGGTTGTATCACTTTCCTCCTGGTGTAGACCCTGGAAGGTCCCTCAGCTGTGGCCCAAATTAGGACAGGCCTTTCTCAGCTCTGGTCTGTGCTAGTGCTGGCTGTGCTGGCCTGTGGGGCAGCTTTTACAGCTCCCAGGTGCCTCCTGCCTTTCCTCCAGTCATGATGCCGATGGCGAGCTGAGAAACCACCCCTGGGGTCAGGTTGTATCCCCTTCTGAAAGCCCTGGCACTGGGCAGTGTACGGTCAGTTACACATCTGGCCTTTTCAGTCATTTGCATGGTGAGATGACAAGGGTTTGGGGCTGTTCAGCTGCAGATACACCAGCCAGCAAAGTACCTGTTGTCCTGCTCTGCTCTTTGGGTTTCTCTTGTCTGGAAACACCCGTGGAGCTGGAATATAGGCAGGAGGCAGGAAGATGATGTGCCAGGCTGGGACCCCTGTGGGGCTGTGCTGTCGTTTCCAACGTGTTCAGCAGTGCTACTGGGAATGTTAGGTGCCTGCAGTGCAGGTACTGTTCTGTGAGAGAGAGGAATAAGATGCCATTAAAACTTGAGACACTACTTGTTCTGAACAAATAGGTGTCATGGAGGTTCATTCTGAGGGATGCTGGTCACCTCAGGATAGCACAGTGCAGTGATGTGTTTCTTCCTGTACCTCGGGGTTGAATTACCCAAGTCTTTTTGTTTCTGAGAGAGGTAAGGTAACAGGTTAAGCTCCAGGACAAAGTTTATTGATTCCCATCGTTGCTCTGAGACAGGCTTCCTTCTGGCTTTAGGCAAATGGTGCATTTGGAGCTGTAAAATACCAGTTATTTCCTTACTTTCATTGACGATACCAGATGCTTTAGGTAGGTGGGAGCAGCCTGGAGAATGCAGGGTACGCTGTGGCTCTTCAGACTATGCAGCAGGTACCCAAAACTTCTCAAGCAGAAGGGTTTGCTCTCTGCTGCTGCAGAGCTCGCCTCTGGTTATGAAACCCATCTTTGTCTTAGCATGGGCAGGGCTGCTGTATATTTGTTTTTCCCTTTTCCCAGCCTCCCTCCCAAGCAAATTCCTAACCAGGCTTTTGAATCCCATAGCAAGAAGTGGACCTTCAGTTCTGTGGAGAAAGGAGGTAGCAGGCACAGGTTGCTTTGGTGTGTGAGGAGGGATAGTCCTGATGGAGCACGAAGCTGCAATGTGGGGCTGCGGGGCTCGGAGCTGCCTGTGCTGGTCAGAGTTCTGGGGGCAGGCCCTGGGGCTTAGGGTCAGGAGAAGATGCTCAGGACCTGATAAAAATAGTGGCTGGTTTGACTCTGCAACCTCCTGTTGCTGCTCTCCTGGAATATGAAAAGGCTATGACTATCTAATGTGCCTATGAGAGGAAACACAGCAAGAGAGGCCAGTGTGTGTTGGGAAGGGTTTGTGGGGAATGGGGCATGCAAGGAGAAATTCAAGGAGAAGAAAACTTCCCCTTGAGCTCAAGGATAAGAGAACTTAGGGGGATCAGGGGTCAGTAGTGAGTAGAGTGGAAACAGGAAAGCAGCTGTGGTCCAAGTGGGGTGGGCTGGGCAGGGCAACTGCTGTCACCTCCTCATTGTCTTGACCAGACCTTCTCACTAGCATGTCAGACCAGCGCTTTCCTCATTCTCCTTTAAACCTTCAGCCATGAATATGTGCTATAAAAAACAACAATGTTTGTAGAGCACAAGGGCTATGTTAACTGCTGATCTTAATAAACATCATGCATGGTTAACTTAACGCCAGAAAGACAAGCAATAGTTTCATGGGCTTTCACTCTTAACACATGCTAGTCAGACCACTCACTGAACAGGGTATTGCTCTGCAATTGCTTGCTCCACCCTTTGAATGGTGGGATCCCAGTTGTATTCTCGTATGTTCTGGAACTGGAGAAGACTCAAAACAATCTACAGAGCAGATTACTGTAGCTGCACAAACCTCTCTCTGAATAGAGTTGGCATAAAATGTTAACGTACTGGAGGTTAAGCTATTTATGATCTTTTCTGGCTTACTGGAAGGTGGTTGTGTGCAGGGAAAACTACAGCAGAATGCTTGTGAATTGGAGGGGCAGGGTTAAAATAACCAGTGCATTAATAGCTGAGGAAAACCGTTCTTTGTGAAGTGCACAGCCAGGGCTGGTTCTTTGGCACGTTTCCTCTGGGTGTAGGAAGAGCGTGTGCTCGCCTGCGCATGTGCGCGCACATGTGTCTGTGTGTGTGGAGGTGGGAATAAAGTTGCTAACTTGCTGCTGACGTGATTTTTTTCCTTCATAGCACTTTGTACATCACTAAAATACCTTGTGTGGACTCTGTAACAACATTGTCTAATTAGCCTTTTTTATTTCCTGCTCCTCTCTCCCCCTCCTCCTCCAGTCGGCATATGCTGTGTCAGTGCTTAAAGAGTGTGCTAAACTGCGACCTACGGATCCCACCGTTCCTCTTCTCGCTGCCAAGGTCTGCATTGGGTCGCTGCACTGGGTAAGCAAGCTGATGCAGTTCTTACCTAATAGAGCAGGTTCGGCAGTGACACTTGCCACAGTGCAGTTACAGTGGGGAGAAAGGGAATCCCTGTAAGAAATCATACACACATGTGTGCCCTTAAATAAAAGATGAAAAAAATCCCAGCAACACGTTTTGCAGTGAGTCACTGGAATACGTTTTGCTGGCACATTAAACAAAGGAAGAGGGGGGGAAAGCCATTAACAGCCATTTTGGGAACTGCTTCTTCAGCTGAGTGTCAAGTTGAATTGGCCACTAGTGTAGCCCCTGGAACATTGAAGTTACTAATAACAAGGAGACCGTTAAACAGTTCAGGTCTGCTGGACGACTCAGTCCTTTGTTCTTGAAGGTGCTGTATCAGTGCTTTCTGTTCTGGATGTGTTAATGTACGCCCCAGAAGCAGAGTGGGAGTGGAAGTCTGTGCCTGTGAAATTCTGATTATCCCAAAGAGCAGAAACATCTGTCAGTCTTTTGCTGCTTGATTTAATTAATTGAATGGCAGCCCGCTGTTTTCACCTGTCCTCACCACGAGGTGTCCCTGCAGTCACTGAAGGGTTATAATTGCTAATGTAAGTAAAACAAAGATACGAGAAAGCATGAAAGAAAATACCAGAAGGATCTGCCCTGATTTTGGTGAAGAATTGTAAGGGCTGGATTTGCTGCTGTTGTCACCCTACCCCCTGCCTCTCCATCCTCTATATCCCTAGTGGGTGACAGTTGGTATTCAGCTACACTTAATTGAGATGTATTGGTTTATGCTATTGTCAGCAAGGAGATCTGGTTATAGATGTTTTTGAATGAATTATGCTGCTCAAACTTACATGTGAGTCAGCAAAAACTGGGAAGTACCTTCTTCTAGGAAAAATCAGGTCTGGGGCCTTGAGGGAGTTGTTGCTGAACTACCCAACCTACCTCTGTTCTCTATATAGAGCAATTTTAACTCTCTTGTACCCTTAGCTCAGTGTCTAAATTTGGAGGGCTGAAAGCTTTTCACTGGTATAAAATAACATTCACAGTGGAAGTTACTTTTTTAGTAAAGTAAATAAGTTGGGTTTTTTTTCCTAATTCTCGAAGATATTAAAACAATGTGAAACATAGGCATTACAGCTGTTGGAACACTCTGAAAACTTCTTCAGAGATTCTAATAAAAGCAAGATTAACTTGTCATCAGTCTAAACCATCAGCAAGTATATTGATAGTTTTTACTCTGTATGCTCTGAATCTGGATGAACTTCATGGGCTAAATTCCTGCATTCACTTGGAGCCATAGCAGGGTACTGCAAGCCCCTGACAGCTTCCCCTGGCAATTCTGCCACCAGGCAAAAAAACCTCAAAAAATCCCAACCCAGCAGAACAGTCACATTAAACATGAAGAAGATCTTTCTCTGAGATCAAGCTAGTTTTTACTTAGGAGTCTGAATTTTAGTATAAGAGACAAACTTGGGATCTCCATATTGCAAGTGAATCTTTTACTCTTCTGCCTTTGTGCTCTGTGAACAGGGGGTGGCATTGGAGCTTTGAACCCAATGAGGGAGGATGCTGTGTTGGATGTGATACTTACAAACAAGGAAGAAGTGGTTGGGAATGTGAAGCGTGAGGCAGCCTTGACTACAGTGATCGTGAGGTGGTAAAGTTCAGGATCCTAGGAGAAGGCAACAAGGCACATAGTGGAATGGTCCATTCACTCATGCTTTGACTGACTTTGTCCACTTCTAAACACAGATAGTGACTTCAGGAAGGCTGTGGTCTCTTGCTACTTGCTGAACATGTAATCTCTGCCATAACTAGTGTTTGGACAAAATTGAAATACAGTGAATGTGTCTTGTGAGACTCCAGGCTAAAATCAGGATGCCTGGCATAGGATCCCTTTTCTTTTGTGTGTTATCCTGGTGTTTGTACAGCTCTCAGTGTTGAGGACTAAATTTCATATGATGCCATTAAAGTCTGCTGACTGTGATGGATAAGGAGGTGAATGTTAAATTATAAACCCAAATTGAAGATGATGCTATGCCAGGAAATGGGCAGAGTCAGGATTTGTCCTTCTTATTGGTGCTTCTCCCCAAAATCTCTTTGGATCCCTAGCATAGCTAGCATATAGAAAACCCACCTTGTTATAGAGACACTTAGAAAAGACAGTGAGACTGAGTTCAGTTCTGACTGTTACTGAACAA
Source organism: Psittacula echo (assembly GCF_963264785.1). Lineage (NCBI taxonomy): Eukaryota > Metazoa > Chordata > Aves > Psittaciformes > Psittacidae > Psittacula > Psittacula echo. The sequence goes on along the minus strand of NC_137738.1, from coordinate 4,310,753 downwards.
TCCAGTATCTCCAGACCTCTTATATATGGCAGAGATGATAAAGCAACAATCTCACCCTAAAATATGGAACAAGTAAAGGAAAAATGAGCTGATTTTGAGTGTTGCATACTTAGAGGTTGTTTTTTTCCCCCCTCTATCTACTGCTTTTTCATTGTGTGAAACGCTTTTCAGTGTTATTCCATGAGACTCTGAGTCAGAACTGGGGTGTAGTACAAAATGCAAACATGATTTCACAAGAGGATAATCTTACTGGAGTTATCTAGAGCACAACCTTATGAACTAAAACCCAGTTAAAAATATTCCTCTCCTCTGTTAATTTCACTCTGTGGCTCTAACCTGATACCAAACTTGATGATGGTATAGAAGAGTTTTAGTTAAGGGGAGTCAGATGGAAATCAGAGCATCTTTTAAAAGAACTGAAATGATAGGTTCCCACATCTTGCAGTCAAAGGGAAGCTTCTGACATTACTGGCAAACTCTGGTGCCTAATAAAGACCTTCCTGCTTAGCAGAGCTGTTTTTCTAAATGTCATCCTTACAGTAATTATTTGCATTTAAATTACATGGCAATCAAGTCGGAATTGAATCATTTAAACTGGAAGTGAACAAGCTGATCAATGCCAGTATAAATAGAAAGGAGGATAGACATGGCACAGGAACGGTCTAATGGGCAAATATTAACAGTTACGAATACTCAGATACATTTTACTTTTCAGAACATATCAAATACGATTAATTCCTCAAATAGGAAATGTATCTATGTACTTGACTGCTGGCTAGGCAGGCAAAGGGTGAAAATAGATCACCATTTACCCAAATGAAACAGCAAATTTACATGTCCTGCATCTGTCTGTTGTGTGCTTTCGGTGCAGTATTGTACTCAGTTTGTTTATGGCCCATGGACAAGCAGTACTTCAGTCTTATTTCAGTTACTAGCAATAAAAAAACAAAACCAGAACATTTCCACAATTGGATAATTGCAGAATGTCATGAGGAGCACAGACTAATCTAGTGGTCATTTTACCTGTTTTGCTGGCTTTGTACATGATGTCTCAACATACTTTTAAGACCAGGGAAGACAAACTATGAATTGAAATATAGTGATTTACAACATTGAGGATGCTCAGATCCCATCTATGAAATATTCAGAAGAAATTGAGGTATAAAAACATGCATACATTCATGCTGTGCCATGCAAATCAATATCTAACAGCCTGATGTGGAAAAGAGCTAACACCCTCAGCTTCTCTTGTGGCATTGTGACCAGATTATTAGCTGGTATAAGTTGGCACTACTCCACTGGCATATTACTGGCACTATGCTGGCTTACATAAGCAGATGATTTGCCCTGTCAACCACTAGCTGTCTGCCCGGGGCCTGCAGTAAACAACAGCATGATATAAGCAATGTTTTGGTTACCTTTTTCAGAAGTACAGGCTTTTACATGTTAAAAACCAATACATCATTCAAACAAAAAACCCCAGCCGACCAAAGCAAGCCAAACACAACAACCAACCAACCAAAACCCAACAGTGAAAATCTGTAACACTAGTGTACCTATATGGACCACACTTATCCGCTCAGGATGCGGTTGGACCCATACTGAATGAAGCTCATGAGATACGAAAGGTTTTCAGCAAAGCTGGAACTTTTATACTGTACCTAGCCCATAGCGCAGGTGTCTTAATGCCTTTTTATTGGGCTCAGAATTACTTTTGAGACATCATGCTGCCTAGCCTTCTATTTTGCTGGGGTTTCGGCACATAGGTTTGCTGAACTCGCATGTGAATGATTCTAGCAAGTGAACCCAGAGCCCATTTGTGTTTAGCTGTCTGTCTTTTAGCTTTCCAGAATGTGCTATGAAGTTTTTGACTATTAAAGTTCAGAGCATTATTTTAAGTTTTCATAGCAAAGGTGATGTATCTTGCAGTGGAATATGTCCATACTGAGGTTTTCCTGCCTTGGTCCACTATAAATCCAGAGTTCCACTTAACTAAAAGGCTTGCTGTGATTTCTTCATTCACTCAGCCTCCCCTGGCACAGCCTCAGCTGTGAGTGCTCACTTGCCTGTTTTGGCAGTGACTTTGAGCTGCAGCATGAGTAGTTGTTTTTAACATTTCAATAGTACAGTGCTGTTCATTTCAATACTTCTCCAGGACCCTGTTGTGGCAGGTGTGAAAATACTAGAACCAGAAATTCTGCCTCTACAGGCAAGTGTTAAATACTGAATTTCTCCATTTTAGAAAGTATTATTTGAAGGCATTTAGGGTTACTGTGATGTTTTCTTGAGCCTTTTACTCCATTGATTTCAGTGGAGGCACGTTGAAAACTTTATAAATAGAGACAAAAGGACTTTAGTCTGATAGGGTAGGAGAACATGAGGCATGTTCTTACTATTTTCATTGCCCCCCAGTTGATAGAACAGAGATAGTGTTGTTGTGCTAAGCTTGTGTAGTACCAATCATTTGGTACTAATATTATCATTTGGTACCAGTATTATCAGCTAACATGGACTTTACTCCATGGCAAAAACTGCAGCACAAGATGGGACATTTTCCTCATTTCTTGTAACTCGCCGATCCCAGCGTGCACAGTGAAGTGCTCTGCTTCAGCCCTTTGCAGGGAAGGCAGAGATCATGCCATCAGTCAGCGAAAAGGAGGAGAGAGTGGGGTCAGGCCAGGCCAGACCATGGCTGGAGTCATAAAAAGTGAGTAAGGCATACCATGAGGTGAACACGTCATGGTGTGTGTGATGTGGGGAGGTTGGGAGGATGTACGTTCAGAGCTGCATGCTTCCGAGCTGACAGCTTATCATTCATTGCGTTCACAGACCGCTTAATCCGAGGGTGCTTCTCTCTCTGTCCGTTGTTGACCCTGTCACTATAGATAATAAATGCAGTGCATGTGCTACCCAGTCACCTAGGAGCCCTGGAGTCTCATGGAAACGCTTAGGTCTTACTGCACTATGAATAACATTGAAAGATGAAATCTAGTCCCATTATTGGAGTTACTCTGCCTGCTGCGTGGACGCTCTAGAGGACCAATATGACTAGGGCAAGAGGCTACCAAGAAAGCAGTGAATGGTAAGGGGCTAATAGAGATTTCTTCTGTCTTTTAAAAGACATTCTTGCTTACTTCACAGCTACTCTTATTGGGGCAGTTCTGAGGGTTTCAGACATCTAAAATGACCAAGAATTTTGCTTTCTGTACGTCTTCCTTGTGGACAAATCAATCTTGCTACAATGGAGGAAAGGCCCTAAATGACTCCTAAATGCTAGGGCCTGAGCTTACATGCAAACTAAGTTGGTGGGCTTAGCATTGGTGACACTTAGAGAAAATGCTGACTAGATCAGCAATAGAAAGCACAGGATTTGGGATGATCTTAAGGTCCTTTCCAACCCTAACCATTACTACAGTTTGCTTTGTATGCTATAAACAGCTGTGGGACAAAACCTTTCTATTACGCTATGCCTTGTTGACCACTTTCTTCCTATGCACTTTTCTTCTTCTCATTCTCTTTTCCCAATTTTTTTTTCTGTTATTTATACCAGTCTCTATACACAGTGTAATTAAAATTATAAGAAGAGGTCAATTCAACTAGTTAATACCATGCATAATTCTGCATAGATGCCCTTTCTGTAGGATTTTGGGACTCTACGTGCTTGGGTATCACTCAATCTCCCTGGTGTCCAGACACTCCTGCTCCACTAACTTTGTCTGCTCTCTTAGGTCCTGTGTCACTTGGTGTGTTTCCTGTCTCCTCCCTTTCGCCACAGTAAGGTGCCGTTTCCACGCTGCAGCACACCATGGATTTTCTTGTCCTCAGTTGCTCTAAATCCACGCTGATGAGAATTGCAGCTCCCACTTACAGCCCTGGAGGGTGTTGATGCAGCGGAGCAGGGCTTGAGCTTCTCTGAACACAAGCTTGGTGGCAACAGGCCAGGGGACAGCATCTGCTGCTCACCACCCCTTGTCAGTGTGCCCCAGGCTTGGCTCAAGCGCACACCAAAAGCTGTGGTCAGATAACAAGGATGGCTGCAACAGGGTTACAGAGCTAACAACTGTTCTTTTAGCATCAAAGGTGATGGGGAGGAGCAGCTCCACCATATTACAGTGTTATTGGTGTCAGCTCACAGTTTGGCAGCCTGTCTCTCTCCAGGTCTGTGCTGTTTCTGGTGTGCTGGAGAGGTTGTTTAGCTCCTGCTTCCAGGTGCCTCCTTGCAGTTTATACAGCTTGAGTTCAAAACACTTCTGTATTCCTTTTAGGTTGTTTTCCCCCATGCCTGCTTTCTGAGCTTTCTTCCATGCTGGTCTTGGAGGCAGGGAACCTCTCTTGCAACCTGTGGTGCTGCCGTTCTCTCCAGCAGCTCTTCAGTGCAAAGCATGCACAAGAACATGAGGACACTAAGGGCTAAATCAGAGCTGTATCTGTGTGTCTTTGAGACTTGTTACTCTCTGAGAAGCAAGAAAAAACATGTAGCGATTCTAAGGAAACTGAATTCAAGCTGCTATCAGCACACTTGATGCCCAAAAGAAAGATGAAATAAATATGTTTTCTGTAGTGTTGGGAGATGCTGTGACGGCTGCTAGCAACCAGGTAACAGCAATACACTGTGCATTCCCAAATCACTAAGTGATGGCCATGCCATGCCTGCTCTGGGCAAGGACATGTAGCATCCTGTGGCTTAAAGCTTACTAGCAAGGGTCTGTAGGTTGCAACATGAAGTTTTAATCCGTGTTCCTTGCCCTTCCAATGCAGTGTTGTGTCACTTTAAGGATGACATCTCCAGAGCCCTCAGTACAGGAAAAATAGGGACATATTGGAGAGGGTCCAGAGAAGGGCCACAAAAGTTATCTGGAATGGAGCAGCTTTCCTATGAGGAAAGGCTGAGAGAGCTGGGGTTCAGCCTGGAGAAGAGAGCTCTGGGAAGACCTTATTGTGACCTTTCAGTAAAAGGGGCCTATAAGAAAGGTGGAGAAAGACACTGTAGCAGGCTTTGTTGGGATAGGATGAGGGGTGATGTTTTTAAACTCAAAGAGGAGAGATTCAGGCTGGATATGAAGAAGAAATTCTTCACGCTGAGGGTGGTAAAACACTGGCACAGGCTGCCCAGAGAGGTGGTGGATGCCCCATCCCTGGAGATATTCAAGGCCAGGCTGGATGTGGTTCTGGACAACCTGATCTAGTTGCAGATGTCCCTGTTCATTGCAGGGGGGTTTGACTAGATGAGCTTTGAAGGTCCCTTCCAGCCCGAACTGTTCTATGAGTCTAAGGTTGGAGTTCTCTGAAGTGAAGGAACTGTTTAGGTTCCCTCCATACTCAGGCTGGCCTCTGGCTGTGCAGTAGGAGTAGAAACGTCTTGATTCTCCTGATAGGCTTTCTGCTTTCAGCTCACTTCTGCGAACCTTGAGCTCACAACTTGTAGGAGTCTCACAGGGTGAGGACTTCCTATCCCCGGCAGCACATGGGGAGAGGAGGAAGGGGAAGCAGCTCCTGCTGCTTCAGGTCATGCAGCAGCATGCAGGAGCTGGGAATGGCTGTATCTGGTGGGACTCCAGAGGGCTCAATGCCTCATTTGGAGGCCTTCCCCTGCTCCCATCACTACAGCATAGAGTGGAGACATCTCACATGCTTACAGACTCCCACGGACGTAGCTTTACTGGCAGATCCCAGCTCAAGTTCACTAGTAGTCCATCCCTAAGGTGTACAGAGAGGGAGTTTTCATCAAGACTTCCAATCTGGTAGTCCTAGCAGTTTAGTTGGTAGCCCCAAGTATGCCCTAAGGGAGTATTCCTGTTTCAGTTAGTAGCTTCAGATTCACAGTTGCCTAGGCAGTCAGCAAGGCTGATGCACTGGAGAGTTGAAACCTCACAGTGGGCGATGTGAGGGAAAGGTTTGGCTCTTCACACTTGCCCATACTGATTGAAGAGTAGGAGAACAGGAGAAGAGGGGGCAGATGGCAGCCGCAGCAGGGCTGGCAGGGGAAGTGCTTGAGTGCTGTGAGAAGGAAAAGTAAATGCTCTCATAAACAGAACCAGCTGTGCTGGAGTCTGCAAGGCCACTTATTTTCAAAGCAGCCTTCCACTGACCCAAGTTTGCATTCATGAGAATCTTTGTGGCTGGTCAGAGTGCCATTAGTGTTTAGTTTGAATAAATGTTTATAAGAATGTTTGTGCTAGGAGTGCTATTTCGGCCATTCTGAGGAGTTTTGGTTTTAATTATTTATACAATAATCTGACACTCACAGGTGGCCCTGGGTAGCTGGCATGTGAGAAAGTTGAATAGTGTGCTGCTGATTTATGCAGCATAGGCCATCAGTCAGAGACTGGGAAAACCATCAGGTGACCATTCAGAGAAACAATGGAGCAAAATCTCACCAATTTTAAATGTCTCTATTTTAACTCCAAACCTTTCATTTAATCTCTTTTTTCAGACACTCTACCCACCCCTACCCTTGTCAGTAGTCATTAGAGTTCCTTGTATAGGTCTTTTCTTCATCTAATGGAGACTTCTTAGATGAAAGCATGAGTGGGGAGGAGAAACAATGAAGAGAGTGGGAAAATGGCTGTTTATGGTGGCAAAAGAGGTGCATGCTTAATTTTCTGGCTGCAGAGATTTCGTGTCTTACATAAAAGTTCCTGAGAGCCGAAGAATTCAGTTATTGTTTCATGGGAAGGGGTTCTTTTTTCTTGTTGTTTGGTTTTGTTGGGGTTTTTTTGTGTGGCAAGTCACGGGACATTATTTACTTCCATTGTCCTGGGCTCTTTTCCAGAACACGCTCCAGTATGTGGCAGGGAAGTCTGGCTGGAAGTAAGGCTACTGACAGAATTAAGAAGTCTCTTAGAGCAACTGAGTCTTCTTGATGGGGTCAGAGTTCGAAGGGTCTCATCTGAGCATCGCTGAAGTCAGTAGGGCTATTTCTAGTGTGTTCAGTAGACGTTGGATTATGCTGTTAATGACAGTCCTTGCAATTTATTTGTAGCCCTAAGTATGCCCCAAGAGGTATGCCTGTTTCAATTAGTGATCTCCAGATTGACAGTTGATTAGGCAATCAGCAAGACTGTAATGCTTTCATAGTGCTTTCAGGGAAAAGGTTGGTGATAGAATACATACTCATCACTGGTTTCAGACATTTGGGAACTATTGGCCTGCATCTAGTTTGAATGGTACTGACCTTAATGGACTGTACAAGTGAGAAGACCCAAGCCATGGAGATTGCTGCTTAGCTTGCACTCTTCAGCCTTTCTTCTTGCTTACATTAACAGTATTATTTTTATTATGTTTGATATAATCTAATAAATACCAGCTGCTTTGTTTATGGAGCTGTTAGTAAATGTTGTCACTTGAATGTCTTCAAGTGATACAACTAGGAGGCCCATTGACAGGGTAGTATATCAGTTCAAGTAGATTCTGTTCAGAGACAGCATATTAACAGATCACTGCAGATCACTTATCTGCTGGTATGTTTTGATATCAGCTCATTACTGCTGACTCCATATAGCTATTAATGAACTATGAGGTGCTGAAGTCTGACAAAGTTGAGTATTAAGGGAGCATTTCAGTTGCATCTGCAGTTCTTGTGTCTAAACCAGATGGATTTCAAACAAAAATGTATTTCTTCAAGATGAAACAACCCCATCCCAGAAAGTCAGCTGTTCTGTAATGAAAGTTTCTGAAAGGAGTATTTTTTGGGTAGTGTAATAATGCCTGGTTCTTGATTAGGGATGATTCTGGTTATGGTTGACAGGATGTGCAGACTGTCACTACTAGACAAGAGATATCCCTGTAGGTTCAGTGTCTTTCAAGCATTACTTAGAGCTTTTGCCTGTACCTCTCCAGCCTACATCTTTCCACATGTGTAAACTATAAAGGTCTTAGTCTTTTCTACTTATAATGGGTGATGTTAATGAGAGTTTAAGGTTAGAAATGAGGAACACTCTATTGTGTAATAAAATATTCAAATTATTTTTTGTTTAAAATTATCATTAACTTGGATTTTAAAGACACTAAAGCTTCATATTTTCATTAGACTCAATCAGTGTGATCAGCTGGAAAGGAAGGTTGGGGGAGCAGTCAGTAGAAACCAGCTTATTTCACCATTTCAGAGGCTGAGAGGTTGTGACTGCTTTCTCTTCCCATCACAATCTGTAATATAAAATGCATTTTCAAGGAAATTTTCTCTTTGCAAAAGGTGAAAAATGGGGCTGCTGCAGCATGATCTACTAAAGTAGTGTGGTATTTCAGCTCAAAATGTGTGTCCTGAATTTGCTGCCTCCTCCCTGTGGCAGCAGAACTGTGAGCAGCAGCTGAACTTCCTCGCAATGGAGTTTTACTTTGTTTTACTCTTGTAACTTTTTAAAAGGAAGTAAAATTTGCTTAGGTTTAAAAACATTGTACAGCAAAGCTACGTGGTCTTCCTTTGAAGGAGGAAACTTGTTAGACCTTTGAATGTACTGCCAGGATAGTATATAAGTAGTATATAGTATATAAGTAGTCGGTTGGTCTGACATCTGTATTTAAGGTTGCATGATTGAAGTGTGCCTGAAGGGCAATTAAAAATAAGATAGTGTCCATTATTAACCTTAAACATATGGCAACATTTTGGGGTTTAAAACAAAACCAAAACTTTTCTCAAAACTGAGCTTGTTCACCAAGGTCTGCTAATCTGACTTTCTGCATCCTCCTTTCTATGAGTGTTTACTGTGATCACTGAAAACCCTTGTATGAATGATTCTGACATCGCTTACAGGTAAGTTTAATAGGATAATTTTATCAAAGCAAGTACAGAGGAAATGCCTACAAGTCTCAACCTACCTCTTTTGCAGCTGGAAGAAGGAGAATACTTTGCTAAAATGGTGATAGACTTGGGTGAGGATGCTGGAGAGTCCCTAGCAAAGGGTTACCTGGCTCTGGGCCTGACATACAGTCTTCAAGCTACTGATGGTGAGTTGTCCTGTTGGTCAAGTATGTTGTATGGAGAGCGTCTGTTGAAAGTCTTCAGTGCAAGCAGTGGAAATCTATTAGAAAATCTGCTTTTAGTGCTGACTGGACATAAAAAATAATCATATTGCAAGACAAATGGGGACTGTTCAGTTGCTCAGGGAACTGTCTTCTGTGGTAATGAAAGTGAAGTTTTTAAGTAAAGGAAGAAAGGCAAATCATTACTTAGGAGGTGATAATCTGACTGTAGTCGATAATGCTTGGTGTGTTTTACATGAATGTTTCTAATACATTTATTTCACTTATTTACGCAACAAAAAGTCAGACTTTCCATCTATTTTCGTATCTTTGTCACCCACTCATAAATCACATAAAGAAATACAATCCAAGAACTGGAGTCAGAAATGCCTGACTTTAGCTCCTGGCATGATACTGATTCCCCACAGAGATTGAACCTCTCTGTCATGTCATTTCTTTCTCTGCTTAAGAAGTAAACAAGATAAAAATATCTACCTCACTGGTACGTGTGGATGTTGACTAGATACAGGCACTGAATGTAAGAAGTATTTCATTTTAATGCTGCTTGCTTGGGTTTCGAATGACTGGACAATGGGCTCCTGCAGATTTGGTTTTGGGTAGCCACAAGGGCTTGAAGTCCTAGTCTTTGGGAGAGTTGTAGGTTCTAGCTCTGACATTCATCTTACAGGTGAGAATAGTTTTTGTTTCTTTTACAACTTCTAACATAGGTAGAAGGCCTTCTAACATAGTTTCTTTGAATAACGGCTGAACTGGTGTGTTTCATGTTCATTTGAGCAGTCCTGACCACATGCAAGCAATGGGATCTCTGCCAGATGGATCTCTTAGAAATAAACCTACTTCTTCCAGCAAATGAACCTGAGATAAAGCTGACTGTATGGTATCATGGAAGCATGCTGGCCTTGCAGGTTACACCAGAATTCTGCAAGGCATGTATGTGTATGTGGAAGGGGCTTGTGCTCTTCTCTAGTACATGTCAGTGTGTTTTTTCAGCCAGCAGTTCTGAGAACTGCTTTCCAGAATGGAGGCTAAAGGCACGGTAGCTCTCCTCATTTCTTCATTTCTCTGTTTCAGAATAGCTTCCCCTAGAAAGTTCATGTCAAAAAACATGTCCTTTTTAGCCTGAACTTTCTCATACACACACACACACATATATATATGTATAAAGTTCATTCAGCATTGAATTCCGCATAACAGCCTGGCTTTTTAGGGCATTTTGCCTAGATTTTGTTTAAACCATCCCTAAAGCTATACAAGATCCCAGAGACTATTTTCAGAGATAGAGGTTTTATGTGTTAGCCCATTATGATCTATTTGTTTATCCTCTGTATGGAAAGAAAATGGTTTCTAAAGAATGGAGTTGTAGAGGCATGTACTGTACTCTGGCTCTAAAAATACTTCGGTGCAGCAAAATGTGAGTTGGAAATTCTCTGCTTCTGGAAGAGAAATTTTTGAGTTTTCAATTAGTTCAGATGTTGTAATAAGTGTCCTTTTTAGTGTAAAAGAAGCAGTCTTCACAGCAACTCTCTTTGATCTTTTTTCCAGGTTAGCATCTGATTCATGTTGTCAAACGGTGAAATATCTGCCTTCTCCTCATATCTCTAGCATTTGAGTCATTAGGGCTTTCTGAGGGAAATTTGAGGAGTGTATTTCCATGTTTCAGGTTATATTTTAATAAAATGGATTAAGTCCTTCGATGATACTTGCGATGATCATGAATATGGGATAGCATTTTACTGGAAAATGTCAAATTTGCACTAATGAGACGTTTTTCATTAGCATCCTTATCACAGTGACGAAGAAAGAGTAGAACATGCTGAAAGGAAGATAGCAACTCCCCTATGTAATCCTGCCTCATTCTGTCAATCTTGTTCATCGTTGTGTTTATACCAGTTCATAGTGACATATGCAGGCACACAGTCACACATCTGTGTATATATATGATTTCCATAACTTTCCACTTGAGTTGACTTTTGGTGAGTCAGCATTTTCAATGGCAGCTAAGTGCTTTAGGGACATTTGACCAATTGCCTTATAAAGCTTACAGCAATATATCAAGATGCCTTCCATCCAAGGTTAAGCTTTCTTATTTAGCACATCCTTTCAGTAAATATTTCTCTTCCTGTGTGACAAAGTCACTGAGGAGCTGTATTAAAGCCTTTCCTTTGTGACCTGCAAAAAGCACTTCCTATAGAGTCAGAAGAGAAAGAACCCTACTGAATGACTCTTCAAAGAACTTGTGGGAGCCTTTGATAAAAAGTCACTTCGCAATGATTACATTTACTCCTGGATAAAATAAGACTTCCTGTAACTTATGCTAGGTAGCAGTGTGTGTGGCTTCCTTGTTCTTAATATCTAATTACATGTTTCTTGGAATAAGTTTCATTGAACTGTCAGAGAGGTGTGTCCTCAGAGGAAGTCATTGACACTTTTGCCTCACTCTTAGAAGTGCAAATCTCTTTGTTTGTTCACCATGTCTGTCTGTTCCTATCCAACTTTTCTACAGACCTGTTCCCAATAGGTCAATGTCAACAGCAAACCTTTCTCTTCCTCTTGTAATTCCAGTTTTGACATCAGCTGTATTGTCACCTTTGCCTCTCTTAGGTCTGGTGAAGAATCCATTGAAGACAGAGGAAGGTGAGATGAATTTAACAGAGGCTAAAGAGGAAAGAACAGTTTGAGAATGCATTATGAAATACAAGTGCACTTCTGATTTAACAGCACCACCTCGCATCTTGTGAAATCCCTGTAGATTTAACAGACCCTCATCCTTTCAGAGATGAATGTGCTGTATCTTCATTTAGAATTTTGGTGTAATACTTATATTGAGCATAAGACCACAGATCAGGGGCTGAACTGGAAATTTTCTGTTGGTCTTCATGGATTTTATAAATACTCAGTATACTGACAGCACTGGTTAAAAAACAATATTAGACATTTCTTATTAGTGGACAAATCCATCATTTTTGCATGTGTTGACTGTTATCTCCAGAAGCAATCTTTAATTATAATTCTGGATGCTAAAACTGTACACCTAGCCATGTTAGGTGTCTTAGCACAAATGAATGTTTGTTTGAAACCCAGTGATATATGCAAAAGGGTGCATACCCATTGGTGTCTTTAGTTTTGATTAGAAATGTGGTTTTGAAGCCAGTCTCTCCATCATCCCCACTTATGTTGTGAGTTTCATAATGGAGCAGTTTTGCACAACACAAACTGACTTCTTTCCCCTAAAACTAATGCACTACATAAATAGACCTGATTATGCTGCAGCTGCAAATGGGTGTTCAGTCTGTGGGACAAGACTAGAAGTAGACCCCTGTCTCCATGTTTGTAGGGTTGTTGTAAGGATCCTCAGCATGAAGAGTTTCACTCCATGCATTCACACTTATTGTGCTACATCTGCTCACTAACACAGAACTCGCCCTCCTCTGTTTTCGAACATGACTTTAGGGGTTTTGTATTTAGGTACCAAAATGTTGTGGAGGATCCTGTTGACTTTTGGTAAGGCTTAAGCTCCTTTAAAAGCCTGGAGTGCTTTAGACAATAAATCTTGGGCTCCTAAGGTGGCATTTGCAAAAGTAGCATGTCTTACAGGAATAACTAACTGCTGAAGTTTCAGAACCTTAAACTCCCCTGTGCTTTCTGCCTCACTGTGGTCAGACTGCTTTGCAGTTTGTTTTAATCCAGGTGATAAGTCACACTGCATTTGAGGTGGTAGAACTGCAACAGCCGTGCTCCTGGTGGGTAAAGTTGGGTGAAGGCTGAAGGATGCATTAATACTGTCAACCTCAGAAAGTGGAGCATGACTTTCAGCAGTTTAGCCAGACCCACCTGATTCTGTCTCCTTGGTGCAAACTTTTCTTTGATGTGAGAGCTTTTCAGCAATACAAGTAGGTTGCAGTGATGACCTCTTGAACAATCCCAGAGGTAGAGCATTTCTGCCAGTATCTCTGGGCAACCAGTTTCAATATCTTGCCACCCTCAGGAAATAATTTCTTCCTTATATCTAACCTAAATCTTCCCTCTTTTAGTTTAAAACCATTACTTTTTGTCCTATCACTACAGGTCCTGGTAAAAAAAATCCATCTCTTCATCTTTCTTATAAGTCCCCTTGGAGTATTGAAAGGCTGCTCTAAGGTCTCCACAGAGCCTTCTCTTCTCCAGGGTGAACAAGCCCAGTTCTCAGCCTGTCTCCATAGGAGAGGTGCCCCAGCCTTCTGAGCATCTTTGTGATCTCCTCTGGACTTGCTCTTACAGGTCCAAGTCCCTTTTGTGTTGGGGCTGCAGAGCTGAATGCAGGACTGCAGCAAAGTAGAGGGGGAGAATTACCTCCCTCAACCTGCTGACCAAGCTGCTTCTTGTGTATCCCTCCCTTTTTCTAATTTAGCTCTGAAGTCCCTTTAAATAGCATGGTTCACTTGCAGCATCGGCCCTCAGTATTGTGAAACACGAATTTCAATGTGTTTGTTCAAACCAGACACAAATCTAGAGATGAACAACCAGATTTCCAACTTATCTGTAGCTGAAGATGCAGTTCATATTGTGGGAGGTGGGACTCGCGTGCTGTTTCCCAGGAGTGCAGGAGCAAAGCTGACGAGCTGTAATAACTGCATTTCCATCACATATTTTGTGCTCTTTCTGACTACAAGCTGAGCATCAGTCGAATGTCTTACCAGGTGGAACCTAAACGTCCTAGCTTTTCTATCTGATGTTTATTTAGTGGGGGGCAAATAGTAAGATTCCTTTCAGTCTTCCTCATTGTATGGCATCTCCAGAACTGCTTTGTAACTTACAGAAGGAGTCTTGTAGTTTCCATGAGAAACAGAATCTGACATATTTTTGTGGATGACTGTTTATAGCTATGATGAAATCCTTCCCAGTGTCTCCTCAAGCATTTTTATGTTTAAATCAGGCTTGATACTTTTAATTTTCTTCTAAACTTTCCTCCTCTGTTACCTTTTCCCAGTATTTGGCAATGGGCCTGAATCCTCAATTTAAGGTTATGTAGAGTGTATTCTAATAAATGCTGCATTTTGCATGAAACTCCGTATCTTCAAGTTTACTCTTCAAACTGCAAGATTTTTGTTCATTTTTTACGACTTAGAGTAGATCTTGTGGCATAAGCAATTTTTGATCTTTATGATGTGGGAAATCCTGAAGATTGCTGTTTCCCCAAAATGAACCTGGTGTTTTGAAGAACTTGGAATATCTAGGAATAAAAAAAAGGTCTGATCACTATAGCTACTTTGGCAAAATAAATTGCTTCCAAAGCTTCACTCACTGGCGTATTGCAGTGAGTGAATCTTTGTGCATCTTGTAGAGCACAATTCTCTCCTCTAAGCTTTTAAGACTACTTGAATTTTATCTGGGTTTGTTGCTTAATTACATACTGCTTACTTTCTCTTCTGAAACTTATACTGACTTGATATATGAAGTCAAATATATTCATAGGTGGATGTTTGCTGATGGATTAACTACTCATCAGTTCTTTGTACTGTCTCTCTGTAGCTTTCAGATTCAGGGTAGGCAGAACAAGAAACAACTGCTATGGAAATCCTAAAAACTAAGAACCAGAACAAGACAGCCAATGTACTTCTGAAAAGTACTGCTAGCTTTCCAGGTATTTTGGATCTGAGGAGTCATGCTTCTCTAGGCAATTCCTTCCTTCCCCTTGCTCTTCATCATGGTATCTGATGACATGCTGCATAACAAGAACTTGATTCTTCTTCTCCTTTTATGGTTTTGGTTAGGGATTAATTCACACATTTGAGAAGTGAGCCTAATGGGCAGGATCCTTTAGTCAAGCAATTAGAGACTGCAAGGAGGGCATTAGTGGCTAATGCCACATGTGAAGGGTGCATAAAAGTAGCCTGAAAGACTGTTGTGGTCTCAAGGGAGATGATGTGTTGTCAATGGTTTTGTCATAAGGCTGTCAATTTGGCTCTTGGTGTTCCCAGTTCAACCTGCAACACCCTCCTACGTGAAGATGGTGGTGCGGACGGGCTGTATCTGAGTCAGAACATGCTGCTAGTTACTGCTTTTCAGCATATACACCAACCTGGCAGAAGGCTTGTTTTGCTCTTAGTGTATCTAGTTATGCTATGGACCCTTCTCCTCCCAGGCCCTTTCGCTGGCTTATGTAAATAAAAAATGCCTTGACATTTCAGTAGAGACTTCCAAGTAAAGACTTGGAGGAGTCTTTAATATAGATGAAACAGAGAATTCAGGTGAAAATGCTGGTTTTGTGCTGCTTAGAAACAAAATGGCACCTTTTCCAGCCATGAACACTCATACCACCAGATGTCCGCAGTTTTTATGCTCTCAGTTTGAAATACTCTGTGCATGTCTAACTATTTATTCAATCTGAAACATTGAATTCAACTCTCAAATGGCATTGTATCTTCTCCTACAGCTACTGTGAAGGGCTCTCAGGATGAATTAAACAAGAAAGCACTTCAGACTTTAGAGAGGTGAGTAGGAATCTTGCAGATATTTGCATTGTGCATTCCTTTGAATGAATTCAGAATAATTGCTGGTTTTCGTTTTCTTCTGTGTAAGGCTTCCTTGCCTGAAAGCTTAAAAACAGTTCAGTAGATTTCAGCAATAGTCTGCCAAACCCATTTGCTGTAATGGCTAAATCCAGTATTTGGTTGAATATCCAAGGTAAGAGTACCTGTTCTGACACTAAACAGAAATAGCCTCAGCCGCAATGAGATAAAAAGTGCTGGGAGATGCAGCTTCCTCACATGATGCCAGCAGGCAAATGTGGAAAGCTCCATTCCTGTGTAAAGCTGGCTTAAACTCCTGTTTCCCTCATGGTGGTAAAGTACCTTCACCATCAGGGTGTAGGCTGCTATGAGATGACCTGGCATCAGTGCACTTAACAGAGAGAGGATGATTGCTGTCCTGAGTGTTTACATGAACTGTTGTGTGAAAAGGGGACTTTAGAGCTAGTGGTACAAAGCGGTCACTACTCCCCTGTTCTTCACCACTGTATTTTGTGGGGGATTCTGATCCAATGGCTTTGGCCTGAAAGTACCTGTGGATTAAACTCTGCAGCTACGGTTACCTCAGATAAAACTGCTTGGGTTAAAAACCCTTTTGCCAGCACTGTTGTGGGAGAGAGGTGAGGTGTGAGCTTCCTGACCCTGTTATGACTAAGTTACACCACCCAAAATACACCAGGTAGTGTTTGGGCAGTTAACATTGTAAATGTAGATGCCTACAGACTTCAGGTGACAACTAAATGGAAGCTTGTATCATCTGTGTTTTGGGCTGAAATACCTAATTCTGGGTTTGATGTGGTCATAAATACATTACAAAAGTGAAGAAAATTTGAGGTCTCTGGTATCTCTAAGTACAAATATAGCAGGTTGAGCATGTTATTGGATCTTAGCTGGTTTTTTGATGCCGAGCAAGGAGGAGTCCAGCGCGTTTGTCTTGCACTGATTTCGCAGTGGTTGCAAGAGCATGTAGTAAGCTGAAACCATAGGTGTAGTTCTGGATATGTATTCTATGGAGATCTGAAAGATAAATTTGGAAAAGCCATTTATTCAATCACTTTTTAGATGAGGAATGCACTTTCAGTCACACTAGCTCCTGGACTGTAAGCTCCTGGAATGTAATACTTCTGCTACTGCCCAGGTTACCAGTGTCATCTTAAATGCCTGAGTTCGGTTTCTTTCTTCTTTTATTTTTCCTTGTTTTTCACCTGGTCTTAAAGTACATGTATGGTCTCTCAGGCTGTGGTTTGCCCTGTAGCCATCTTTGTAAGTGGCCTTTTCAGCTGGAAGATCAGATCAAATATTTTTCTAATACCTTTTGAGGAAACCAAGCAGTAAAGTAATAACCCCTTGTTTCCATTAGTCTCTTGTCCCATTCACCCATGTAGACTTTTCCCCTGTTACCTGATATTGGGGAGGCTACTGAAGGTTTCGTACAAGCTGGTTGCAAAAGCGACCTGCTTCAATGGCTGCTCCAACAGCTTTTAGGGCAAAGTTGGGTTCTACCTTGTGGAGACTTGTTTGGTTTGGGGTTTTTGCTTGCTTGCTTGGTTTTGTTTGGTTTTTGGCATGGGTTTGGGGGTTTTTGGTGGTTTTTGTTTTGTTTGTTTTGGGTTTTGTTGGTTTTGTTGTTGTTTCTGTTTTTCCCAAGTGGATGGAGAAATTAGTGACTTGCCTGTAGTAATTGCATCTTGATGTCTTTGCCATTGTTTCAGATGCTACCTTCATTTGCAGAGTTACAGGACACATTCAGTCCGTATTAAATTAATTCATTCTACAGCCATTAGTTATAAAAGTCAGCTCCCAACAGCTTCTTGCTCACAGGCCAGGATGGCATTTGAGAGGTTGCTGCCATTAAAATGGTGTGTGATTTCATTTTTGTTTGTTTATTACTAGCAAAGGAATAGTTTTGGCAGGGTTTTTAACCACCAGCCTTGTCAGCCAGTTGTCTCTCCCTCATAAAGATGTTAATCGTGCTCGCTCTGGGCAGGGCAATGCAGGTGCAGGCTTCCCTGGTGTCCTGGAATGCAGCCCAGAAAGAGGTCAGGAATGTCAGTTGACTACAAGCGACTTTCCTCTTCCCTGTCTCTCCCATGTGAAATGAATTCCCTGTGCTGCAGAGCTTAGAGTGAACTCTGTAGGTCAGCAAGGGGAATAATCCATTGGTGCCTGGGCTAGGCTGCCAGTGTGGCATGAGCCAGTGCCCCCATGTTGCTCCTAAGTTAAGGTTCCCAAAACACGTATCTTCATGTTTTCCTTGGTTAAGGGCTTCTCCACAAGCTGTAAAGCTCAGGCTGCAGTTTCATTCTTGGTATAGTTGCAGAGGGACAGTTCTTTCCTGGTTGTCCATCCCTTTTCCCTGCCTTGCACAAGCCTTTGCCAAGGGCCTCCACGTCTGGTTCTGGAGACATTGCAGCCTTCACTAGCTGAACCATCACTGCAGTGAGCACTGTTGCCTGCTGTGGACTAGAAGGTAGCATCTAACAGGTCTAAGCTTGGGAGGTGAAGGCCTTGGTTTTGGTCCAGTCTCAGCTCCTGCCATCAAATCCTATTTTTCCCTCAGTGTCTTCCCTTCCCGAATGAGGAGTCTACTGTCAGCAGTTAGACTAGAAGCTGCAGGGTGAAGGATGTGTGTTTGAGCACGAGCTCACGTCTTGGGCTCCTGATCTTTAGTCCTCTACATGTTCATAGTCACACTAATAGGAGTAACAATTATTACTTTTTCAGTGTTAACCTAACCCTCTCCTATTGTCTGCAAAGTGGCAATGAAGAAACAAGTTGGACAACTATCTCCCTCACTTAAATTACTTAAAATAATGCTTTAATCGTTTGGTTATGAGCTAAGAGCTGCTTTACCCATATCAGTTACCCAAGTTCCAAAACATTAAGTGGCATTTAATGAAGGAGCATGTAAGTTGTATAATATCCTGTGAGTTGTGTTTCTTATACTTGTTCCTTTGAGCCTGGCTTAATCAGGCCAGCATTAATCTGCTTTTTGTCTAGTGTTTTGTGTGCTCCCCCATAACTGGACTGGTTTTCTGTAGGAGAGGACTGGGTTTTGTTCTGTGCTTGCATGTGTGACTCATGGCAAAGGAGTTCTGCAGAGTACAATCTAACAGTCACTTTTCTTTTTGTATTGCGTGGTTGTCCTTAAAGAGCACGTGAGTTGGCCCCGGAAGATCACCAAATCATCCTCTACCTATCACTGCAACTGGCTCTTGTCAGACAGGTATGTGCAATAATTGGCAACCACTGAGCCATGAGAGGGTGGGCAAAGGGTGGTCCAGTTGAACAAGACCCAGACTTGCTCAGCAGGATCCCTTCCTTCCTTTGTTGTAATCGATAGCAAGCAGTCAGACTATGTTTATGTAAGATGTTTTTTATTTTATTGTTATTTTTGTTAATTTTTATTATTATTTTAAAAATAGTAATCCTGTAGCACATGGAATGACCTTCCCTAGGGCACGCGTTCAGCTCTTCACCCCTGAGCAGCGCTGTTCCCACTTGGAGCAACTTTGTGCGGGGCGAGCGAGGTGTGTTTATTCCTGTTCCCTGGGACTCACACTGTGTCCTGCCGCTCCGGAGGCTCTCCCGTTACTGCCCGGTTCTGTATCACACAGATCGCATGCTCTCTGTGCTGGGGATTGGTTTATTCCATACTTGGGCACGTTTGGTGTTAGGCTTTGACGGGTGCTGGAGCTCTGCAGCGAGTGGGATTAGCTGGCATTTGAATGCTGCTGCAGGTGTTAACTCATAAAAATTAAGCTGATCAGAAAATACACTGCACTGCCTTTCAGGAAAAACATTTGGGCCAGACTTTATTTTTCTGTCCCTTCTTTTTATGTAATTGGGATGTGTTCTATTTCTCTATTCTGTTTAAAAGCCAAAGTCTTTATTGGAGCAGCCCCTATTTTTTAAATGCTTCTCTAGCTAGATTTCAAATTTCATCATCACAGTTTCCTTCTTTGGCAGGCTTTCTGCTTGCTGCAGTTTCCTCTCCTTAGTCTACACTACAGAATCAAACAGTTGGATACTTCTTACTTTCCTGAGCTAATTAGGGGAGCTGTGTGTTCATTAGGTTAAACTCATTGTTCCAGGAGAGCACACTCTTGATAATGTCACTTTTGTAACCCTTTCATAATGAGAGCGGTGTGGTGTGAGGAAGCCTGCGATAAGAAAGGATTATTAAAATGGCTTATTTAATATTCTCATCTGTCTACTGGCTGCTTTGTGGTGCAGTTTGCTCAGGGTCTTTCATTAAAAAATATCCAGCTACCCTTCTTTCTCTCACAGCTTTTGCCTCTTAGGGAGGTTGTCTGATCTGCTGCCTCTTGTGCTTCTTGCCATGTAAAAGCATTACAGCTTTTCAGCTGCTGTCCTTAAAAATAAAGTCAGGATTTTTGTGGTCACTGGTTCTTTGTTGTTTTCGCTCTTACCGGTCCACTACATTTTAACTCATTATCCTTTCTTTTTCTCCCGTTGAAGCCCGTCTTTACAGTGTTGTTTCATATGTCTCATTTCATCATTTCCCTTACCTCCTGTTCTTTCCATTCAGTCTCTTGTCCTCAAGTTCACTTTCTCTTTTTGTCTACCTCACCTATGTCTTTTCATCCTTGATGTTCTGTCAGTTGCCCCTGCTATGATAGATCTTAGTGCATTATGTAGTGTCAGCCTGACCCCTGTGATGCTGCTCCTGCTCTTCTCCATCTAGTGAGATATAAATCTTTAACACATACTTGGAGAGAGAGGAGATACCTGAGACATCTTTATTTTTAGACTGCTGTAAAATATCCTGCTCTCCTTTTGCCAGTTTACTTAATGATAATTTGGTAATGCATTTTTAATTTCCTTAATTATTTAAAGTATCTAATATATTCTTTCTGATTAATTGAAAGATAAATGATACCTTTTTTTGATAGATTGCATTAACTATTGAATGTCAGGTAGGGCTTGCATCAGGCAATGCTACACTACCAACAAATGTAGGTTATAATATAATACCTGAATGTTAATCTCAACAAACAGGCCTTTTTGTTTCCACGGTCAAGGTCAATAAATGCAGTAACCTTACCCAGCACTGAAAAATCTAGGTATCAGTTTGCATAGATAACAGCATTTTCATGGAACAAAGCAAGAGAGGCAGCTGACCAGTAGAGTGCCAAGCGAAGTTGGAGCAATTCATCTTCCTTGGAAGACTCTAGAATATTTCCAACAGCACTTGTCTCTGTCAGCACAGGGCAAGGGAAAGTGGAAATGGAAAAGCATCAGCTTCCCTCTGACATGCGATGAGGACGTGAAAAGATGATAAATGGTTATAAAAGGTTTTCGCAGGGCTCGCAATTGCAAACCACCAGCAACCAAAACGAAAGATGATGATGATGTGGTTCATGCTTGTGTCCGTGTGCATGGATCTGTGTTTTAAAGACCACTGGAGTCGCAGGCAGGACTGCAGTGACTCAGGGGGTCTAGGTCAGCCCCACAGCACTTGAGGGTGGATTTCCACCAACAGGCAGGTAGAATACCCTATGTGTAAGGAGGCTCTGACTCTCTTTCCCCCAAAGCTGTAGTGCTGCGAGGCCGGGGTCAGTGTTTGCTGCAGTGGTTCTCTCCCACCTGCAGCGCCTGGCTGGCAGCTGGCGGAGCCCAGCGACAAATGAGACTTGTAACTCCCAGCTCCCGGTGGCTGGTTCGGCTGCTTCCCCTGTTTCTGTGGTAACGGCATTTGGATCAGCAAAAACAAGGTAGAATGAACGTTTTAAAGCTCACTGATTTTAATGCCTTGCCTTGTTTTTTAGCAGGCCGGTTTCTATGGAAATGACTGTAGAGAGTCAGCGCTCTTGTTAATTTTAAATGCTGCTCTTCTTCTCGCTTTGGGTGGTGGTGTTGTTTTTGACCTTGAATGCCATGTAAATCAGTATTGGGTACATAAAAACAACATATGGGTGTTTAGTACCATTTTAATACTTGATTTGATTTGACCTTTCTTTGCATGAAAATAGGAAGGGAAACACAGCCAGGGGCCAGCAGCTGAGAATTAGAGGTCTCACTTATCAATTTCATCTGTGGGCTGCCAGCAGACCTGAAGTTTCAAGTGGCAATATCCAAAAAACACTTACCGCCTTCCAGAGTGTCTGGATGTAAAAATAAGATAAACATCGGTGAAGATACCAGAGAAAATACTTCATCTGTTTTCTCCACAGTTTTTAGTCTGGTTTCAAGAAGGCGAGTCTGCTGTCTTGCCTTTGTCCCAGGAGGGGAGCTCTGGTTTAGCAGGTATTGAGAGGTGCTTGTTTCAGCTGGATGTGGGTAGTTCCGGTATGTGTTTCTCTGTGTTCCTCCCCTGCTGAACAACATGCTGCTTTTCTGTCGACGTCCTGGCCTAGATTTTACTTATAATCAAAACCAAGTTGAGGTAAGAATCAAGTAATAATTTAAGTCACAGATATGTTCACCCCTGCTTTCCTGAAGCCCTGGTGGACTGTAGCAAGTCTGTTTTCAGTGTAAACTCTTCCCACTCAATAAAACTGTCTGTTTTCTGCAATCTCCATGCTATAAAAAGAGATGGAGATGGGGATAGGTTTAATGGTTAATTAACTGTAACTCAACTGATGCGAAATTATAAGGCCTGAAAACCCCTCTTACGAGATCCTGTTTCGTTTACCATCCTAAATATGCAAGTGAATTCTACTGCTGGGAATTATTTTTAACCCTCATGCCGCTTTCCTTTTTATACCTACAGTTGTAACATCCCAGCATTGTTTTTAAGGAAGCATATAGCATTATTGATATAAATCCTGTTATATAAGAGGCAGCCTAAGCAATCCATATTGTGGCATTATTTTGGTAATGCTGCAAGATGCTATTTCTGGCTTACTGCAGT
The DNA here is from genome assembly GCF_963264785.1 of Psittacula echo. NCBI lineage: Eukaryota > Metazoa > Chordata > Aves > Psittaciformes > Psittacidae > Psittacula > Psittacula echo. Next base: position 4,288,391 of record NC_137738.1, on the reverse strand, counting down.
ATCTTTGCTTCCTAATCAGTGTGATCTGAATATACCTGTGTGCCATGCAGAAGACGTGTGGTATATTTATTAACAGAAAGATGAATCAGAGAAGGGTAGCATCTCCTAATTGCAGGCCCCACTCAGACTTGCAGCCTAGCTGAAATAAGATTACTTCTGAGCACAGCACTTGTAGGGAATTTAAACTGGCAGCTTACCTCTGATACAGCCCTGAAGTTTCACGGTGCCATCTGGGCTGCCAGCTTCCATCTTTCTCATATTACAGAGTTACTTAAATAAGCAGGCTGTGGCATCTGCCAATAGATTGATGATCTCTGCTCTTCAAAAGAAGTTTATGTTGACTTCTGCCAAATATCTTGCTCTTATTGTTCTAGAAATTTAGTTTGTGTTTTGTTGCGTCTGGTCTGCTGCAGGTTGTTATTTTGTAGAATGTCTTCCATAAAGAACAGAGTCTCATCATATTATTAAAGGTTATTTTTTCTTATCTCTGTGTTGTCTGCTGCTTCTAATTAAGCAGCAATACTGTGTAGGCTACTAATGGCGTTACAGCACTAAGGAATCTATTTGAGCTCAAGTTAAACAATTAGGTGTCAGGGACGCATGATTAACTTTCAAAAACAGCCACTGCCTTTGACTCTGATGGCACTAGAGTGAAGCACTGCAATGAGATGTTACCATTGCAAGCCTTATTCTACAGAACAGGGGGAAATTAATTTAGGTTGCATCTATTACAATAGTATGTGACTGCCTATTCAGCAGGCACATGTTTGCAGGGCTGACCACAACTGACTTTTGTGATGCTTTATTTCACGTATGTTGCAACAGAATTGGGGAGCTTCTTTGATAGCTAACCTCTGTCAGGGTTTGAGCTTGCAGCTGTCTGATCATCAGGCAGCTACACATATAAAGCAGTCTCAGTGACTTAGTTTGTATGTGGATGTGCAAGTAAGGTCAAGTATCTTTACAGTTTCAGAGCCCCTCAGTAAAGACACTACTTGGAAGTATTATTCTTTCTCTGATTCATACTAGCAAGTTAGGATCACCTTCCCAAGTCTTTGAATCAAATCATAGAACAGTGGAGTTTGGCAGGCACCTCTGGAGATCACCCAGTCCAGTCCCTACTCAAAGCAGGGTCAGCTGGGGCAGGTTGCTCAAAGCTCCCTCCAGGTGTTTGGTTTGTAGGTTTTCTTTTTCTTCTAATGAACTTACTTTTCCCCAAACTTGGAATTTCTTTATGAGTATTTGTGCAGGTCTGAAACAAAAGAATACTAAAAATAGGATGGTTTAGTCCTGAAGAGAGCCTTAGGGTAGCAGCTAGATAGATCTATCAGGATAGATACCCTGAGGATAGCGGCTTTGTTTTAGCAGATCAAATTTGTATACCTTTAGCATACCTACTGAAGAACTCCATGGATGGGGAGATCTGGGCCCACCACAGTCTCGTGCCTGTTGTCCTTGTTCCAAGTTGTCCTTTCATGGTTAGTGGTTTTACATTGTAAGAAAATGTGTCCTAGGGAGCTGCTATAGGAACATTAGTGATTTAAGCCAGTGTGTTTAGCTTTGCTGTGGGCTATAACACACGTGGTTCAAGTAGCTCCACTGACAAGCAGTAATTCACTAAAGCTGAGCACTCAGTTGTATATCCCAACCTGAATGTAAGCCAGGACATTGAGCAGTTTTGAAGCTTTGGGCCAAAGGCCAGTTTGGAGTTATATCTTTGGAGCAGTTGCACCGATCTCCAGACTTGCGTGTAGTCACCAGTAATAGAATAGTTGAGTAACTTGGCTTGCGTATGCTCAGTAAGAGAGAAATGTCATTTGCACATTAGGATTAAGTTGTCCCATGAACATCATATGTACCATGCTCCCTGAGGGACACCTGGCATCTAGAAAACCAGCAACCTCTGTTGTAACAGCAGGCAGTGTCATTGTGCTTTCCTTAGTTACGTGCTACCTGTTCTTCTGAGTGACCTGTGGAGGTGGTGGAAAATTGACACCGGTGGTATGCCAATGTCTGCAGAGCTTTGCTAGGTAGAAAGTTCTCTTAGTAGGAAAGAAGGAAATACATTCTCCATCCCTTAAGGGAAGGGGAGGGGAAATATATATGAGGAAAAGAAACGTATTCATTTTCTGTCTTGCTTTCTGCAGGCATCCAGGGCCAAACACGGATCTGGGATAACCTAAGTAACAGGGATTTCAGATACTAGAGAATCTTATAAAAAATCCTCCATATAAAACTTATCGGTAGCCAAAGGAAAGAAAATCTACTAAGGAAGTTCCCTTCTGAACAGATAGCCTAAAATAGGGTATTAGATCACAAAGAGCTTGTGATATACTTGCATTCATTATTGATGTTAAGTTTTCTGCCAAGTGAGACTTTATTCTGATGACTTGCTGCTGCTGTGAGTGTCAAGACTGCTCTTTACATAGCTGCTAGCAAAGATATTTCTTTTTCTGACAGCATTTGACTCTTTTATTTATTTGACTCTTCTATATTGACCCTTTTACCCTTGAACGTTCCAGTTTTTGTGTTCTTTATCCGAGTCATGAAAGACCTTGTACAGCCATCTCAAGAGAGAAAATGCAGCAGAGATGTGTAATGCTCTCCCTCAGGTGAAGAGCAACCACTCATCCTAGAAATGGAGTTGAGAATAGGGCCGTTGTAGTGGAGATGTTCACAGCACAGAAGCACCATGTCAAAGTAAGAGGGGGTTGATTGGATCAGGTCTGCTGCTCCTGTTTATAAGCAGTGATATAGTAACGCTGCAGATTCCTTTCTCTAGAATGTGTGGTTTTTCTTCAAGCAGCACAGTCTGTTAATCTTGGCAATCTATTCAGATGGTAGAACTCTTTCTCATAGGTGCCTAAGTAGGATTTCTTTGTAATTTCTAATGGCTGTATTTTTTTCTTACCTTTGAGATATAACATATGTCTGAAGGAGAAATGTGTTCTCTTTATTTCTACCCCCATCTCTTCCCAGATTTCTGATGCTATAGAACATCTTCAGGAAGCACTGCAACTGTGTAAAGATGACATGAATTCACTTCATCTACTGGCCCTCCTCTTTTCAGCTCAGAAGCACTATCAGCATGCACTGGATGTTATCAACATGGCTGTGGTTGAGTACCCAGAAAGCTTTAGGTAAGAGTTACAGCATGATGTGGTACGTCCAGATAGGAATGATCTGCTCTCTAGCTCTGTTAAATCAGGTGGGCTACTGGTGTGCCACTCTCTTGGGTGTACTGTGAAGCTAAAACATATGAAGCTCAGGGTATTCTTTTGATTTTCTGTCTTCATAGACTTTCAAAATTAATCTTTGTGCTTGTTTGCTTTTCCAATATTTGTCTTTATGTATTGTGCTGATGGCGTTTTCTCCCATGTATCTCCCTTTACTTCTTCATATGTCACTTTACACATGGAAAAATGAGTGTGAGGCATCTATGATGATGTCTGTCTATATCACAAATCATTTTGTATGTGGTAAACTCCATGGTTAAAGACAAACAAATTCTTCATTTTATTGGCCATTCTTTTGATGCTCATGTACGACACAATTTGCTGCAACATCGCAAGGAAAAATACCAGTTGAAAGTCACAAGTTGTAATAATGTGTAGCTGAAAGGATGGTTTGGCTGCCTAAGAGCAGGTTTGAACCGCCACAGACTTCTTGGAGCCAGAGGTTTCCACTGTTCTGTGTTTGACTCAGTCCTTCATCCATCCAAGGGAGATAAATTGAGTTCCTTGCAATTTACTGTCATGACCTTTCAGAACAATGAATTTGTTTGTTCTGTGCAAAAAAATCAAGCTGCTGCGATACTCTCTGGTCATTGCATACTGGCCGAGTTTTGCAGCCAACCTGCAGAAAATCCTGTTGCAATGCTCAAGACCAACTTTTTAACTGATGTTTTAAACCCATGCAGCATCGCCTTTAGACAGCCTGCTTTCTCTGGAGAGAGGGAGCATCCTCCACACGTGTTGTCCAGCGGCTGACTGGGACATTGTCTAAACCAGAGCACTAGGATGTCCCAAGTGAGACTAAGCCTATCTAAATGCGAGCTTGAATGCTTTAGGATCTCTTAGAACTATGGTGCTATATCAGCATATACTGCGTTTGATTGTAAGCTGCATGTTGCCATTTAAAATAGCTCTGCTGCCTGTGTTTTTGAGGTTAGTTACTTTGCGTATGTGAGGAGCTAAGACTGTCTGTGCACATCTTTGAGAATTAAATGAAAATTAGTAATGGAGAAGCTTTCAAAATGATGCCAATGTCTCTTCAGAGCGTGAACATGGGTATGATTGAAACAGGAAACACTCCAGTGGCTGCTAAATTGTGTTTTGTGGTTTGAAAGTAATAGGCATGGTAAAAAACCTCATGTCTTACAGTCAAAGGTCAGATGTTCATTGAGGACCTCAAACACTCAAAGATAGATAAGACAGAGGAAGAGGAAGAAGAAAATGGTTATTTATGTGAAGAGCAGAGTATTTGCCATGTCAGATCAACCAACTGGTCCATCAAGTCCTGGACCTTTCCTCTAGCACTTATGGATAATTTATGTTTTGGGGGAGGACAAAACGCATTGTGTGCAAAGCAGCTTGGAGGGCTGCTGGATGGATTCCCTTGTGCTGTCTGATAATCTGATTGCCCCAAAGTGGGAAACAATATTATATCCTATGCTTCTATCAGTACCATTCTTCATGTGTGGAAGGACCTTGAAAGGAAGGAGTAGCAGAACAGGTTGTTTCTGATAGAAATGATTAATATTGGTAGTGAAAGCCACAGGTTCATGCTTATTCCTAGACACAGACTTTCTAGAGTGTGTGCTCTTGGAAGAACCCCTCTTAGCTCCCTGCGTGCACTGTGATATGTAACACAGTCAGCAGTGAGACTTGTTCACAGGTACACATGAGTGCAAGAGTAGTGGCTGGCTTCTTGCCTGCTGCTATCACCAGCCTGTCTGTGTGTGTCTTTCTGTAAACCAGAGAACAAATAAGTGATGAGTGAGGGAATGGAGAAAGAGTGTGATAGGAAAGAAAAATGAAATGAAAATTTTAACAAGCATTTCTGAAGAAAGAGAAGATCAGGAATCCAGTGGGAGAGGGGCAGGAGCAAGGAGACTACAGACTACATCTGTAGTTTGCATCAGTCTGCAACTGCTTCAGACTCTCTAGAGGTCTAAAGTACAGTTTATGCTAGGAGGGCTTTAGTGCTTTGTAAAACCTCTGTGAAGGGAGAAAAAGCTGATGCTATTGTGTATCTCCAGTTGTTATTGCCTTATAGAAAAACTGTAGGAATTTTTACTGCTATGTGGAATGACTACAGGATATTTCATGTAAATAGTGTAGGCAAGTTCAACTGCATGAGTTTAAAGCTGTGTTTAGAAGAGGTTGATTATTTTTCCCAATTCACATTGATATGAACCAGGCAACTGTGTAATGTGGTGCCTGAGGGCTTCCTAATGACAGCTCTTTTTAGAAGCAAAGTTTGATGGCATGTATTGAGAAAAGAAGGTGAAAGCTGCATTAAGGGACTTTACGGCTCTGTAGACGACAAAAAATTAAAGCATTAACTGGGTGTATATCCTAAACAAAAGAAAGAATAATACATAAAAAATTAAGGTCTTAGCTGACCAAACTATGGACATCTCATACTGTTTTGTTGCTCTCTGTATGTAATTAAGGTGAGTTTGTTCCTGCTTTTTATTTTCATATTAAATTCTTCCATTGTACATTTTAAAGAAGTAATCGTTCACAATGTCACGTAGTTGGTTAGTGGTTGAAGCAACTGGAAAAAATACGCTGCATTGTTCAGCTAACACATAGCATCCTTTGGCATGAGCCACATAGCACTGCCCCAAATGTGTCTATAAGTGCTGCTTGTTGGAGTGTTGTTTAAACTTAAACACATACTTCACATTTCAGTGGTTGGTTTAATGCATAGGGAGGAGGGTTACAAAAGCTAGACATTGAGTACAGTGAAAGATGAACTGGAGTGTTTTGGATCAAGCTGTTGGTGAAGAATGTTGAAGAACAGCTGGATATCCAAAAGCACAAATTGTTCAGAAAAATAAAAGGAACTTAGGAAGATCACTTCTGATTGCAAGGCAGCATATAGTAACAAATACATGACATTAATCAATGAATGGCTGAATTTGAGCACTGAGATGCGCTGTCAAGCGATGATGGAGGAAGACTGAAGAGAGGAAGAATGAGAGCTAGCTATGTTAGGCATATTGCAAGATGGGATGAACCAGTAGAAATACACTGCCTTGCCATGAGTATAAAAGATAGAAATAATAGCAACCTTTACATGGGAGGTATCATCTGTATTTTTCAGGGTTTTCACCTGAAAAAGCACTGGCTTCTGTGGAGGCAGGCTGCCCGTGATAAAACTTCATGCTTGTACATCCTGTCAATGTTGGTATGCTTTTAAAAGAAGTTAGTGAATGCAGTATCAGGAGTTAGTTTTGGTATATATTTCAAAGGACTATCTTAAGATTAATTTAGGAGAGAAGACTCGTAATAGCATCAGCTATCTCCCCTCTAGGTCAGTTATGCTGATTACAAGCCTTTCTTAAGATGGATTCCTTCAATTTTTTTCAAACTCAAAGGCCATCATTTTGGGCAGTGTTCTACCTGGGACTGGCTCTCATTACCTCCCCAGGCTCGGTTCAGGGATAGATCTTTTTACCTGGAAGAAATGATATTAGTGAGCTACCCCTCTTGCCCTCCAGGTGATCTTTTTAAAATAGTGCATTGTTTTTCTAGAAAGAAAGAATTTCCCCTGTTAAAGCCTGTATTCACACCTCACAGTGTTCCGTGCAGAAGTCCCATAGGTCTGGCAGCCTTCAGAACTCACCACAGAGACTGTCTGATATGATCCTTTATCTTCAGGTAGTAATATTTCCTCCTTCCTGTTTTGCTTGTGTGCGATTGACTGTCCCCCGGACTTGCCCACTCTACCAGGGACTGTTTTGCTCTCTGGTCATCTTTTATCTCTAATTGGTTAGCTCCCTGCATTGAAGGATTAAGGTCTGTACCTACCCTAAGGTTGGAAATAGGATATCAATATTATGGATACTCCATTGCTTTGTAATTGCTCTCAGACTGCTTATCAAAACCTGTTTTGTTGTTTGCTAGTTTGTTTTTTGTCTCCTGGACAGCTCCCCTTTAAGGTACAACAGTACATTCTTCTGGCATAAGCACAACAGCTTCTAATTGCTGCTGAATGTGGTGGTGAATGTTACATTAAATGATCATGTCTTTGTATCTGTAGCAGTTCTGCATGTGGTACAGGACTCATAACTCTTAAGTGAATAGCCTCTTCCTTCCTAAAGTGTAAGTCACTATTTTGTTGCTTTGAGTCTCAAAACTAGTTTTTAAGAGAAATACCTGAAAACTTTTAGAAAGGGCTGCTATTCTACAACTAAAGACTCAAAAAGAAGCAGGTGGGCTGGTGTTTTAGAGCAGCGTAGCTGTCAAATGCATATGCTTTTGTTCTACCCAGATATTTGCTATCATGAAAGTAATTATTGTAAATGTAGTGCAAAGAAAGCTCAGAAGGCAAAGAAATATTAAATGTACGTCTTGGAGACCCTCAATAAAATAAAGGAAGTAAATTTTGCATGGGGAATTGTGTGTTATTTTAGCAGAAAGGTTTGTGGTGTTTTTCCTACAGCCAGCCCTCAAAATACAAAGTCCTCTTCTAGAAGTGGTTTACAGATAGCAAATGTCCTTGACTTCATCACTACTATGTTAATTTCATTAAGGATATGTGCAGTAATCATCTGGTAAGATTTATTTGTCATAGTCTGATGCAGGCTTACTGTGGGGAGAGCCATTCTGTGGTATATAAGCGATGCCATTTACCAGGTGCTTCCATTCGCTATGGAAAATCCCCAGTGCGAAATCAGAATCTCAAAACTCATGATTAATCTGGCATCTCCAGTTTGATTTATGTTTTTCCATTACTTGTCAAGCTATTTCTTGTATGTTGAAAATAAACATCTCTTGTCTTCTTTGAGCAATATCTTTATGGGAATTAGTGGAGAACTATAATATTATTGACAGCCATAAAGTAGAACTGTCATCTTTCCTCTAATCATCAGTAAGAAGGAGTCACTTGCCTCTCAGTGGATGGTTTGCAAACCTTTGTCTTAGGCCTAGGCTCTACTACAATATTTGCCAGGATAGTTGTACCTCCCACCTCACCCCCAGGTAATGTGATTGTGTGTGCTGGAGAATGGTTCTACCACAGAAGTGGTGGTGACCTCACCTGTCTTTAGAAATATGGCTTTAGAGAGTCAGCTCAGCCTGCCTGTATGATTGCAGTTCATCATTAGGCAAGAAGCTAAGAAGTCTGGTGCATCTTGTCAGCGGACATGGTGATAAAACGAACTTGTTAAAGTTCTCAGGATATTGTTTTGCTTGAATTCCTCAAGGATGCAAGATCTGAGGGTCTAAACCAAGGATAAATTAATATTTTGGCTGTAGCATTTCATCATATTAGACGAGTTATATAAATAGCATATTCAGAACTCTTAAGGGTGGACCTCTTATAAATTGACTTCTTGTAGTGGTGCGTCCACACACTGGCTGGTGAGAGTGACCCACAAAGGTGTTTGTCTCTGTGCTGATGCCCAAGACAAGAATAATAAAAGATGGAAGTATGTACTTAGGTGATATGACAGTACTGTGCTACAGGAGTACAAAACATGTATTCTGTTTTCAGAATACATGCTTCACTTAAACAAAAGGAGATGTATTATGTAGATTTAGAAAGATTGAGATTGGGCTTTTTGCTATAGCAACCATGAATGTTTTCTTTTGTTGGCATGTTATGATTCCTTGTTGGTTTTGTAAAATTAACAAAAAAACCCCTTGGTGATACATTGCAATAATCGGGTCTATATTCTGTGGAACAGGTAATGATACTGATATACTAAGGGAGAGCTTTAAGTTAGTCTTCTGGCTTCTATTAATCATAACACATATCCAAGATTGGATTCTTATTTTGGCAAGTTGGAACAGATATAAGCACCCCTTTCTAAGGGTCACAGTCTGATCTAAGACAAAAATTGAGTAGATGAGCATGATAAGCTTCCTGTCCACCATCTTAATGCAGTGGGAAGAAATATGTCCCTAGCTGGCTCATGTCTGTTTGTGCCAGGAACAGATTTGTGCTAGCGTATGTATCAATCTTAAAATTATATGTGTGGATTCAGTGGTACCTGGGGAGGATTCCATTCCCTCGTAGCATAGGGTTCAGGATATGAATAAAAGGAATAAACCAGAGCTTAGACAGGAAACCTATTGCAGACTTATTTTCTTAGTATGAAATGAAAAGAAGGAACAGCTCTGCAGTTTTACAACCTTAGTGGCAATAGTTCGAGTCTTTCCTCCAGATGAAAGATCAATTTTACTTCATAATAACTTTTTTCCTGCCACCTGAGTAAATGGCTACTGCCTCCATTCATTTAAGACCTTTACAGCGAGCAGCAGTGCTTCCAGATGCTAGTTTTGGCATTGAGAGGTAACACAAGTACTGCAAATGCATAGGCTTCACTTCAGAAATTTAAGAATAAATTCCAAAATGCAGGAATTGGCTGATGAATATGGCTGATTTGAGATGAGATAGTTGCTAATCAGATTTATTTGTGTAAAAGCGAGAAGTTCCATAAGGGAACATCAGTAAATTTGTGTTTGGGATTTTAAGCTCAGATTTTGCATGTTCTGATGTAGATCCCTGCTGTGCATTTGTTGGGGCTGCTGGCTTGCTTTGACGTGACATTTAAGGCTTAATGACTACTGATAAGCCAGAGGAAAATGAAACCTGCAAACCACTTTGTGGCAGTAATAACTGGCTAAGTTATTTGTTGATCTTTAAAATTTTTGTGTCTTTGATGAGTCAGGCCTTAATGAAATAAAGTCTGATCCTTCAGCACTGCTGCTTTTTGAAAGAGCAGAATGTCAGTTTTATATTCTTCTACTTGCATTTATCTTATGCAATTAACTTCTTGCCAGTACTTTCTCGCCTGGATGGAGAGAAGATGCTTTTTGTTTCCTGCTGGCTCACTTCAGTGCACTGTAGATACCTGCCATATCAGTGAGTTAGTCCCCAAACACGCACGTTTCTCCCTGCTAAATGCCATTGTCTTTGAAACAGCTGCTGGGTGTTCTGCTTTATGTTCAAAGGAAGTGTTCAGGAGCCCTGACTGTTGATGTTGAATGCTGTGATACATTGAAAAACAACGTGTATATTGTCTGGGCAGCAGAGTCAATATGGCAGTAGGAACTCTGTGGGCTGGAGTTCAGCTATAGTTCATGCATTGTAGGGGTTACCCAGTGTGAGGAGGGACTTGGTGATTGGGATCAGTGTTCCCACCAGGCAGTTTTGTGAACTCCAAACACTGAGACCAGAAGGAGGACCTGAGGCATGTTTCCTGCCTGGAAATCAAAGAGGGAACCAAGGGGAAAACATGGTGTTGGTGTTGGAAGCCCGGCTCTAAACCTTCTCTTCCTGCTATTGGGCTACACATGGATACAGAGGGGCTGCATAGGGTACCACCATTTATTAGCAGCTTCAGACGTTAGTTCTGCTGGAAAACATGGTTAGAACCTTCTTGACCTGAACTCCTTTAGGGCTTTTTCATTATATGGATAAAGGAGAAAGCAAAACACCCTGTTTGGCTGTTTTTCATGCCTGTACATCTAGTGAAGATGAAGGCTGTGGGAAGTCTGCTGTCAAACATACAGATCTGATAATCTGAAATTGTTTCCTGAGGCACTCAAAGGTGCCAGAGGAATGGAGGAAGATGGGTTTGGGGTTTGCTTGGATCATTTTTTCTTAGGCATTCCTGGATTTCCTGAGACCTTTAAAACCCCTCAAATGCAAGGGTGATCAAGAGTCATTTCTTGATTGGGAATTCATTCTTCAGCATGCAGAATGTCAGCTTTATTAGCATTTACTGAGAATTGCTGATGATAATAATTTCTGGAAAACACAGGTCCTGAAATAGGGAGAGGCACGGATGTTACGCTTAGCAAATTGTTTTTCAGCGCAGTAAATTACTTTCCAAGAAATCACAGTACGGTCAAGCCATGTTGTGTCTCAGATGAGTGTAAATCTCTGATCACTCAGTGAAAGGGTTGGCTTTTCTTCATCTCCAGCTGGAAATTTCAGACTCAAGTGACTTCTGCTCTAAGGTCCTAGGAGTATTTATTTGTCTGATGAGTACAAAATGTTTTGGGTTTTATTATTTTCCTCTTCAAAAAGAGGAGGGAGGGGGGATATGTTCAGACTTGCTGAAGAACTCACCAGGGAACAGAAGCTGAATATAGTAATTTTTCAGGCACGAATGTGGTTTTTCACTTCTGAAAATAAGGAAAGCCCTTACTCTTCACTGTCCCAGAAACACTGGCAATAATTACATCTTAGATGGTAAGTGTACTTCTCATTGAGGAAGTGTACTATTGACACAAATGTCTGCAGAACTGAGTATGTAAGCAGGCATAGTCGTATTTGATATTAGTCAGTGCTCATGTTACTGAATGTTTTAGTCTTTGTTAGTAAAGGAAAAAGAATGATGAATGGAGATGTACAATTGAAGAAGAGACTGTGATGTAGAAGTTCTGCATTACCAACATGTCTTTTAAAATATACATTTCACAATATGCTAACATTTTTGCAACACAAAGCAGATGATATGAATAATTTTTGTCTTTCCTTTGTTTATCTTCACCTTGGCTTGAAGCTTTCTGTTCTGCATGTAGCTCAGTAATAAGTCTGTCTTAAGGCTATTTCAGGAGGAAGGGTGAACACAAAGACTGAGAGCTAAATGGTCTAATCAAGTGTCGCAGTCAGTAACAGAATTCTCCCTACATACACCAACAGAAAATTCAGCCCAGAACTACATGAGTAAATGTAGAATTGTGTTTCTGAGCGCTGTGGCTGGAAATGTGAACCGCTGGAGATCCTGCAGGTTAGGAAATGAGTGCAGTGACCTCTACTCCATATGCCTCTATCAGCTGGACAAGTGGCAAGAAGGTTGATAACTAGCACCTGAAATGAAGATCGTACCTGTAAGCGGTTGTGCTGGAATTCAGAGTGAAGAGACTCCTGAACATCTTTTTTTTCCCTTTTTCTCTTGGAATCTGGCCATTTGTATCTACCATCTGAGCACATGAAATGACTTGAGATTATTCTATAGCTTTTCTTTTCATTTTCTCAGGACAAGGTCAATGTCCTTCTGTCGTTGGTAGAGTATGTAGCGCAGTGGTTCCCTGAACCCAGCTGAGACTATAGCGTGCCACTGCAGTCAGTGTAATGAACAGGAGAGATGGCCAGTGGGCAAAGGGAGCTGCAAGGGGCTGTGCTACTGAGTGAAAGAAGAAGCTGTGCCTCCCACTCGGTGAGTTTCAGTAACCAGTCATTTTGTTTGGTTCTTCAGAAAGTAGGTATTTGCTGTGTTGGGTAGAAAAGGAAAAAAAATCTTTTGCTTGGCTTAATAAATTGTGGTAATACGTAAGTGTGCAGCATAACAAAGTAAGAATGACATAACTCGACATGAAACAAAGGGATACAGTACAGGCATGAGGATCATCTTTGGAGTCTTTTCCAGCCCTTCCCAGACTATTGCAGTGGAAGTGTTTGAAGAGGCTGTACTGCAAAAATGGCACTTGAGGTGAGGAATGCGTGGCACCTGCCCAGCCCCAGGTGCCCATGCCAGCATCCATGGCCCCACTAGGAGCAGGGTGCTCCCTGACACTTAAGGATGCAGAACGATAGATGCTGGCTGCTGGACCATCCTCAGTGGGAGTGAAAAACAGCTGGTGCACCAGTTGCAGAGGGTATATCCATCCTGCTGGGGCTGCTCCTCGTGGGGATATGACTGGGCTGGATTCATCCCAGCCCCTTGGGCTGCTGCTGGCAGTCTCCATAGAGATGTGGATCTGTGCTGCTTGGGCTCACACTCTTGGGCTGCCTTGCACTCTGCAGCAGCTCTTCAGCTGGGCATTGACTAGCCTGAACATATCAAACTGCAGCGTCTGCCAGCGAGGCAGGCAAAGCAGTGGTGATAACTAGCACTAGATAGCGGACTGGGACTCTGAGAGCACAAGGGTCAAAGATTTCCCTGGCCAGCACTATCCAAGCACGTGCTAATGCGCACGGCAGTCCCCAAGGCTTACATGTCCCATGTACTGTGTTAAAACAAAGCTCCAGTAATGTGCACCTCAGGAAGCTGCTAGTTAGTGGCATGGGGCCAGTGTTCATTTTGGGTAGTTCATGCCACTGCCAGCCAGCTGTGCTGATCTCACCCCAGGGAATCCTTAACCTACCTGGGATTGCTTTAATCTGTGCCGTTCCTATGCCTCTGGAAGGAGTGACTCCTTGAGAGGGAGAGCACAGAGACTTCCTCTGTCTTTCTGAGGCTCCACGGTAGTGCTGTGGTATAGAAAGACTTGTTTAGAGTTGTGCACCGTGGTACTGAGAGTTAATCATTTGGGGGGGGGGGTTTGCATCCAAAGTGCTTGTGTGAATTAATGCTTTTTCTTAGACAATTGCATGTAGGAGTCAGGGTACATATACTAAATTATCTTTCAATCCAAAACATTCTCTTCTAAACTGGATGGTACATTTTCTTGTTTATTGCTCTAGCGTTGAAGCAGATGGAAATGCTTGGAGAATCTTTTGTTGCCAGGGGTGCAAACTATGTCCCCCCCTTAATCATGAGGCTGCACATTGTCAGTTTGGAAATGCCAGTTGGAAAAAGGTTTGATTTTTCAAGTTCACTTTAAAAAAAGAACAAAATGTAATAGATGCACTCTTTGGAGCCTTTACACCGGGTGATTTTCCAACACAAAAGGTGTTAAAACCTGCTCTACCAACAGCTCTGGGATTATATTGCTTCCTTCTCAGTGACAACCAGCAACTGCCTGCTGCTTCCCTGTCAAGGGTTTGCATAGCAAGGGCATAGTCCTGTGCAGAAGAGGAAGGGAGATGCGGTAGGGTGGTGATGTCCAAGTGGGTGTTTTTGTGTTTCTCAGGGGGTGTAAAAGCAAACACGTTAAACTTCTGCCATGTTAGTTTTGTTATTTAAGCCCTATGATGATATTGTGAAGGACCGTATTGAAATAAGCTGCAGGAAGAGATACTGTATGAGGCTCATTAGCTGTGATAGCTACATTGGAAGGCATGTAGAGGATTCTAGTGCAGATTTGTGATGTTCTAGAGGTAAAACTGATCTTACAAGAATGACGTATCTTTTTCAGATGCCTCACCGGCTCAGAACATTCCTAATCTTTGCAATACACTTTTGTCATTGGATGTGCATCAGGTATTAGTTTAGACTTTGCTCATTTCTCCACCTAGTTCTCCTGCAAGCTTCTATTGCAAAAAATGTATTTTAGACAAGGCAATATCCACTTCTGATCTCATATAAGGGGCCCCTGCACATGGCAGAGCCAGTGTCTGTCTCATTTTGCAAGTTATAGCAGTACGTGCCTTGAATTCTGGATGTAAACAATATCCTAGCTGAAAAATAACTTATTCTGTTCCCAATACAGAGTAAGCGACAGTACAGTGTAAAGTTGCCATGCCACAAAAAGCTAGAAGCAGCACTCACAAATTATGTATTCCAGCAGGTACTCATTATGTGCCTACATAGACTAGGCCATTAGTGTGGGATTAGTTGCCAAGTCGTGGGAGAGAGAGAAATTATGGTTTTAGGTGTCTCTGTGAGTACAGGGAAGAACCAATGAAGCAATTCTATATCCAAACTGCACCTTAAGGAAATCATGTTTCTTACAGGATAGGGGAGATTGGCTCTTCAGCATTTATGAGGCTGTTAATAAGCTATAAGACTGGTTGCTAATAATGTCACAGCTAAAAAAGAAAGTTGCTCTACCATTAAGGACAAAGCCACATACAGGTTCTCACAAATGAATGAATAAATTCTAAATGCTTCCTCTGATGTGTGAACGCCGAAATTAACACCACTGATTTCTGCACGCTAAGAATAGTACAGGGTGTCAGCACCGAGGGAGGAAGGGAAAGAGTCTTCTCCAGCATTCAGATTGCTTAAAGCTTAAACTATGTAGCCTAAATGGCTACATCTTCCATTTCAGAGATGAACTATATAGCCCTGTGTCAGAGAAACCCCTAGTCATTGGCTTGGCCCCAACCTAAGTGATGCTTACTGCAGGAAAACAAGCGTACAAACATGGATTTTCTGACCTCGGTACTTGTAAGCGCTTATCATCGCTTCTGAGCAGGTTCTGTTTGGGCTGCTGGCCTTTTAAGAGAAAGCTTAGTGCCTGGATGTCAAGCTGAAGGGAAGGAAAGCCACACTGTTTTACCCTACCCAAGTAGGGGAAAAAGTAGAGCTGAGAACAGTGCAGATGGCCTGAGTCGGACTGGCGCATGGTACTGGAGTATCAGCATCAGATGACTGCCTTAAAAAGTGAGGCCCTGTCATCTCCCTGTTTTCACTGGGGATCTCATAAACCACTTTTCCAAGATTATGCATAATAGCAGTTTGTCTGGCTGAAAATATCCCCCAGAAGAACAAGAAAAGAATCCTGTGAAATCAGAATACATAAAAGGCCAAGGAAGGGAGGGTATTTCTTTTATTTTCTTACTTGATGTTACATTTTTATCAGCTTCGTTTGATGAAACTTAACAAAACAAAACCTCGCAGTTCTGCAGGATGTGTGTTTTCTACCCAGTGCTTTTCGAGCTGGCTACAGGCATTTTTCTCCCATCAAATTCAATGGCCTCTCAGCAAACGTTATTAAACTCAATTGCCAATTTCTCCTGTACACGACAGCCGCTGCTACAGCGTAATTGTCCAGGGAGGAAGTCACTGCTTGTCTTGCTCAGTCCATCTACATTCCTTCACAGTTTTAGCCGATATCATGAACAATGTTGATTATGAGTTCAGCACTTAAACAGTGCCATTAAACTGTGCGCCCTAATCAGCGTGAGGCATTCTGAGCTGGGCTTGGAATAGAATTTGCAAGCGGGACTGTGCGCGGAGCCGGTGCTTTGTGAAGTTTAAGGCTGCAGTTGTGTCGAGGTTTTATATAACAAATGCCTCATGCCTTAGTCAGGGCCACTTGTAATGAGAGTAGCTATAGTAACAAAACAAAGTTTCTAGCTAGCGAAGGAATATTTCCAATGAGCAGGACATCGGTGTCTGACCCAGCCCCTGAAATATGCTTATTTATCAGTTTTGTGTGCAATGCTATTTTAATAGCTGCTACTCTATTTTCAAAACTATTTAGACATTTCCATTTGTTTGCTTTTGGGGTGGGTTGGTTTTTTTTTGTTTGTTTCATTTTTTATTTGTATACCTAAAACCTGTGGAGGGATTTGTTCCTTTTGCTTTCAAATGGAAATGGTCTAATTATATTCCTGCTTTTAAAACTTCCTAAAGAAATGACAGTTTTGCAGTTGGGCTTTTTATAATCTGAGCACTTTTGGAACTATTGGCTGGTTTAACACAAGTTTTGCAGTGTGATAATGAAGTTTCTGCAGGTTTCCTAAGAAGAGCTGGTTGGGTCGAGGCCGGAGGGGGCAGGCAGAGCTGAGCCATGCTGTGCTGGGGTTGGCAGTCCCAGCGGGATGGAGTTTCATACCGCTTGGGAAGGGACAGCTTGTTGCACTTCAGTGAAGAGTATATAAATACCTGCTGTTTCTGTGTCTTATGCTCATTTTCATGTGTAACAAGTGATCGCAGAATGAGTAAGGAAGGTAACAAGGGATGCTGCAAGTGGTAGTCGGTACAGCTTAACCAAAACCAAACTTGCACACGTTGGAGGTGCAGTAGAAGGCTGGGGGCTCAGCATGACCTGCAGGGATCAGCCTCCCTTGGAAACCAGGGAATCGCACCTCTGTTAGGTTTTCACAGGAATCCTAACCTAAAGGCGGCAGCCTGGTTAAATAACGGCCAAAAGAATTATTATTCCATTAATAAAAAGGTCTCATAAAACTTCAGTGGGGAGCTTTTCTGTTGCCAAACCCAAGTTTTATGAGGAGCAGGAAGACATTTTTAAGGGAAGCATGGCATTTGCTGAAGCAAGCTGAAAACCCAGTTATTGGCCCCAAACCTGTGATGGTGTTTGGACACTGTGTGTGCGAGCTTCCTTATCCTGGCTTCATAAATTAAGAAAGCGCTAGTTTTTAGAGAGATCCCTGACCTTCTCTTCTACTGTCTGTGAATAATTGTCTTTTCTAAAGTTCAGTAACTTTCCACTCAAATGGATGACACATAAATTCACATTAAGAGCCTCCAGTAAAACTAAAATGCATTGCTGCCCTGGAGTGGACACTCCCATTCCATGTATTTCCTCTTTTAAGCAACAGCTTCTGGCTTCTAGCCATTTGGTGGTGGAGTATTTGGAACGTCAGGCAAGGAAGTGGAGGTGTGGAAAATAGAAGGGAAAACAGTGAGAGAAAGCCAAAATTTGGTCTTTGGACTTGAGGAAAGGTAGAAAATTCGTTTCAAGCTCTTACTCAGTTTTATGGGGTCGTTCCTGCCAATCAGAAAATCTAGTGATTTACCTTTTCTGCATAGTCAGATGCTTGTCTGTCCACCAGCAGGCAGGAAACAAAAAAGCTGTTCTCTTGCAAAAGCACGTTTCCTAGATGGTGAGTAACTGTAGTAAACCATTTCAGCCACAGACTCCTTGCAGTGAAACTCTGTTTGAACCTCCCAGTGGCCCTGTGAAGGATCAAACGTGTCGTAATCAGTTTGTACAGTGCTGAATTGCAGCTGTGATTGAAGAGCAGAACAGGTCTTTAACAGGCAATAACAATAGCATGTGTCAGGTTAGGCTGGGAAGTCTGGAAGAATAATCTGCCAGTTCAAGTTGGGGAGATGGTTGTAGAGAGGCAGGGTGTATAGAGACCAGAGTTGGGGTTTTACTATACTATAATGACCTAACACCTGTGTTCCTGTAAAAATGTGACTTAGGCTCCTTCCTATCTTCAGTTAATTAAAACTTGGGATTTAAACTTCATTTATGGGATGGGTATTAAAAACAATCCATCTTAAGGGGCAAATGTAATCCTAAAAGACTCAAATAAAAGCTAATTCAAAGTGTTAAGGGAAGCTGGCCAGATATAACTAAATGCATCTCTTTCACGTGGTGGTTGGAAAGATATTTTTTTACTCCCCCAAATCAGCTACAGCACTAAATCCCATAATAGAAATGTTCTAAAATTAGTAGAACTGGCTGTTTTTTCTGTCTTTGCTGCACAGCTCTGGTTAGGGTTATTAATGAAAAACTCAACTTTTGTCCTTCTCTCTGTTTTATTAAATCACAGAATAGGATAAGTTAATGGATGCAGTAAGTTTCAGACTTCATTCCACATAATGTCAGTTTGTGTTGTTTTCCCAAGAGCATTTAGCTTTGCGGTATTGTGTAACAACTCTAATAAGAGCACAGCAGTTTCTTTACGGTGTCTTCTGCATAACTGTGCTCTTGATTTGTGGTCCGCAAGCTGATGCTCGTGGATTAGACAGGTTCATCCTTTGGATTCTCTTGAGCAAAATTCCCAAGACTGTACATCACAGTTCCCTGCAGGATGGTGGCAGTGTTCAAAGCAGATTGCATAGCTCAGTCCCATGGATAAAGGGACCTGAGACTCAGGTGTAATCGCTACTGAGGTTGTTCTTTCCTTCTTCCACTAGTCCACAGTGCTCATAAAAAGTAGTCACAGATGCTCTGGGGACTGGTCTGCACTCTAAAACTAAAGGAAAACTGGCTGAGGACCCAAGTGGAGCCACAACAGTTGCACTATTTCTTTCACTCTTGTAATTTAGGCCTGCTTCCTGAGCAGCAATAATAAACCATGGAATGACTCATTTGACAAGGTGAGTTGCAGTTTAACTTTTATTTATGGCTGCGGAAGAAAAATGTGTCACATGGATGTGTTCCCACGCACAGCCCATGGGAGAGGAGAGGGCCGGATGAGTCCAGCACCCTGGCTGTGTTTTCTTGGTTACATAGGGATTTTCACAGCTACACAGTTTAGGCAGGGAGGGCTGGTATATGTGAACAGAGCCTCTCCTGTCTGCTGCTGCATGTGCCTCCTTCAGCGAAGCGAGGTATCTTGAGTGGGGATGGAGCGGTTCACAGTGGTGCAGAGCTGTACCAAGCCACGCCAGGCTACCCCGTCAGTGCGATTAGCTGGTTTCACAAGAGGGAACACACAGCTTACACGGAGAGGTGAAATGTGTCACTGGCTTAATCCGTTTTCTGGGGTAGTCTTTGCTGGATTAACTCCTACAGGGCTATGTTACGGAGCAAACCAAGTAGATGATGTGTTCTACGACTTAAGTAGTCGTCTAGATGATAGCTTGGGGATGATGACTTGGGAAATTTATGTGCTATGGTTGTTATCATGTAGTGGCTTTGAAAAAGTGATATTTTTGTACTTGAGGCTTCAGTTGTCCATTCGTTGTATCCTGAATATAAATACTGGCATTTGTATCCATTGGAAACGTCAAGCTGTCATCTCTTCTGAGCAATCTGGAATACATAAATCTGCAGGGTTTACTGAAGCAGGCTTCACCAGATTCGAGTGAATCAAGCACAGTACATTATTATTTACAGTTTTCAGTGGAGAAATGAAGCTGTTTGGGTAACTGGAATCACACTAAAAATTCTGCATTGAGGCTGACTGATGGCAGGTATTACCCAAAAAATAAGTTTATACCTGGAGAGACCTGACAGAGCTGTGATCTTGGCATAGAGTGGAAGGAGAAGGGGATTGGGGAAAATTGAATGGAAAGAACCGTATCTATATTAAATCTGCCAGATCTGGCTGCTGTAGAACCTTTTGAAATCAGGAACAAAGTGGAAGAAAAACACACGAGGGGGGGAAAAGTCAGTCATGCCATAAGCAATCACAAATCTGATGCATTGAGGAATCTGTCAGCTTCCAGCAGAGCTGGTGTTTCTCCGAATTAATTAATTCTCTGTCTCATTCATGCTAAAAAGTGCATTGCAGCTCACGTGTCTGTGCTTTTACTAACTTCTCTAAGGCATTCAGGAAAAAGATGCCCAAGAATTTTACTGACTGTTGTCCTGAATACTCTGTGCAGAAATTGACCTCAAGGATGGAATTTGCAGTGCTATTTAGTCAGCATCTTGGATTTTGTTTTGCCATTTCTGTCGGAGAGAACCATTCATGCAAGCTGATGCAGGATTTCCTTGAGCTCTGGGTAGCAAACACTGTAGTTACCTTGAGTGAGGGTGCAGTCGCACTGTCCTGGAATTGCACAAATGAAATGCTCATCCGTGCCTCCTGAAGCGAGGTAATGGTAAGCTGGGCCAGCTCTTTATGTCAGTCACTAAACTTTCCCTTTTCTATAAGCTCATTTCCCTGGGCTCATTTCCTGAGCCACGTAGAGCAGCTCATGGCTGAGTCAAAACCACAGGTCGTGTGTGTGAAAGCCTGAATTCACTGCTCTAGCTTTGAGGAGCTGTCTCACCCAGTCAGCATCCATACCCACCCTCCCTGGGGTTTTTCCTCCAAGGACCCTTTAATATGGTAGATGGATTAGATACTTTCATATGCTCTCGCCCTTCTCTTGCAGTTCTAATTTTAGTGTAATTCAGGCCTGTGATGTGACAAATGCCTGCAAAGGACTCTCATCACCATACAGCTTAGTATGTGTATATACTGAGGCTTTCATAGCTGGTCTGTCTGTTTCGCTGCGGCTTGGAATCATCTTGCACTGAAGCCTGATGAACAGGGTAATGATTTGACAAAGGATTACAGCTCTGAGTCTTTCCCACTAAGGCTGAAGGAGGCCATTACTTCATCTTATATTAAATGGCACATGGTAATTGTAAACACTTGGATTTCGAATGTATTAAATCTGTTCACGAACAAAGAGCAGTGATTTTTATCTGTGTCTTTCAACAGTTTTTAAGCCAGTCTCTATGACAGGATTTAGTTTATGCCATGTATCTACAGTCAAAGAAAATAAAAATATCAGATCTTCCATGGCTGCATCTTGGTGTTGGGAATCTGATGCAAAATGTCAAATTTCAGGCGCACGCTGTGTATTTGAACTGTGCTTCCTCTGGATGTCGTTCCCTGAGGGAATTAATTATGGTAGGATATATCACATACATAATGACAGGCTCTGTTAAGCCTTCCGGAGGCAAAACTACCCATCAGGTCACCAGAGAGCCAGAGTGCTTTCAATTGCCTTGGAGTAAGTTCTGCACAGTGACTTTGGTATCCTTTCAATAAGTTACTTCAGGAAAGGCGTGGACATAGTAATGCAGATATAACTCCTTCAGTGTGATGGGGATGGAAAGGAACACTCTACCTGTGTTTCATATATATTGGCTTAGAAAGAAAAGGAAATAAAACTGAGATCATGCTCTCTGAATTACAGCTTGCTTGCACAATGGCCTTTTAAGAGGGAAAGTAGAGGCAAACATGAATGCAAAGTGTTGTTTATGCCTAATGGTAAAACCCAGGACAGTTACGCTTTCATGCTTTCAGGCTGACATCTGTTCCTCCCCTTCAGACTTATTTCAAGGAAAAGCTGGTACATGCTGCTAACTTATGAGAAGGCAGAGATTATAAATATACAATTCTGATTTATCCTGGTGTGCTCTGATCTCTTACTCTGCAGAGAGCTCTGCGCTGAATTAACAGGGTACGTGAAACAGAATAAACACAGGGATTTCATTGTGTTCTGTCAGCAGGGATGGGTACGCGGTTCAGTCCAGCCTCCTCCTGTCCCCCTTAGGAGATGTGGAGATGCGGATCTGACCTGGAGCACCTTGGAGCTCTGCTGCAGGGCTGTTGTGCCGGTTGGTGCCAGCAGCCCTGCAGAGGCCAGGCGCTTCCCCATGGGGTTTCTCTCCTTCACTCAGAAGAAGAGACAGTATAAATCTGTTCTCTATGAAAAGCTGGGGCTTGCTATTCATCATCACTTCTGTTCACTTCTTTTCAGTTGCAGGATGCTTGTGGAAGAGCTGAACAGGTTTGTGGGTTGTTTTGGGGGTTTTTTGTGAGTCACTGGGAGTGTCAAAAACACCACTTTTTTTCTTTTCTTTTTTTCATTTTTTTTCTCTTTTTTTCCTTTTTTTCTTTCTAATTTTCAGTCTAGAATTCTGCAAATGAATAGTTTATTTGAAGGGATAAAGTAGGAAGCCAACGGGTACAAGCTGATCAAACGACACTGACCCTGTGCTTCATTTCTGTGTTTATCTGATGCATGCTGATTTTTAGGGAGCTGAAGACAGCCTGCCTGAGCTTTTCTGACTCGAATCTTAAGTGCCAGATCCCCAGCTCATTTAAAAAGATGGAAGTCCATTCATTTCAGTTGAACAGAGCCAGTTCCCTTCAGCTCGCTGTCTGGCCCTGAATGTTTAGTTCCTTTTACCTGTTTCATTGCGGCTATTAGCTTGAAGTTGTGGAGCAGCTTTCAGTTTTTAAAAGCACTGTGACATTAAAAACACGTAAAGGTCGGTGGTTGCTAAGGGCTGGGCTGTTTCTCAAAAAGAAAAAGCTTTCCAGTAATCTGTGGGTGAAGAGCCCAAAAGTAAAGCCAGAAACGCTGATCCCATCACCTGCACTGTACTGCATAAATTAGACCTGGTTTTCAACAGTCAGGCCTGTTTCATTCTGTCCAGCTTCTCAATTGTGTTCGCAGTTTTTCACTGAGGTGTGTTTTCAGGCTATTACTGAAAGGCCAAATACTGCTCTTTTTCAACATTTAAAATGTACTAATCGCATGTTTTCCCAGAGGATTTTCTTTAATCATATGTGCAGTGCTTGGGAGCTGTAGCATTGTGTCATCTTTTCTCAGCACATCTGGAAGATCTGTCACATTGGGGTGTAATAGATAACTGCGGAAGAATAATCCATTAATCTGATTTTAGGCTCAATCTGCCATGGATTCTCTCTTTATTCCTGTTTGATTTTTTTTAACCATTCATGTATTTCTCTTGAGGCTTTTAGTTTTTGTTGGCACTTCTAATTGAAATGTACTGGGTATTTCTGACAGGTTGAGAGACTGCTGCTTTTTCTTTGTTACTCATAAGCAGTGACTCAGCTCTTTTGTACAGTGTAAGGTGTGTTTGCTGGAGTCATACATGCAATAGTAAGGTTACAATTTCCAGCAAGGCTAAGAAATGAAGCTTCACATTTGAAATACAGCCTGAAAGATCCTGGACTACTACAACAGTGCTCAGCTGAACTGGGCACAGCTCTCTGCTAGGAAAACCTTGTCCTGAAGTAGTAGTCAAGGATGCAAGCTGTGGAGCTGGGTTCTATAAGTGGACAGTTGGTGTGTATAGTTGTTATATATTTTAGGAAGAAAATACAGAAAATTGATGTATGTTTAATTATATTTGTGCTGAGAAAACAATATTTAATTTAAAGTGAAATACATAAGTGATAATGCACATAGAGTGTTTCTACGTATATTGAAGAAGCTGGATTTATTACAAAATAGAGTCAGTTGGACTGTGCTTCCAGTGTGTGTTGAAATCACGGTGATCCCTTTCAATATGACTGTAAACATACAGAGCTGTTCACTGTTATACCCTGAGTTTGATTTTGTCTCAGTGTAATGGTTAAGGAGAGCTATCACGGTATCAATTCTTCTGGCTAGCTTGAGATCTATGGGGAACCCATACCATGTGTGAGGGTAACAACATGACAAACAGTGCTGTCATTGCCACAGCCAGGCTGCATGGTCTCAAACCTGGCAGGGGTTAAGGGCTGCAAGTCCTAACCCTGCCATCAGCTTTGTACAGCATGAAATGGAGCTATAAAGGAACTGTATAAGGAAATACAGTGCATCTCCAGAAACGTGAACATCATTTTGTCTGTCTGATTTCTGCAAGGCAGTGTGCTCTGTCGAGCCAAATGGTAAGCACAGGTTTTGTTAGGTTAACTTAATCGTGCCAGGGAAGGATTGAGTGAAATTACTGTAGCACAATATTCAGCACATCTGCCTCTTGAAGCAGAGACCTTGGGTATGTATGCTGATTTTTAGCTCTGCATTAAAGGTCGTGCTCCTGTGTCTTCCTGCTGCTAACTGTGCTGTGTTCAGCTGGCGCTGGTGCTGACACAGACTGCAATTACATCATAGTTTTGCTTTGCAGACTTAGACAAATACAGTTCCTGCTAGTAGCAATATACCTGTTTCTTTCTCTAGGATTTTCCTTGGTGAAGCCAGCAGTTTTCTGTTCATCACAACACAGGATTGTTCTAGATTAAGTGGGTTTTTTTCTTTCTGGAATGAAGGAGCTTTTGTCTGTCTTCACTTCTGTCACTGCTTTCACCTTTAAGCATGTCTTTCACCATCCTTTTTTAGGCTGGTATAGAAACTTGGTCCTCCGGATCTTACTGAGCAAGCTCACCTTATAAAAAGCAGTGCCTCTGAACTGTCATAAGTATACGGTGGGTTGTCTTAGCCAGAACAAAGGTTGAAACATGCCCACATACACCCTGGAACAAGTATCCTGTAGTGAAATTCAGTGGTTTTGGCAGATGGATTTCCATCTTTTTCACCTCCATTGAGACATGCAGACAGTGGATGCTATGTATCAGCAGACTCTGGCCCTTTGTGTGTTACTCATGTTTGTACTTTGTCCTTTGCAAAGTTAAGCAGTTAAAAAGAGGTTCCTAATCCTCCTCATGAAGAGCTGAACCTACTAAGGTTCCTAAGCACATGCTTAGTTTGAAGGAGAGGAAGAATTGACTTCTTGTTGACTTCAGCAAGACTCCTGATATGCTTAAAGGTGAAGACCTTTTCTAGGTGCTTTGCTGGATTAGTGCCAAAATGGCAGAAATTATATTGCCCCAAAATGAAATGATAGCAAGAGTGAGATCTGTTTAACAACATTGCATAATGCAATTTGAAAGAGAGAACCTTACTTTACCCTGAGCCTATTGTTTTATAGCAAAGCCAGATTTTTGTGGTTTTACTTTACTAGTAGAGTGGAGGTGCGATGCAGTTTCAGGCTGTTGGCTCCAAGGAGCAGCAGCATACAAGATTTCATAAATATGTCAAGTTGGGCAGAAGTGTTTTATTAATCCTGTTGGGGGGTTCTGCTTTACCATATTTTGTTGCATGATTCATGCCACTATGAGTATGCTGCTATCGCTTTTTATGACCTTGACACTAGGTTAATTAGGAGGTATTTAAATATGTGAATCAGGATTCTGACATAAATTTCCAGACAGAAGGTTTGTTCTTGGAAGTTGCTGTCAATGGCACTTTTTTAGCCAGAATTCTGGAATCCTTTCCTCTAAAAGTTGCCTAATCCTAGAACATCCGGGAAGCTTTTCTGAAAAATACAGCAGTTAGAAGGGTAAGTGAAGCATCCAGTTCTGCAGTCTTTGGGGACAGGAAGTATTGGCAGCATATTAAGTACTTCAGCTTAGTCCTGTTAATGCTCTTTTCGAGTCTGGCAGGACCTCAGCTCAGCAATTAGAGACCCTAGGCCTGGTTTCCTTTTCCATTTCTGTAAATCAAAAGTTATTACGGTGGTTGTGACAGCATAATAGTTCTCAGCTCTGCCCTTCCAAATGAATTCTTATTTCGTCAGGGCTGGATTTACCTGGGGGCACAGCTGATGAAATTCTGAAGAATGAGGCCCAACAGATGAAAAAATGGTTTAGAAGTGATGTTAGTTAGAGAGGAACTCAACCTGCTTTCCTTCCTGTCCACAGATAACTCTGAAGTTGACACCAGTATCAAGAGATTAAATGTAAAGGCTATGTAGGAAGGCAGTGTTGGAGAACGTAGCTCTCTGAATGCTTTGCAAAGATCATTCCTGTTAGCTGCTTTGCAGTTAGAATTGAAGCACAGGGAGCTGAAATGACTTGACCAAAACAGGCCAAGAAGCCATCAGAGAGCAGGAAATGAAGCATGACTCTTCCATGTCCCCAGCCCTAGCTATAAGATACTGACCACACTGCCGCTACAGTCAAAATACAGTGAGACATGGTTTCCAGTCCATCTCTGAGATTGCACTGATGTTTCTGCATTGCAATGTAAGTGACTGTTCCTAAGCACAAACAAGATGCTGCACCACAGTCACCTGAGTTTCAGTGCCAAGGCTCAGATCTGCTGGAGAAGCTTTGCATTGAGCTCCCACTGAATTCATAATTGACATTAAATGGGAGGTAGATCTCTAAGCTCCTAGCCTTGGATGCTTGAGACCTGGCCCTGGTTTTCAGATGTGCTCGTGCAGTGTCCTGTGCAATGGGGACTACTCAGCGTAGTTGGTGCCTGTCAGAGAAAAAACAAATCACAAAACAATGGGGGGGGGACGCTTGCAAATTAAACCTCAGTTTAACATCTTTGGGTGAGTTGCAAAGGAAAGTCTCATACACTGTTCTTACAGAGGCAAATAGCATATAAAAAGTTGATGTAAACATTGTGCATAGCAAAACTTGTAATTGTGAAGATTATTTTTGTCTTTACTCAGGGCAGATAAAGACTGAAATATGTATGATTTGTGATGGCACAAAATCATTTTGTTGCTAGTTATCAGGGTTGGAGAAAGATAAAAACTCTTTTCAGGTGAATCACCCAAATGATCATATGTAACACAGGGTGAGAGAAGGGTTTTTATTAGCTCTGTTAACAATTTGCTTGATTTCTACGTTCTTAACAAAAAGCGAAATACCACAAGCCTGGGTTTCAAAGTGAATGATCTAGCTGAAAAAAGGCAGTAATTCTGATCACTCTTTTCTGGTGCCTTCTTTTCTTGGGTATGACTAGATATGGCTTGATGCTGAAGAAGGGTTAAGACAAGACAGCCTTTCAGTGCATTGGGGTTTTTTCCTCCAGCAAATCAGTGCACTTTTTCATTCAGCACATTATTAGTTGGGGTTATTTTTTTCCTTCTAGTGACTTATCTGGGTTTAGCAAATAAAGGGTGTTCGTTTCAAGACCTCCGTCCAGTGTATGCGGCATTTTTTGGATGGGCCACATCATTATCGACTCATAGATGATCTCTGTATTATAAGTGAATCTGATGGACCTGAATGCTGGAATATGTTTGTGAGCCAGTTTTGCTGTGTAGCCTCTGACAGATTGGGCTGCAGTCCTAGCTTTTCTGATCACATCTTTTTCCATTTCCCTCCTACTGGATGAGCAAGAGCCTTGTAGGTGCTTTGTGTCATGAGGCTAAGCCTAGCAAATGCCTTTTCATGTGAGCTTTTGCATAGCTTAGAAACTACCTCTCTGGAAGCTGTTCTCACCCTGTGCTGTGCTGTTGCATTCATAGATCATGGCGCAACATTAGTTAAATTGCTGGTGCCATGCAAGACTGGGGCTCCAAGCAAGACATTTTTCTAAGGGAGATACCAGGTGCTAATTTTCCTGGGCTGGGAGGATGAAGCCAACAGTTCTTTGGACATAATACCAGGCTTCTTGGGTTTATTTTTTGTTCATACTGGGGGGTAAATGAGCAGGGAGCCTTAAAAAAAGAGGACTCTGTGTCTGTAAAAGTATATGATCAATTTATTTTTGTAGGGAAAGTGATAGATAACATGGCACAGCATGAAGTTATAAAAGGAGGTTGCGGTCAGCGTTGCTGGCATTACTTTAACTGGAGAATGTGCCCTTAAATGTCAGGAGACTGCAAGAAGCACTGAGTTATTTGAGAAGACAGCAACTTTGATGTTGATGTTATCAAAATGCAGGAGATTAAGAATAGCTCTCCAATTTTGCCAACTTTGTTTCTTATCGATAACGTGACTCAGGGATTTAGCAGGTGCTCTGGGAAGGTTAATGAAACCGTAATGGTTATGGTGAAAGACTATACATTAACTAATTGGCTTGTATGGGTGACTCAGGGCTGAAACTAAACTCAGCAACTGATAAACTGAGCAGCTAATTTGCTGTGAAGATACTACAGTTCCAGATACACCGTCCTCTCATATTGGCAGAGAAAACAAGACTAGACAGTCTTGAGTTATAAAAAGAACATGGGCTGCAGTCATGTCTCTACTGCATCAAAATGTAAGAGTGGCCATTCCTGATCAAACTAAGGGCTTCAGCAGGGCATCTGGTGAACGCACAGGGAAAAGCATGTAGAAACATGGCAGTAGGATGATCCTACCCCTTGTATGTCATCTCTGCTGCTGTCAGCTGAGGAGTTCGGAGGCTTTTGGAGCCAGAGGTTGCACTAGGTTGTGTTTAATGCCTTGGTGGGCCTGCCATCCATGAATTTAATCCCTTTCTGGGCCTATTTATGTCTCCTCAGAACATCCTGTAGCAATGGGGCTTGCACTTGTGTTGTATGAAGAAGCATTTAAATCCATTTCTTGATTGCTTTATTGGATATTTCTTCTTTCATTGAAACAACACAGACTGCTTTGATTTCCAGATCTTCTTCATGCAATTAATGATTTCATAAATCTGTCATCTCTTGTCTCAGCCTCTTTTCCAGGCTGACAAGCTTGTTTATTATCTCCATATATCAAGAGTGTTCCAAAACTTCTATCATTCTTATCTCCTCCATCTTCTTTCCAGCTCTGTTAGACCAGTTTATGTCCTGTACCCAGCTATGTTCTCCTTTTGCATCTATTACCTTAAAAAGGCAGGAACTAATTCAAGAGTTCAGTGATCAAAATGTTGGGGGTTTTAATCCATGCCTCCCATCCTTGGCCATCTACCCATCCAAGCTGTGGCATTCCCCTGCTTTTCATTGGAGCTGCTGCACAATATTTATCTGGGATTCAGAGAGGTAGGAGAGTGAGCACTGTGTCCAGTGGCACTTGCATGCTGCTTCAGCATGCCATCAGTCAGTCATTGGATAAAGTGCATTTGGTGTCCTTGGAGCTGTGACTGGATTCTGGTTTCTCTCTCCAGGCAAATGTTTGTAAAAACACACAGAGAGACACATGCATCCTCTTATTTAATAAAATGAAGAAACAAAGTGCACATTAGTTCTAGAGGTTCAGTATCTTCACGCTACATGCAGATTGTCTCTCTGAATTGAGACACATTGCTGCTGATTTTGGTGTTTTGTTTCCTTTTGTATTCAAAATCCAAAATAATCCAGTGGCTATGTGTGTAGACAGGCAAATCTGGGTAAATAATGAAAGACGCTGGGGCATGATGGCCCCAATTTGGTAAAGCTTGAAGATCTCTGAGCAGCTGCTGACAAGCTCTGAAAAACCGGAGGGGTTATAAGCAGCCAGTATATGGCAAAACATAGAGATAAATGACTACATAGTGCTCCTTCTTCCTAATTTAGTCTCTCAACCTTGAAATGAGTGGAATGTGTTATTGTTTGTTATAGTACTAGCATTATTTATTGCTTGTCAGATGACAGGGCACAGAGATCCCATTGTGTTGCTGTATAAATGTGTAGTTAAAGGGCTACGTTTGATACTAAAAACTTTTTAGAGCAGCTTTTTAAAGCAGCTTGAAAAAGTCCCAATAATTAACTGATCAATAAATCTTTATAGAGTTGTACAGCATCCATAAAGTAGTCAATAGTTATTTAATAGTTATTAAACATAGCAACTTACAACTTCTTCCACAGATGTGTTCATAAACATTTATGGTATACCATATGCACATGGGAAGCCTTCTGATAATAAGTATTAACTATTAAACCTCAGTAGATTGTCAATGATAGAAAAGAACTACCTTTTTTCCTCATTATTAATATTACAGAACTGAAAGGCTGAGCATTTAGCCATGTAGGATTAGAAGACTTTCAGGAGGGCTTGGTAGATGGGTTTG
The DNA here is from genome assembly GCF_963264785.1 of Psittacula echo. Classification (NCBI taxonomy): domain Eukaryota; kingdom Metazoa; phylum Chordata; class Aves; order Psittaciformes; family Psittacidae; genus Psittacula; species Psittacula echo. The sequence goes on along the minus strand of NC_137738.1, from coordinate 4,258,639 downwards.
GCCAGCCTTGAGACATGCCAAGTATCAGCAACTGAAATTGGTCTTAATGAAGACAGATGTTGAATTCCTCCTTAAAGCAATCAAATTAGCCTGCTTGCTGCTGAAAAATCTTCCTAGGCTTTCCAGTATTCTAGACCATCCTTTTTTGTCAATGCATGGCATATTATGGTGGTATTTAAGTTATTTGTACTCCTCACGATACTTGGCAACCTAACTTTGAATTTTCAGAGCTTCGTATCTCAGCAAAGTCAACTGTATACCGATGTTAATTTGCCAGAGTTAACGTTACTGTGTGTGTTTGTGGCAATAACCTGATGTTACATTAGGGAATAGAAGGCTTTGCATACTGTCCACATACAAGGTAAAAGAAAACCTCTTCTGAGAGGGAGCTTAGAGTCTGGTATCCAGAGTAAGCACTGGTTATTTTCTGTTGTTACTGTCCCTTGCCCATTGTTACAGGAATGATTTGCAAATTTTTTGCTCTTTTATGCTTATGAAGTAGCAATTTATATGTTTGCTTTAGCCCAAATCTGTTTTCATTTTCAGAGTTGGTAACAGAATTACCAACGACTATATTGATGATCTTGGGGCTATTTTTGTATGTTGAATCACTTTAAGAGTCTGCTGTGCTGAATACCTCAGGCATAAAAAAGTACAGTAAAATGATATTAAGAAAATAAAATAAGGTGAGATATGAGCATACGTAATTTTTACGTATGCCCCTAAGAGTTGCTTGCAGACAGTGACACCATACTCATTAGATTTATTTGTAGCAAGAGTGCTGTCTCAGTAATAAAATTGTAAGATCAAGATAAGTGCAGCTACTTCAGTGTTTTCCCTATATTTTTATTTATCTGGGTTTTCTGTTAGAAAACCTGTTAGAAGCTGAGAGATACATAGAGCAAACAGCACATACAGCCTGATGTCCTGATTGTATTTCCACCTTTTAATTATCATATTTAATTGCTTTGTTTACTTCTGCTCTCAGTATGGTTTTGATTCCTTTTGCCACTTATATTCCCTTATATTTTCCTTTTCGTTTGGTTAATTTTATTATTACATTATTTTGTTTTTATTTATGTCTTTTATTATTACACTATTCCAGAGGTAAATTATACAACAGCTAACAGTATGTAGTATCTTCGAGATCTGGTAGAGTTGCACTGCAGAGACAGTTGCTACAGTTGCGTGGTTTAATTATGTTAACCTTTGTGTGCCTGTGCCTTATGACTGGTAATAATATTGTGCTGAGACATACGTTATGGTTTTGTGAGATTTAATTTTTCCCTATGTTTCACAGTTGTTTTGTCCTGAAATAGAACGTTGCACCTTCATCCAAAGACATTGACGTACTCTCTCTGTAAGCAGTAAACAGCAGAGTAATGGAGAGAAGAATTTGATATCTGTCTTTTTTATGTTTAACTGCAATGTAGTGATTGTAATTGCCTTTGATAACTAAGCCATATATATCCCTAGTAGTGTGAAAGGGAGAAAGTACCTTTAATATATCCCTCCTGTAGCTAGCAGTTTGACTGTTAATAGGTTCTTCTTTCCTATGTCCTTCTATTTTCATTAATATTGAATGATATCTCACAGCATTCAAAAGTGTGGAGTTGTTGAGGGATGTTACTATGACTGTTCTCTAAGCCTGGGGCTCCTTGACCACCACCTCTTCTGCTGCAAGGAGGGTCCTAGAGTGCTTTAGAAGGTCTTTAATTCTGGAAGTTTGTGTAGTACTCTGTATACTAAAACCAGGATAAATTGTTCAGTGTGGTTGTTTCTTGGACCAGTAGAATATTTTTAACAGAGTACTTGCCAGGAGGATGGTGATGATGCAGGACTCTGCACAGCGCAGTCCAAAGAAGCTTGCTTGAGAGCCTGCGCGTTAAACCCATATCTTCCATTTGTGCATTACCAGTGCTTTCCAGATGTTATCCTGTCTTGCTGAAAGGCATTTAAAGGCTACAGAATTTACTGTGCATACAAGGAGGTTGCTTCAAAGATTATTTTCTTTGATAGTTATGTGTCTGCATTTACTTACTAATCTCTGTTTGACTACTTTCAGCTTCCAGCAAATACTTGGAGTTTCTGATGCCTTTTTTTTCCTTTAGATCAAAGACTCACAATTAGATAATTCTCCATGTAGGTTCCTGCAGACTGGAGCAAAATTATTTCTTTGCTGCTTCTCAGTTAAACCAAATAAACTGAACTTCTTAAGCTGCTGATAAAATAGGCTTTTCTAACCCTCTGATCACTTGCATAACCTTTTTCTGAACCTCATCCCATTTTTAGTCATCTTTTGTAATTAAAGAGCAAGAGCTAGAAACAGGATTGTAATGTCTTGCTGATGCTGTAAACAGGAATAACCACATCTTCCAGCTCCCTCTTGATTGTGCTTCCGTATATGGATGCTAAGGGTTGCTTGACCTCTTAACTGCATTGTTGTTCAGGAACTTCACATTTGTAATCTTTTATAATACCTTTGTACTCCAGGGTATAACCTCCCATCTTTATAGTGTGATATATATTCCTTGCTCTTAAGTGATTGATTCTGGATTGTGTTGTATTAAAACAAGCATCACTCTTATGAGCCCATTTAACTAAAGGATAGAGAGCAGCATGCATCACTGGCCAGCTTGCTTTGCTAACCACTCATCTGAATTCAGACTTGTTTTTAGTAAGTGTGTGTCCACTGTTCTTTGTCCCAGCAAAATTTTGTATCAGTTCATGGATCTAGCCCCAAAATAGCTACCTGAATCATAGTAAGAGCACTTCCTTTCAGTTAGGGGGGGTCAGCATCTCTAAAGAGCCTAAGTTTGTACATGGGGAATTTAGTTGAATACTTGTCCTGTGAGGTCAAACTGTAGCAGCAGCCATGAGAAGACTTCCCTATAGCAGTTCACTCAGTTGAGCTACGTTTTGGCAACTTCACCCCCCAGAAAAACCCCACTAAAATGTTGGTTAGTGCAGAATGGCACTGCCAGTTTGCACGTTACTGTAGATACCACAGCATTGACTGCAGATTTCTAATTACTGCAAGCAAAGGATCTCTTACTCAGTTGCAGAGTCTTTTCTAACATCATCTGTGCAGTTTCTGTTGTCTCTTTCTGAAGTTGTTTGGATTCCTCAGAAGCCTGCAGGTCACATTGACAAAAATGGTTTTAGGATTTTTAACAGTCAGCTGTTCATGAGCACCTCCTGTATGAAGACAGGCGGAGAAAGTTGGGACTGTTCAGCCTGGAGAAGAGAAGGCTGCGTGGAGACCTCATAGCAGCTTCCAGTATCTGAAGGGGGCCTACAAGGATGCTGGGGATGGACTCTTCATTAGGGACTGTAGTGATAGGACAAGGGGTAACGGGTTAAAACTTAAACAGGGGAAGTTTAGATTGGATATAAGGAAGAAATTCTTTACTGAGAGGGTGGTGAGGCACTGGAATGGGTTGCCCAGGGAAGTTGTGAATGCTCCATCCCTGGCGCTGTTCAAGGCCAGGTTGAACAAAGCCTTGGGTGACATGGTTTAGTGGCAGGGGGGTTGGAACTAGATGATCTTAAGGTCCTTTCCAACCGTAACTATTCTGTGATTCTATGATTCTATGCACATAAATGTGTAATTCAAAATGTGTAGATCTTGGACTTCGTTAAAACATTTAAAGCAAAGAACTAAATTTACGATAGTAAATAAATGCATTCGATCATCTTGACAACTGGAAAAAGCAATAAAATGGGCGTTGTGAAGGATGGTGTTAGAAGCCATGCTAGCAGCAAGTAGGTTGTGTCGCTGCCAAATCTGTCTTCTAACCTCTGCTTGACCTAATTCTCCTGAATTCCAGTGGTCTGTGCAAGTATGTGTTCTCTAGGTGTAAGAATAGTAGCAGCAGCTACTCTGCCTAGAGCAAGAATGTCCAAGGGCTATCAGCTGTCTTGCCTAGAGGCATAAGATGATCGCCGGCTGGAGGGTTAAGAAAAAGCATTTCCTTCCTGTGGGGCATTACATAATTATCTGCCTATGTTAAGTGTGTTGGGGCTTTTGTCTGATATTTATTATATAAGCCAGTGCTATGAGGAGATGCCAGACTAAGAAAACAGTCTGGCATATGTACTATGGCAATTCTTTCCTCGTTCTGTTTTTAACGCTGCACAACTTAAAATGAGAATCACTGTATGCTTCACCTTGTTAGCTTGGCAGTGCATTGCTTTTAACACTGTCCTGCCAGCTTTGTGACGCAGATTTGACTGCAGCTGAGGAATATTGTTAATCCTCTCATCTCCTTGTGGGGAATCAGGGTTGAGCCAATTGCAGTGTTTTGTGCTACGGCGTTTGCTTTTATTGCTGCTCATACAAAGCAAGTAAAAACGCTGGCTGCCAGGATCTCGCCAGGGCAATGGTGATTCTCCACGTTTATGAGGTGCCAATAAAACACAAGTTATTATTTTTTACCTTGCAGCTTACTCTTCACCAAAGTAAAACTGGAATGGATACATAAAGGACCCGAAGAGGCTCTGGTGACGTGCAGACGTATGTTGCAGATGTGGCAGATGGTATATAATGTTTTACAGCACAGGTAGGCTTTCTCCACTAGCAAGTTGAGATTTCATAATGGTGATGCAGCTATCTTCTTTAGTTGTCTAGATAGCTATTTTGCAGAAGGGATAATAAAACAGTACATTTTAAACAGGCACACATGCAGTATTTCTAGCTGTGATTAAAACCAAAACAAAAAAAACCCAAAAGATTTTAATATCCAAGATTTAAAAAGTAATCAAAAGTCAAAAAACCCAACAAAACAGACAAACAGAAACCCCAGCAACGAAAGAAAACCTCAAGATTTTAAGCTTGAAGCAGCAGTTTGAACAAAGAGTTTCTAATCCGGATGTCTAAACAACTCTATCCATATTCAGATGTCCAGAATGGAGGGCAGATTTTGCTGAGCATCCATCAACTATTGTTCACAGTCTGCAGTAGTTGGCACCACCCAGGAATGTGTGGGGGTGATACAGCCCTGAACTGAGTAAGCCAAGGAAAAGCACATAGCCAAGACTGTCATGGGCTGTGGTTGCATGCTGGTTGCACAGCCTGATGCTAACTGGGCAAGGAAAGGAGTGAAGGATGTATTCTTTCTCCCTTCCCTTGTCTTAGTAAATCTGCATTTAAATAGTGCTGGGTTCCCTGTTTGGTCCTTCTCTCATCTGCTTCCCTTCCAAAAGGAGAAGCTTAGAAAGTATGAAAGTTACCAGGTTGGGTTTTCTTCCTTCCCACACTCTTTGAATATTGTCCTAGTCATGATACCACTGTGCAACTACTGTCTTATTACTTACCTGTGATGTCTGTAGAGGTTGTGTTTGAGGACAGCATGCCTGATGGCAACAGTCATGACAGCAGACTGATGAAGCCTGTATTGTTCCCAGCTTCTGTATGCATTTCCATAAGCTTTATAAACACCAGAAGTGTATGTAAAGAATGATGCATGTCTACATACAAGTTGTCCTTGAGGGATTATTAGTAATTCCTTGTTGGTTTAGCTAATGAGCAGCAGGCCAAACACAAAAATCAAGATCTTTACATAGCAGCAGAGTAATGGTCTCGTACAGGCTGGAATCATTGATTTCCTTAGGCCTTAGTCTCTTTAGCTAAGGATTCAATCGTGTACCTCTCACATGAGTAATCTTTATATCCATGAGTAGTCCTCATGAAGCTGATCGAATCCACAGTGAACAATTATGACTGAGATTGCAAGGGGGGACTGCAAGCCTGAGACTACAGAGAGTACATTGCAAAAGACAAATAGTTCAGTCATTTGGACCGCATTTGGATCCCAAGCTGTGCTTGGCTGTTAAAAAACCAAGATGGGATAGCTTTAGAGGCTTTTGATAAGCTTTGGCCACAGAAGCCTAAACAAAACAAGTTGCTTTGCTTTTGCTTTTAGGAACTCTAATGTGTATGCTACTTCTATTCCCAGTGGGACTTTGTGGCTTTCTCAAAAAATAGGTCATAAAGCATTTTCTCCTGGGAAGTACTGCTTGAAAGGTAACAAGAATGAACTTGGTACCTGCAGTTTTAGGCTGGGTTCAGTGACCCAGGAAGCCCCTTGTATTAAGCAGATTGCAGCAGTATCAGCTAACAAATATGTCAAATATTATGGATTGGCCTTGCAGAGGAGCTTAAGGGGAATTCTGTCTAGTGAGACTTGGACACAGGCATTTTCTAGGGCTTCTGGGAAAAGAGAAGCCTGTATTTCTTAACATGAAGTTGACATCTGTTGGACCCAGTATTCTGTACTAGCTCAATCAGCAGCTAATCGCCTACACAATTAAATTGCACTTTAGTTACATTGGGTTGCATTTGTCTGGCCTAAGTTTCCCAGCTCTGCAATCTTACTATGGCTCTGCTAAAGAGTCTTTCAGGGCCCAGTATTTTCTCCCCAGGAAGATATTTATCGGCCACACTGAAGTCCCCTCTTGTCTTCTCTGGTGCCTCTGCATTATCTCACAACCAAGTGTTTCCTTCAGCAGTTTTTGTCAGCATTTTATCCACCGTCTCAGCTACGTTTTAATAACATGGGCAGTGGAGTGGCAGTGTGTCCCGCTGTCAGCCTTCCCAGTGCCGTATGCGGAAGGCAAATCATCTGGCTACTGTCCCTTCTGTGATGCTTGGAAAAGCTTTCTTGGCTGAAGGCCTCGTGCTGCAGCTTTGAAGAAGTAGTTCATTTCCAGCCCTTCTCCAGAATAGCAAATAAAGCCATTGGGAGCAGGGTTTTTGCACAATGCACTCCACTTGGTTTTCAGGCTGGGATTTCACTTTGTTTTCCCGGTTAAAAGGCCTTGCTGTGGACTGTACTGAGGTACGTTCTGTTAACTGAGGTCCTCCCATCAAACCACCTCTGAATGCTGCTCTCCTGTGGTCAGTTTTACTGTGTCCACACTTATGCCATCTCCTTTGGGTAGAAGTGTAGCTGCCATGGTTTAACCTCAGCCAGCAACTAAGCACCACACATCCACTTGCGCATCACCTACCCACAGTGGGATGGGGAGGAGAATCAAAAAAGAAGGTAAAGTCTGTGATCTGAGATAAGAATAGTTTAATAATGAGAATAAAATATGTTAATAATTATAATGAAAAGGGAGACAACAAAGAGAGAGAGAGAGAGAAAGAACACTCTTCCCTCCCGGCCTCCAAATAAAAGACAAGTGATGCATAATACAATGCTCACCACCGACTGACCAGTGCCCAGCACATCCCCAAGCATCAGTCAGCCCCTTCCGGGTAACTCCTGCCCATTTCTATACTGGGCATGATGTGCTGTGGTATGGAATACCCCTTTGGGTAGTTTGGGTCAAGTGTCCTGTCTGTGCTCCCTCCCAACTTCTTGTGCCCCTCCTCACTGGCAGAGCATGAGACTGAAAAGTCCTTGATTAGGGAAACCACAACTTAATAACTAAACCGTTGGTGTGTTGTCAGCATTATTGTCAGGTTAAATTAAAAACCATAGCACTGTACCAGCCCCTGGAAGAAAATTAACCCAGCTGAAACCAGGACAATAGCATAAAAACCAGTGTTCAGCCACGTGCCTTGGTGGTGATGGCTGCTGCATCAAAGCAGTGCTTGCCTCATGGAAGTGATGTTTTGAAGTGCAGCTGCTGTTTTCCTGTATGTGCAATGCACCAGTAAGACAGAAATGCCCCTTTGGTTCCACCAGTAGCCCCCAGCCAGAGCGCTTACACTTGGGTTAATCCTGGCTAGGTATAGGATAGAGGATTTACTTTTCCTTTTTATCTGTCACCACATGATAGTTGGAAATGGGGTATCAGTGCATTTGTGCAGTCGAATACTCAAGAATACGGCGTCCATTAGCACAAACAAAAATGTTTGATCCCAAAGCCCAAGTAAAATGTTAATTAGCTATTGTAAATGTAATTACCACTATGATGAACAACAGTGAGTGGCTTTCAGTATTAGATTTTTAGCTGAGAAGGACAAGACATTGTTTATCTTTTGCTATTGTTTTCTGTGTAACAGATTAATCACGTTTAAAACCAAATACCCATCCCAGGCTGCTAAATTCAAGGGAATCCTGTGCAATCCCTACCAAAGGACTGATCAGATTGGAAGATGGGGCATCCACAGCAATCATGACAGCTTGTTTCTTGGGAGGAATATTGTCCAAAGCCTGAGCCGCAGGCTTGGGAGTGTGCCAGAAAAAGTAGCCAGGGCAGTCGCTTTTCCTTTTGATATTTTGTCCCTTAATGGATGATGAGAGGAGATATCATCACCATCTGATCCTGGGGGGATGGCAGGCTATGTGGTGACAGGAAGGCTCAGGAGACATGTGTTAAGTGATTTTTCATGAGGGGTTTTTTGGTGGTTGTTTTTTGTGAGTTTCTCTCTGTAAGACCTCTACAGTGAGGACAGAAGAGCAGACCGCGTAGTCCTCCTTTCATAAAGCGTGCTATGTGGTAGCTTTTATCCTCCTCCTCTGTTTGAACAGAATGCAGGTGGGAGAGGAGAAAATAATCCCTTTGAAATGAAGGAATTAGCACCTGGGTGGAAGGTGGTAATTGGTCTGTTTCAAACGGATCAGCACAGCAGGGCTGTGAACAAATCCTTCTGCAGACAATCCCAATGGATGGTGGTTCTTCCTGGGCATAGGGCTGCTGGTTGGCCTCCTCTGGTCTGGCTCCTAGCTGCCAATATGTTCCTCATTCAGTAGTTTGCAAAGAGTTCCAACAGCCAAATAAAGTGATACTGGCATGTGCCCTGGAGCCCTTGGTGGGCATCATGTCTCTGAGCTTCCTTCCATAGGCAAGCTGGTGGTGTTAAAACAACACATTCGGGAGGCTGATTGCCTGTAAGTGGAGAGCTTCAGTTTTCAGGTCCAGTGGCAGCTAGATGAGAGTATTGCCAGCTTCAAGGGCAGTGTTGTCTCTCTGCTGAAGAGTGGCCAGGTAACATGGTTCTGTTTCTTTACAGTGGCTCTGAGAAAGGAAGTAGTGTCACCGAAACCCCAGTGATCAAAAAGCATAATGGACTGCATCTCACGCTCCCGGATGCTCACGATACCGATTCTGGTGAGGAAACAAGATTTGTTCTTTCCCATCCTAAATGCTTTTGTGAGAGAGGAATGTTTTGTTTTCTTTGGCAGGGGTGGGAGGCTGTGTGCATGCATGTTGCTGGGCTGGTGGTCAGAAGTTCCAGATCTGTCTCCAGGGCCATCTCTGCTGCACAATGTGACACTGTGGTTTGGCTGTACCTGGCTTTCCCATGCAGAAAACAGTGATTAATTCCTGCTTCCTTTTACAAAGCTCTCTGAGATGAGCATGAAAGGTATTAGATGGGAGTTCACTGTACTTCTGCAAGAACTGTGTAATTCAGTGCTTTTTTCCCCTCCTCCTCCTTTTACCTCCCTCCCCCCTGGATTTAATCCTTTTTAGTTGTCCTGATCAAGCCTTTTATTCTTGTGGTTTTGGAAAGCTGAATGAGTGTCAGTTCTTATTAGAAGATGATTTGCTTTAGGACTTGTACATGAACCTTGTGATGCTTTATTGTATGGTAAATACACATTTACAGTAGCAGATATAATCAGATGGAAATAACTGAGACATCAAAGCTAATCTTGGCAGGAAGGGGAAAGGAAGCTTTCAGAGAGTGCTGCTGACTTGTGATTTTTATCATAAGTCTCGTGACATTTGGTGCTTCCTTTAAAACCCCCTCTCAAAATCAGATGATTATGTGAGAAACTTGCCTTGTAACTTGGGGAGTTTTTTAGGGAAGCAACTTTCTATCCTTGTGGATGTAGAAGGAGCAGTGGTAAAAAATGATCCTCACAGACTCAGAAATTGGGCAAGAAGATGATAAAAGCTTCGTTTTAACAACCGTAACACTTAAGTCTCATGCTTTGGGGTAAGGGAATTAGGGTTTGTCCGAGTTTTAATCATGATCATTAGGAACTAGTAAAACTGATCACATGCTCAGCATGTACAACTAAGATGGAAGACAAGTTCTTCTGTGTTAAGTACATGACTTGCATTAAATTATGAGTGTTTAACCCCCATTTACACCCACCGATGTTTAAAAAGCATTACAAGGTTATGTCTTGAGCATGCAAACGTTCAAATATCAAAACACTATTCAGTGTGTCTGCTCTTTCGTTTGTAGTGTTAAACCCTTAGGGTCTATATTTATGACATAATAATCTTCCTTATTCTGTAGACACGTATCTGTGTAACTTTTAATCTGTTTAATCCATTTCCCTTTTATTACTCTTTGCTGATGACTGTGTATTTTGTATAGATCCTTTTTCTCATTGTTTATAAGACAGTGTTCTGTAGTCTTCAGCTTAATTAAAGAGAACAGGCCAAGTTCAGCACAAATAGATGAAGAAGATACACTAAATATGTGCTGCTTGGCATATTAAAAATGATCTGGAAAAGGGAATGGATATGACATGAACAATTCCTGGTGATACAAAATCGTTTAGGATAGTCATTCATTGAAGATAATGCTGAAGATTTGTGGAATGTGTATTATTGTCCCTAATGCTGGGCAGTGAAATGGACTTTAAGTGAATATATGAAAATGATTTGGAAAACACTGTAGGTAGTTTGCAGAATCCATCAGCCATTGGGCATTACTAGAAAAGCAGTAAAACCCTCAAAACATTATTTGCCACACTACTTTTGTTATCCATCCAATTCCCACTCTTCTGCTGAAGCGGGAAGTAGCTTATGGTACCTAGAACGTGGGGCTGAGCGTGGACTGATCCCTGCCCCTTCATGTCTAGCTGGTGCTTAATGCATTATAAAAGCATTCTCACTCTTCTGGACATCCCTTGCCTTGCTTTGTAGTTGTCTGAAGAAAGGAGGGTGACCAGGTTTGGGCTACACCCACTTCACAACAAAGTCTTGAGACCAAACTGTCACTAGCAGAGCCTGTAACAGTTTGATGTGTTGGTATGCCACCCTGCTAAGAGCTCGCTCCTGCCTCCTGCTCACTCCTCAAAGCTCAGGTTAAGCTCTTTGTGTAGTGCCCTCCTCGAAAAGCACCTGGGTTGGGTACCTGCTTCAGCATGCTCTTCGCCTGGTTTTAGCAGCCAACATGCAATGGAGCAGCTGTGATTCTGCAGAAAGCACTGTATGCCATGGTACTGCCTGCCAGAAAGCAAATTCATGTAAAGTGCAAGCTGTAAACCAGCTTTTCACACACATAAAGTGATTTGCACTGAATGCAGCTTGGTTTTAGCCAAGAAATTTATTCCTCCTCCACTTCAAGAATCTAGGTTTCCATGCTAACGTGGCTGCACCCACAATGCATGTAAGGATGGGGCTGGTACTAAAACTCTACCACCCGCCTTAGCGCAGGACTGATTTCAGCAAGGGTCTGTGCTCGCTGGTCCACAGGCTGTAGGTGCTGCTGTTCTCCATCTGCAGAAGGGAGGCAGCTGGGTCTGTTGTCCGGGTTGGGAGCCCCTTTGAAGGCGGTGGGAGGTGAGATTGGAGAGTACCTCTCTATGCCCCTTGCCCTTGTGCCTCCCCAGAGCTGCGGCTGTGGCTGGCTGCTCCGAAAGAGAGGGGAGGTCTGATTTTTTTGCACCATTCTGGAGCAGGCTCCGGTTTCCATCCTGAAATCCCCTGGGAGCGTGCGGCAGTATCACTGCAGTGCACAGGCACTCTGTGATCTTGACTTGTCACTGAAGAGGGGGGATTATTGCGGCTGGGTTTGACACTGGCCTCCCCCTCATTTAGACCACAATGAGATTATTTGCTGTGCCAGAATTCTAGGTTTGCTGCCAGGAAGATTAATTCCTCTTTATTTTCTTCATCTTCTCCTAACTGAAGCAATGTTCCTAACTAAATTCACTGATATCGGTCAGCTGCCTTGCAATTTCATTCTTTTTCTGATTTAGTCTTATCTTATAATGCTCTTGCCTGAAGTGATTTAGGCTGGGGAATTCCTTGTTTCTTATAAGCCTGGTAAATCTACTGAGGTACATTTCTATTTTGATAGCAGTTTTTTCATAGATGCAAAATATTAAACTTGGTCCTTCTTGGGCTTATAACAAACCTAGAACAGTGCTTTGAAATTATTCAGATGTATTTTGTATGGCTTATACACAGAGCTCATCGCGACAGAATCGATTCTGTTATATTTATGATGTATTTCCAACATGTTTGGAGGGCTTTATTGTAAAAAGGGAAGTTTATATTCTGTCGAGTGGAGCTGTTAAAAAGAGGAAGAGACGACACTAAAATAACAAATTGATGTGATATCTTCTTATGCCAACATTTTTATGTATTTTGAGGCATGACATTAAAGCTCTGCGAGACAGCTTTTGTGATGGTTTTTTAGCATATAAAGACCTACATTTCCTTAGGAGGGTATCTTTTATAATGAGACATTTCTTTTAATGTTGCTTGCAGTTTTCCACCCTGAGGTCAGTGATACCTGTGCAGTATGTGCCTGCCTCCTCTCTCGGGAGGCAGTGTGCTACAGGTATACTCTTTTCTGGCTCCAGCAGCCTACCGCCCACCCCATATTGCTCATGCAGGGTTCAGAGCTGTGGCTGAGCCCCTTTCAGTCCAGAAGGACCAGTTTGGGAAAGACCTTCTCTTCCAGAGTTTATTTGAGCAGACAAGGTTTAAGGAGTGTTCTGTGAGCGGTCCAGCAGAGATGGATAAGAACAGCAGCAGCAAGCATGCAGGTATGGGCTGGGTAGAGACAGCCTTTTCAGCTGGCATGTGTGTGTCAAGGAACACATCTGTCCTGAGGCCGAGCAGGGATGGGAAGGGATTGGATGGTCTCTGCCTAGTAGGATGGTTTGATTCCTTGTGTAAGCTGAAATGGAAAAGAAAATAAACATCAAAGGACTGGAATGCCAAAGGCTGTTAAACGCAAAGAGCCTCCACTGTAAATTGCTCAGTAACTTGGGCTCCTTTCTTATGGCTGTGCAGATTGAAGCCCACACCACTGGGTGAGATCAGCCTCAAATGCCAGGCTCTCCCTCGGCAACTACCCGGCTAATGGAGAGGAGAAGGGGCTAACTCATGTTCATCAGAGTGCAACTATCTCATAGTAGTATCCCTATAAAACCTGCTTTGCAAGGGGAGGATGCTTTAGTAGATCCTAAGTGGCTGTTCAGCCTCACAGCAGTGCATGAACCTCTCCGAAATGCACTAAGGTGCCTTACAGTGTCAAAGTGTCCTTGGATTGACTTGCAAGGAAAAGAGGATTTCACTGAGCTCTGTGGGGATGTGAATAAAACACCAGCCTTTCTGCCCACCTAATACAGTCACACCAGCATTACACATGGGTGCTTACAAGACACAGTTCCAGAAAGACTCTCTGAAAGAGGGCAGTCTTGGCAGAGAAATGCAATGCTGGAAGTTGCTTTCAAAGCCTGCTAACATGATCAGGAGTGCTGATGTAAGGATCTGGTTAGGCTGACTGCGAAATCCCCAAATCCCATGTCATTTTTATCCAAGTTTGCCATGTAGAAGGCAAGGGGTCTGCCCCTAACTTCAGAGTGCTCCTGATAACATCGCTACCTGCTCACATGGCCATTTTATTATTGCCTCTGCACTGCAGGGAAGCTGTGTTTTGAGTGGCTGTTTTCCCTCTATTCAACATCCATTGTCTGACTTGAACACCTGGGAGTTTCTGTGGGGTTTCTCCCAGAGGTAGGGATCGGGGAGAGGAGTGTGAGTGGGCAGGAAGAGGAATCCCATGCAGTGAAACAGGCTGGAGATGGATCTGTTAAATATGATAAATCCTCTGCACGGAGCAGAATGGCTTTTGCTGTACCATTAAAGCCGTGATTGCTACATGACTGCACTGTCATCTCTTGGAACGTGAGATCAGGAATGTCTTTGAAAATACGTAGGAATTTAAGAAATGCATCTAGGAAGAGCACATTTGCGTTTTCCAGGGGAGCTGTGGGAGGTGCCTGCACTGCAGGGCTCTTCGGAAGTTCTTCTGCTTAAAATGAATGGCATTAGTTAGCAATGAGATAATGGGACACATGTTTACCATAGCAGTTTTAGGCTTCCAGTTGCGCTTGTGGCCTCTCCCTAGCCATGACCCTCTTGGGGCAGGCAGTGCTGCCTCAGGTTAGGCAAAAGCTGTAGCCTGTATCCTGCCCTGCACCACACAGATGTCTTTGTGAAGGAGCATGGGCTGGAAACGTGCTTCCTCTTGTGCCTGGCAGAAGGCTGGGTCCCTGCTCAGCATCCAGAGAAGCCATCCGTTAATGTATGTGCATATGTCCCATGACAGGCTTTTTGCCCTTCTGTTGTTCCCTTGCCCAAAGCCATCTGAGCTGCTCTGTGTACCTCTTCCTAGGCTCTGCTGCTCCCTTAGTATGACTGCAATAAAAGTGGGATTTTGACTATGGGATCTTGTGGTCTGTGAGGTGAGCCTGTAAGGATAGATTGAAGAGCAATGCTAATCAGCACAAGTGCTTCAGTCACAGCAGCTCTCCAGAGAAAGAGCTTATCAACCTTAAAGTCACATTAAACCTATGCATATTTAAATACTTATTTCCCAAAGCTTTATGAAGCCAACTCTGAAATCTCATTTTGTAGCTTCTTGTTTTATTACCATCCTCTTGGTACCCCCCTGAGAGATTGGCTCACCAGTATAAACCCACGTGCTGTACTGGAGAAGGTGGTTTCTGCCCATGCATTCTTCCTGGGAGTAGCTTTGATGTGATGTTTTGTCCCAGACGTGCAAGCGCCAAGTACTTGATTCTTGCGTAAATGTTAGAGTGCGCACTAAAGGTTAATACAGTCAAAGCACTGAGCTCTCTGCTCCCCAAGGTTAAATGAAAAACCTCACTGCCTCTAAACCAGTAGAACAATATTGATGTCACTTGAAATGTGTGTGCTGTGTGAATGGTGCCAAGCAGCTGTGTAATGCTGTACTAAGATTTTACATTAGTGGGACATGCTTTGTGATTGTATGGTGACAGTGTGCTAACAACACTGGTTACTAAGAAGTATTCAGAGGAAATATTTGATGGTAGAGTTCTGTTTTCCACATGAGCAAAATACAGTTGCTTCCGTGATAAATGCTAAGCAGACCTTTATAACATTACTGTCTGTCTCTTAATTCGCTTGTTTGAGCTGCAGCCCTTGGGTAATTTAGTGGGGTTTTTTCAGTAAATTAACCTTTTATAAAACATGTCTCCCCAGTTGGTCACAGCAGAATTCAGTGGCATTCTTACTGCATCAAACTGATGCAGTGAGTGGAGAACCAGACCTGCAGCCTTAATGAGTCAAAAAAGTATCCCATAGAAGTATAAAATGCATTATTGTTCTTGTTTGTTTGGTCCGTAGGATCACAGCGAGCCTCTTCCCTTGCTGCATCAAGACTGGAACAGGCCATGTCTGAAATAACTATGCAGAGTAGCTCAATGAAGCAAGGACCTATGCAGCTGTGGACAGCTCTTGAACAAATCTGGCTACAAGCTGGTAAGTCCTGGACCACCTGGAGTTCCTTTGTCCTTGTGATGGGATGAATGAGGTGATACAAGTATTAATGAAATAGTTGGAAACAGCGGTTGAAATTCACTTATTCCAGCAGAAAATCTGCTTATCTATCCTGGCTGGTTTTGGAAATACCATTTACTTGATTCAGTATAATAACCCCTCCCCCCAAAAAAAATACAAGGAGTAATGTGATTTTTTTTCAGCTCACATCTATTTTTCCATAATACACAGAAAACTTGAGTCATCAGTGAAATACATTTTTCAAAGAAGAGGGTAGATAGTTCTTCATTAAGGGATGGTAGTTGGTAGGGACATTCATTTTCGTTCTCCTTTTCCTGTGTGCTTCCCTGTAATAACACTGCGCAAAGCACGTATTAAATGTTATTTAGACTGGGAACTTTCCAACCTTGCAGAGTTTTAAGTGAGAAGCTTTAGAAAGAGCAAGTCCTCCACTCATTTATCCTAGACTGTTTGATTCTCCCAAGGACTTGTAGGTTGCATGTCAGTTTGAGACACTCATGCAGAGATGCTATAGCAGAGCACATAAAGGGAGCAGTGAGAATGAACTCTACCCAGAGGCGATCTCCAGACTCATGAAAGGGTTTTATGTAGGACAGTTGGTGAGGATCAAAGCTGCCCAGCACATTCTGCCATTTGCATTCCAACATTTCAGGACTGATAGGAAATGTTCTGACCCTGCAGTTTTGCTCTCAAGAGATGCAGCTTTTCTCCCCGAGCTGGGCCTATAGCTGTGCACCTGAAATTACATTTGAGTGCTGTGATTGCTTCTGAGGTGTCTCTACAACAACAAAAAAAAGCAGAGCCCACTGGAACCTTGCTGATAATTTGCTATTCTGTATGCAGGAGAACCTTTCAAAGTCTCATTTCACTAATCTGTGCAATTGGCAATTCTCACATAAAACCTGGCAGTCTCACCCTACTTCTCAGCAAAGATTTTTATAGCTGTTTTTGTGGACCGTTTCTTACCAATTAGGCTTCAGTTCTGGTACAAAATACCTGACTTTCTTTTTTGTTATAATTTGACTTAACTATTAAAGAACAGAAGAAGCTACCTTATGAAGTGCATCATCCTTTTAAGTTAACCGCAAGTGTTCACATGCATTTACATGGCTTGCATGTATGTAAATTTCAATGATGTGCTTCGGGCTTCGAAATTCCTCACAATATTTTGCTTTATTCAGTTTATGCTCCTGATTTAAGGCTGCAGAGGAGGCTGGTGTGGAGGAAAAACCCTGATTTTATTGTGATAAGTCAGATGTCTGTTGTCCATCATCCTACAGATAGCTGTAGGCAGTGGACATTTTTGCTGCTGTGTGAAAAGACAAAAGCAATAAAGACCTAGTGCTTGCTGTGCCTTAGCTGTGAATTGCTACGATTATTTTTCAGTGTAAATCCAGTGCCTTTCTCAAAGGTGTTAATTAATTCTTTTAGACAGAATTTATTCTTAGAAGCTGTAACTTTTCTGTCCTGTCATTTTTTAAGTCTTTGGTTTGTTTCATGCTTGCTTCTAGCTGTACTTGAATCAGGATTGATATTCTGAAAATACATACTGCGACTGCTTTGTAATGTCATTAGTGGAGTCAGTTATTGTTATGGATGCAGCTTAATGAGCTCTTGGTGAGATACTGCCCGTTGTCTTCTCGCAGTAGTGTGGAAGTCGCTGCATCCTGAGAGATGAGGAGAGATGCAGGTGTTTCGAGATAGTCTTTACTCTCTGCAGACAAGGGCACAGCACCTGAATAATGAGAGGACTTCTTTGAAGTAGGTTGGATCTAACACTAGGCTTAGTGAGTGGAATAGTCCAAAAGGGTATCACTGACCCTCTGTACTAGAGTCTTTCCCATAAGAAGTTAATAACTTCCAAAACACAGGTATTTTGTAAACAACAAATTAAACAGAGATGTGTGGTCAAAAACAGTTGAGGAAGTCACATGCTTTTGCATTACAGCTCACCCCAAAATTAACAGCTGTGGAAAGCAACAGGAGATTAGCTTAACAGTCTGACACCTGCATCTGGAGTCCCTTCATATTCATGAAAGAGCTGCAGCAGTACACTGTAGATTTCTATCAGGTTTAGCTTGGGCTTGTTCTTTTTCAGTCAATCAGTAATCTTGTGACTCTAGGCAAGTTGCCTAACTTTTTCATACCTCAGTGTCCTATCTCTAAAGGGGAAAAAATGTTAATCTACCTTTAGGAAATGACTCGTGTATTGTTGGTTTGGTTGTCATTAACAGTTTATCCTTTTTATATGAATCATAAATCTTTAGATAAAATTATTACAGTTTCCTAACCTCATACTAACAGCAAATTTATAACAAAGCATCCGTCCTTTTCAGACACTAACAGGACGCAGCTGGCTATGTGTCTGTGTGTGGGTATGAATTTAGAGCACAGGCTGCAGTCGTGTCTAGGTTCCATTATAGCCATTACAGTTTCTGTGCCTCTTCATATCCCAAGGCATGAAAATGAATGGTACCAACCAACTGATGGAGTTGGAGCAGTTAAACTGGAAAGAGGTATACAAAGCCAGCTATCCCACAGCTGTGTGAGGCTGTTCTTGCAGCCCTTCAGCAGCCAGGCCAGGCCACAGAGCCAGCACATACTCTTGCAAAAGGGCCTGTTAGCGGGTGGTAGCTCTCAGATGGTGCTTACACAGGGGAATCCTTGCAGTGTCATTCTCCACCTGCAGCTGCAATTGGAGTTCCTGCCTATTGCAGAAGCATCCTCAGTCCCTTGGAGCTGGAGAGTCCTCGCTGCGCTCCTAATGGGTCTCACAATTAATGCCTGAGAATATGTGCGTTTCTTTAACCGTGGCTGAAGACAAGGCTGTGAACCCTGTGCAAATAGTTAAGTATCTTTATCACAACACAAAAGAGATTGTCTTATGCATACAAGGGCATAGACTTAGTGTTTTTATCTGTAACTTTTCTGGGTTTATGACCAGCACAGTTATATAGGGAAGATAATAAAGCAGCAGCTTTGGAAGCTCAGCTGCTAAATCCAGACGTGCTGCACTATAATGGATGCTGCACCTTGTCCTCTGCAGCAATGCCTGGTGAATTTTGGTAAGTTAAGTATTTTTTTAGCTTCCTGTAAGTGACCAAAGAGCTACTTGGTGGATCTGTGGTTACTAGAAAGAGCACTCTTCTCTTTCTCACATCCAAATAGAATAAATTCTCACTGTTAATCTTATGTCCAGCCTTCTCTTGTAGGACCACCTGCAAATACAGTCATCTGCAGCATGGAACTTGGCACATTTCTTGGTAGGCTTCTGTATCTTCCTGTTTTCCCTGCAGGTAGTCACAATTAACTTTGGAAGAGTACAAGGTCTGCTGTCTCCAAAGACTAGCGAGGTTGTCCACTCCTGACAGCAAGCATGCTTGGAATGCTGATAGGCATGTTCTGTTTTTCGAGTGCTCTTCAGCAAAGATTGTTAACACAGCTTGTGTGGTCTCTTTTATCAATAACCCCCCTTCCAGTCCTCTTGAAATGCAGTGGCTTCTTAAAAGAGAGCCATCTCATTAAGCTTTAACATTAATAAGCCCAAATGTTGTTCTTGGCCACAAATCTGAGAAACAGCTCATTTCATGGAGTACTCAGTAAGGGTGCCGCAGTGCACATGCTGTGGTCGTGCAGCTCCACAGGAGAGGTGGTCTTTATGCAGTCCTTATGCTCATTTCTCCTCTTTGTTCTTCTTTTCATGTCTGAGAGCTTGAATTCAACTTTGAGAGAAGGACCTTTGTGGCGTTGATAAAGCTTGTTAACTACTACCTCTTGTTGCAGGAAGAGCTGCAAGGGGAATCCTAGACATTACTGGTGATAATACTGCTTGTGTTACCAAGAGGAATGTCTGACCTAGGAACTATTTCTACCCCTTATTTCCTTTTTAAAATCATGCCAGTACTCTTCCTTTCTGTTTAGAGAATACAGTCATGCTGTTTGGCGAAGGGAAATGGACTTGAAATAGTTCAAATTTATGGCCAAAATTTACCTTCTTTCAACGTTTTTATAAGATCACTTTTGACCCAGAGAGCAAAGCATGTCAGTACTGAAAAGAAATAGTTTTAATAGTTTTAAGCTCTTTGGGTAACCAGAGTGATTTCTTATCTGAAGTACGTGTGATTATATTTCCAGGCAGTAATAACAGTATGCTCTATTTATACGGAGCATTTTAGACTGCTGCAAGCCAGTTTTAATAAAAGTTCTAATATCCCAGCTCCCGTTGCTATATTATTGTAAGCTTTACTTTTAACTACAATGTCCACTCTGTCTTCACTAGTACTTTATATCTGACAATTTAGCTTCTTGACTAACCCAATACTTTACCAAATATGGCCACTCACAGCAAAGTAGGTCTGGTAATTTGATCTAAGTTTGGCTAAATGCCTGCTAAGCACAGTCTGCAAAACTCACCAGGTAGACCTATGGCTAATTTAAAGGAGCGCTTAAAGGAAAATGGTTAGGATAACTATTCCATGTGCTCACAGTGGGGCTGGAGTGGGCTACCTGCTGTCTCGAGTTTACCCTAGGGAAAAAATACTGTAATGAACATGCCATGGATGAGAAACACAAAGAGAGCCAGTGAGGCAGAGAGCAGTGAGCTAATGGAAAAACATCTGCTCCCCTGAGCTAGGGACAGCAGGAACTTTCTTTTTTCCCTTCACGAAATGCCTGTGATTTATTTATTTTATTCCATACGGGCCAGTTCCTGGGAAAAAGCCGTGTTGGAGGAGATGGGCTGTGCTGCACAAGGACGTGTCTAAGGGCCAGTGGGGCTGCAATCTCAACCCCGCACTGCACAGCAGGTGCCTAGCTTGTGTTCACGTGGGTGCTTACATGCTCCTCCTTCTCTTTCAGCCATCCTAAGCCCCTTCAAGTTATTAGTGCTGATATTAAAGGCATTCATCAGAGCTGGGAAACATCTTCACTGACATTGCCAGAATAGCTGGGGTCAGATGCTGTCCCGTGATGCAGCATTGGTTGTTGGAGCAATTCTAATATTTTTCTTTTTTCTTATTTGGCGGGTTTTTTTTTTGGGTTTTTTTTTTTTGGTTGGTTGGTTGGGGATTTTTTTTAAGTGCTTTCAAATTTTAGAATTTCAAATTTAGAACGTCCCCATTCACTGCTTTAAGTTGTTGAGCTCCGTAAGCGCTGCTGGGTTTTGTGGCTCTCTACAGTGACACAAAGCAGTATGAAAAGCTGAAGCCTGCGAGAGCAAGCAGGAGAGGGTCCTTTATTCTCCTCAGCAATAGCTGTGTAATAAAGCTGTACTGCAACAATGGCTGCCCTGCAGTGTTTGCTCACTAGGAGGGATTAGCAACACTTAACACCAGAGATAGAAATGGTAAAATGAGCAGGTTTGGTCCACTTTGAAGTGTTGCTGGTGAAGTTAAGAAGCCTCCTGGTTTAGCAAGCTCTGTCCTAGGCTTTTCTGGTGCTGGCTAAGGACCACCAAATTCCCTATATCTCTTCATCTGGATGTCCTTAGGGGGAGATGCTAGGTTTTGATCTACATTCTCCAGCTTGGCTTATTTTATTTTCTATCAGCAGTGAATTTAAAAGGTCAAAAGGAGTCTTGGCCCTACATCAGTATTGGGCATTTTTGGATTGCTTCCCCCATTCCTGAGGCTTCTGGATATTGCTCATTGCTGGAGCAGGCCATGAAATGCTGTGGACTGATAATCCATTGGCATGGGCGGTCTTCAAAGAGCACATGCCATTTCTCAAAATCTGGGACATGCAAACATGTATGTGTGTGTTGAACACTCACTTGAGAAGGAAACGGGCAGCAGCTAGCAATGCTCTTTGTTAAGCGGTCTGTGGCTCCTTTGCCAAGAGATGGAGAGAAACCTGTTGCAGTGCCAGTGGTACCCAGAGAACAACAGAGGGTACCAAATACTCGTATTTCCTCAGCTTCTCAGTAAATTTTGGGCAAGTGATAAAGTGTGGACAGTCACTAAGAAGGAATCAGGACATTTATTCATGCCAAAGACAGAAAATAGGAATTTATACTTAACTGGGTTGGAATATGAAGAGTTAGGAGTCCTTTCTTTGACTACAGCCAGTAATACATGTTTTGAAAGAGGGCACAGGAAAACCCAAAAGGTGCCCTTCTAATGGAAGCGTTTTTATGTCACCCTTATCAGTGTTCGCCTTATTGCTTCTCCCAGCTGGGAAACAGCTGTTTCCTCACCAGTGGGGCAGGCCTTACTTCACAGAAAGGAACTAGCTTTTTCTTAGTATTTCAAATAATGTTTTGACCGTGCCATTTAGTATTGGCTGTGGCTTGTGGTGGTTCTTTGTTGCTTCCAGAAACTTTCACTCTAATGCTGCATTAGTAAATAAAGAAGATAGTGGCCATTTCAGCCCCTGTGAGACCTGAAGCTTGGACACTCAAAGTGGGTCTCTGGACTCCAGTTAACTACCAGTTTGCTTGCAAAGTTAGCCTTTGAGGATGTAAGTCTGTTGCCTCGTTCAAAAGAGTGTCTGAGCTCAGGTGGACGGGAACATGTGGCAGTTTCTGTTCTTCATTTCTGTATCACAGGTTTTCATCAAATGAAATTATTGCAGTCAGGATACAGCTTGAGGAATGTTCCATCTAATCTACTCACAAATTGTCAAGCTCCTGCATGCAGGGTGGTGCCATCACATGGAACAGTGACTAAACCTAAAGTGTTGGGGGAGAACCCTTTGTGACAGTAACAGCTCTGTACTCACTGCTGAAGGCAGAGCTGTCTCAGAGGAGCAGGTCTTTCCAGCTGGCTAAGGGCTGCTGCAGTTACAAGCAAGTTAGGATCCTGAAGGCAGATGATGTGGAGCAGAAATCACCTCCCTACACATCCTCACAGGTGCTGTCACCTTCCTAAAGTGTGAAGTGCTGCTCCCCGCTGTACCATCCTGCTGGACATCCGGCTGCATTGCGCTGGCCATGTCACTGTGCAGTAGCATTTTTGGGGTGGATAAGAGTAGACAAGTGCTTTAGATCTGGCGGGCACACACAACCAAGTGATGTGGAGCAGTCTGCTTGTGGGAGTTAAGTGCTGCGTCTTGGGTAACACCAGACGTGATTCACGAGGAATGGGGTTTTAACTCTTGGCTTGTTCACACTGCAGAAATACATTTCACATCAGTTTGATTTATTTGGGTTTTTTGCTAGAATTACAGTTGTTGCAGCTTCTGTGGTGACAAGCACAATCACTCTTGACACTGCTTTGAAACACCTAGGAAACAGAGAACAGAATCAGTGTTCAAGGTGATGGCAAGCAACCCTGTTCCTGAGACTAGCACTTTGATGCAGACGTGACTAGATTACACTGTTGTTACTCCTCTGGTGGACTCCTTAACAGAGCTATGTCAGATAATCAATCTTGGAGACAATAAAAGGAGCCTGACTGTAGGAGACACAATTTTGTCAATGTTCTGGGGAGTGCTCTCAATCTGTGGGTTTGTTTCTGGTCTTTGGAGAGCAAGTAGATGATAGGCATCTGGCAAATCTCACTTGATTAAGGATCCTCACAGTAGATGAGCTTAAATGCTAGCAGAAGCAGCTGGAAGAACTGGGAGCTCGTATTAGGAGCTAATGATACCCTGAGTGGAGATGTGTGTTGCTCTCACAGACTGGGTCCAGCATTAAGACCAGTGTATCAGTGGAAGTCTAGTTGCAAGTCAAGACAAAGGAGGCTATACCCAAAAGAGGAGTTGACAGCTGTTGGAAGAACAACAGAGTAGGCTGGAAAGTTCTGCAAGAGAGCACAGATGGGAAGCATAAGGTGGATATGAGAAAGGAATGGAGCATGCTAGGCTAGACTTTGGAGTCAGCAGATAGAGGAGGTGGTACATCTAGGATGATCACCTCTCTTTGCTCAGTAGCATTTGGAGAGCATTTGGTGGTACTTAGTTCAAAAAGATGTAAATTTGTTTGTTTTTATGAACATGGTGATAAGTGAGAAAGAGCAGGAAGCTTGCAAACATGACCTTGAGATTCTAAGATACAAAGTATGTCAGTACCAAGAATGATGTAGTCCAGCAGCTGGAGGTTTATAAGTGTTTTCCTTGAAGCATTGAATCTTCCACGGGATAAGAATTACACATATTCTGTATCTGTGTCAGCCTGAGGAGATACCCTGTGCTTTGGAGTGGAATTGGATGCCATGTCTCTATAAGAGAACTTCCTCATGAGGGCTGCTAATTTGGTTAGATGTCTATTTACAGCATAATTAGGCGACATAAGGAGATGTGCTGAATAATGCAGTGGACAGGAAGCTGCTAACCCAGGTAACACAAAGGCAGGTGTTTCAGTACTTTCAGTAGCATTGAGGCGGCTGTAGTATTACCATGATAAATTGAATGAGTCCTTGGTTTTGGGGTTTGATTTGTGTCTCTAGCTGTGTTTTTATTCTGTGTTGCATAAGAGTTATTTTGTTAATCTGTAAATAAAGTAAGTATGTAATAGAAGTGAAAAATGAGCTTACAGAAAACACATTTTAATGCATGCCTAAATGATTTCCTTTAATGGCTATTTTTAGCCGGGTGGGTGCAGTCCTTTCATTTGGTAACCCAAAGGCACCTCTCTCGTTCTGTTTTCATGCAAATTACGCCTCCCACACCATTAAATCGTGTTTTATTGACCCTGAGCCTGCGAAGAAGTGGACTGAACTTTAATATGCTACATTACCATATCATAAAATGCAATTTGTAGATCTTATTTAGATTCTGTGTTGCTGCACTTCCTCTAAATAATTGTTATTATTGAAGAAGATTTACAGGCACCATTGAAATAAGTACTCTCCATTTTGCATGCACTGAAACACTGGCTCTGCGTGATTCCGCATCTAAACCCTCCCGCTCCTGATTCTTTTCTGAAATGAAACAAGTCACAATATGCTGTTAGTTGCTAATAGGGCTTCTAACATGGCAGTATCCAGAACTTGCTCTGACTTTGCACAGTACCAGGATTTCACCCCTTCACTGTTAAGTTTGTGCTAACTTTGCAAATGAAGTGTCCATCTTCAGGCTGTGAATCGTTATTTTGCACATCCCCATCCTCATTATTGTCACATGCACAGCATCAGCTGTTACGCAGCACTTGGCAGGAAAATGCTGTGTTCCTTGGGAAGTGCAAGTAAAATACTGTCCTCCCACAAACTTTTGAATAAGCTGCACACATACTCAGCTTGGCAAGGTACATGGCCTTGCTTTCTGTTATTACAGATAGCTGCAGCCTCTTGGAGCCAAGGGAAGGAGTGCATGCTGAGATTTCATAATGATTAACCAGAAAGAAATGTCGATGAGTCACTCAAAGAGTATAGCTCTCACCAAGGAACTAATGTTTTGCTTATGTTGGCAGCCTTGGAGAATGACATTTATCTGTAGCACAACCTAGGGATGGCTAGAAAATATTCAATTGTTTTCTGGACGATGTCTCACTCTTCTTCTAGAAGGACCACTTCAGAAGAGGAAGGGTGTTCAGCCATGCTGTCATTTCAGTCCGTGATCATTTTCAGCGCACCAGTAAAAGTGCTGTTTTCTGTCCGAGTCTCGTGTCACACAGGCCAAGGAGGAGCCTTTCCATGTTCAGGCAGGACTGCCTTCGAGATGCTCTCCTGCTCACCTCTACCCAGCAAGCTCCGTGTCAGCAAGCCAAGTCCCCACAGTCATCTGGGTCTCACAGCAGTTTGAAACTGGCAGAGTTTCAAAGCTTGTTAAGAAGAATTTTCAGGCTGATTTCCCCCCTCACAGGGACTTCCTGAGAATATTCACTGCCCTTAAAAGTCGGGGCATTTAAGGTTATGTCTAATTTCAGAATTATTTATCTAAATCTGGAGCATGAATTAGTCATTTCGAATTGGACTCTTGAACTGTCAATACTTACTGCATTACCACATCAGCTAAAAAAGAAAAAAGACTTTAAGCTTTTCCAGTCGTACCATGTAGAACACAAACAGGTTATAGACCAAGGAGCAATGGCTGCTATATTGAGAAAATTATTGTTTGTGTATATCTATATATACATGTATACAATAGGAAGAAGTTATTAGAAGAAATTCTTCCCTGTGAGGGTGATGAGGCACTGGCACAGGGTGCCCAGAGAAGCTGTGGCTGCCCCATCCCTGGCAGTGTTCAAGGCCAGGTTGGACACAGGGGCTTGGAGCAACCTGGTCTAGTGGAAGGCGTCTCTGCCCATGGCAGGAGGTTGGACCTGGATGAGCTGTAAGGTTCCCTCCAACCCAAACCGTTCCGTGATTCTATACATGCATATATGTGTTTCTGAAAACAGTTTCCCGATTTAGTTATGTGTGGCAGTGAAAATTGAGTATCACTTTTAAAGCTTTTTGCAAGAATAGGATGCATAATAAATCTAGAATTAGAATTCGCTATTTCAGTTAGAAGGGTCCTAGAGCAATCATCTCGTCCAGTGATGATCTACTCCAAATTCTGAAAAGTGTTAATGTTTAACCACGATATATGTTATGAAATCTGTTTAACATGAGAAATTATTTTGTGTAAAAATAAGCAATCAAGCACATCAGCATGCCTGTTACTTATTTTTTTCCTAAGAAAACCACTAAGATAGTTGCTGATAGTTGAAGAAAGTAAATGACTAAGCAGTTTCTTCCAAGAGTTCTCGTTTTTTCGGTAGCATACGTATGAGGAAGTAAATATGTGAATACACAATATAAGTAATTCTCTGTGATAAAAACCTTTTGATTTTAATAGACTCTGAAAACTTAAGGGACAGCTATCTCATAAACTAGACAAATAAGCAGAAACACGTCTAATAATCTTTTAAAATGTGGAAATACGCTTTTAAATAAGTTATCTGATGTCCAGCTCCATCAGATGTATCCCATTACTTTGACATGTTTAAAGTTCTCAGCAGACAGTGATGGCTTATTCTGTTCTTTTTCCTTCAGATTATTTGGAAATACATATGATGGCTCCAAGTGGCTACCAGCCCTGCTTCCTTAGGGCTCAGTTCAGCACTGTTTACATTCCTGATTGACTAATCCTTAAGGCCAGGACACCACCCGAAGGTTTCCATGGATGTCTGTATAGAGCCCTTAGCGTTAAAAAGAGAACCATTCAGTAAATCTGCTTGTGATAGTAAGCACTAACTGTAGTAGTAAGCATTGTGAAGCATCATGGCCTCACGTCTTAATATGCTTAAGGGAGATGATATGTAGTTAATGTGAAGAAAGGTCTCTGACTTATTTCAACTAATGGTAGGGTGTTTTTTGGTTTTTGTGTTTGTGGTTTTTTATAGCTGAACTCTTCATGGAACAGCAGCATCTCAAAGAAGCAGGCTTTTGTATCCAGGAGGCAGCTAGTCTTTTCCCCACATCTCATGCTGTACTGTACATGCGTGGGAAGCTTGCAGAGATGAAAGGCAATTTGGAGGAGGCGAGGCAATTGTATGATGAAGCACTCACAGTGAATCCAGCTGGAGTGGAAATTATGCACAGCCTGGTGAGTTTGCAGGGGCTCAGCTCCATTATAGTATTTATGTTCCTGATTAACTGTAATAAGAGGAAAGAGGGCTCATGCTTGCTCTGTGTTTCATTGTCTTCCTAATCCTGAGAGCAAGTGACTGTTCCAAGAATAAACCGGGTAGCTTGAACCTCTATTTTAAGACTGGATTAAATGCTTTTAACTAATTAGGACTTGTGTCAAAAGTAAATATTTTACTGATAGTTTTGGAAGTCAACTCACTGTTTGTCTTTGCTGCTTTTTCTACTAACTGTTATACATTTTAAATAAGCAGTACACTGATGTTTGAAAGGTCTCGATTAAGTAACTATAGAATGTAGATATATACGGGGTTTGTACCCCACGGGTACAAATGTATACCATGTATATATGTTACTCCGTGTATATATGGGGTCTGAGTCTTGTGTCTACTCAAATCAAGCTAAACTGTGAGTTTACAGTAAAACTAATCTGTTATTGTCTTAAGCTGTGGCTTAGCTCCAGCCTTGTGTAGGGACTGTGACTCCACATTTGTGGGTCTTTTTGGAAACACTCCTACCCAGCAAGTATGTTGCTGTTGCACCATCCCCAAAACAAACTTACTTACAGAGCTTAATAATAATAATAATACAGGGAGCTCTGGGGAAGACTAAAACCCACTTATCTTACAAAATCAGAACAGTTAATCATGCTTCATCATGATGTCTCATCTTAACTGCAAGCCTTACTACGCCTCTCTGGGGTTTTAGAAGTCTTTCTTGACTAATGTAATTTTCACAGGCATTCTATAACCCGTGTGACTGCTTTGTGTCTTTGCTAGCAGGTTTGTATTTCCTGGCATAAATTTGGTTCTGATGGGGTTTGCAGGCAGCTCCAGAACTGAAGGGGTGTCAGCGCACAACAGAACAAATGTAAAGAGAAGTTATAATTGAGAGAAAAGAGTAGAAGCTACAGGCAAGGAATGAGATATTTTTAATCCTGAGTGTTCAGTGCAAAACTAGCAAATGAATAGCTGGTGCATATGTCAGGAGAAGGTTATGAAATAGTTATGTATATATCAGGCTTATATGGGGCAATAATATTACTTTGTTGCTGTAATCTAACCTTTAGAAAATCAGGCAGTAAAAACTTGGCGAGATAGAACGCATTCTTTGTTCAGTTAGTGTCATGATTTCAGACAAGTCGCTGGTGTCAGAGCAGCCATCAAGTCAGATGCCAACATGATACTAATAGCTTTCGTTTTTGTCTCATTTTATGGGCAGAACCACGTACTGTGTCTTCTCATTTCAATTTTCTGAACCTGTAGTCATTTGGAATGAAAATTTCTGAGATGCACATCTGCTCTGGCCCAGTTTACTTTGGAAAATGTCACCCAACATGGCTTAACTGTTTCTGAAAATGAAGCTGAAGAAGAGACCTTAAATGCTTCTGTGACATCTTATTTACTGTGCTTTAGTGCCTCTGGGTTTTGTCAGGAATAGGTAATCTTTGTCATGTATTAATGTGCTTTTTACCATCCCTAACAAAATCCTTCCTAGGTTATCCAAGTATAACCTTTAAAAAACCACATCTTATATGTGCTTAGTAGATAGGTATTTCTGAAATCTCTAAGGACTCTGTGAATGCTCATTCCCCTCAAACCCCAGTAAGCTACATCATCTCTTAGTCAAGGAGTAGAAGTAAAATTGAAGAGAGGTTAAAGACAGAGGTTGGGGGCAGAGACTCAGTTTGTGAGCAAGTCAGGAAGAGGAAAGATAAACTTGGTAACAAAACAAGAGAAATAAGGATAAGTAGGAATTCAGATAGGTAATACTGCATAAGACTGGATAGATAAGAAGAATGGGATTGGAGTAAGGAAACAGGCCAAGACACATGAGCTGAGGGGCGGGCATGCTGGAAAGGATGAGTTAAAGAGGTCGATCTTATGAGACATTCAAAGGAGCATGAACCTGTAAGTTAGTCACTCCATAGCCTTCAGTCTCCTTAGAATTCTGAATCTTCCCATCCTGGTGCCAGTAAATACC
The DNA here is from genome assembly GCF_963264785.1 of Psittacula echo. NCBI lineage: Eukaryota > Metazoa > Chordata > Aves > Psittaciformes > Psittacidae > Psittacula > Psittacula echo. Next base: position 4,229,651 of record NC_137738.1, on the reverse strand, counting down.
AGTGAAAATCACTTGCTTAAGCATGTGCCTCATCTCCTGTAGCTCGGCCATGCTGGCAGCCTGTGTTTTACACCTGTTAGCTAAGATAGCGAAGGTTTGGTCTATCCCTGCTGATGTGAATCATGGCAGTACTTCTAGAATGCCACATAATGGCATTCCTTTGTATATTTTTCCAAAAGCTAGGAAATTGCACATAACAAGTTATAAGCATCTGATGAGCACTATAGAAAAGCGTGTAAAGAAATTAATCATTCTGCCTTCAGAACAGAGCTTGGAATACTGTGCAGTAAACAAGGCTTTTAGGGCTATGCAGCAAACAAAAAGGGCAAAAATAAAATACTGAGTGGCTAAGTGATTTTGTCCTGTGCACTGAATGAGACAGTGTCCCCATGAAGACCTTAAGACTGGGTTTACGCAGTTGAGGTTATAATATAACAAGTGTTAAATTCTGCATCTCCTCAAGGCCATCAGAAGAATTGATACCTTTCTGAAATGTATGTAATAGGCAAGTACTAGCTGTACTGTTATTAAAAATACAAGTTCTTTGAGCACTGTATGTTCAGTTTCCTTCCGGAGGGACATCTATGTCTTGGATTATGCAAAAGGCCAGATAGGATTATCAGCTAGTTCTAAGTGGCTTGAAACTATGGAAGACACACAGGCACCTGAAATTCAGTTCACATAGAATCATAGAATCATAGAATATGATTCTATGAATATGCTGTTTCAGTGCTGGTCTCCCCAAACATTTGAGTACGTAGTTTTCCTACTGTAGCAATACTGTTATGGATGTGTAATAATTTAGGGAAAGAGGGTCTGGTTATGAGAATTGCTGTTTGATTTAGTGCAGCTGCCATAGAGCTGACCTAGTCCACTTTAAGGGAAAACTCTGCTGTAGACAGTGCCGATTCTCTCTGGTGTATCAGCATTCAATTAGCAAAGTAGTCATGTCTCTTCCCTTGGGCTCTCAGAACTGGGTTGTCAAAGCTATAATTGGAAAATTCCAACCTGAAGAGCACTGCTGGCTTTAAATGAGGGACATGAATTTAGCAATGAACGAGTCCATCGGGTGTCAATGGCTTCACTTTTACACAGGGTAGAGTCACTACCATAATAAACACAAGCTCTTTCCCTCTGTAGGTGAAAATGCTGTGTTTTACTGTGACTATCGGGTGTTTACAATAGCTGTCAAATCAGTGTGCTTTCCATATAAAGGATGCTGCTGCATGGAAGAGCAACACTACAGCAGGACTGCAGTACTGAATGCATCTGATGGGGTGGGTACCACACACTGCTTCATTGCAAGGGCTGTTGGCACTTGGTGTCCGATCCTGTAGTTAGGAAACCACAGGCACACAGAAAATACCACATAGTTGTGCTGCCTCTTCATAGCACTTACACTTTTTAAGCGTTGCCACAGGATCCTTAAGCCTGTATTAAGAATCCACCAATGGCCTTTACAAAGTAAATACTACTGGCTAATACCTAATCTAAGAAAGCACATTTGTTGAGGAGTTCTGTTTTCGTTTGGAAAATAGAATCAGTTTAGTGGGCTCTTGGGAACATTCTTAGGTGTGGAGCTACTCCTTTGGTTGAACAACTCTGCTGTCAGAAACAATTAGCTTGTCTCAGCCCTTAGAAACTGTGCATGCTGTAAGACCACAGCTCTCTTTAAGAAATACAACTTGCTAGAGGTTTATTTTCCACATTTCTCCTCATTCTGTCTAACCTGTTTCTGTCTTAGCTCCTTTTATTAGAACAGCCCTGTTCTGTTCTTTTCTTCTTTCCCTTTCTGGGACCTGCTCACAAGGATTATAGAGCCCTTCTCTCTCCCAAGGGGGCTGATGGAGATTCCACTGAGTGGGTATATTCACTGGTCCAGGAACAAGAGCGTAGCCTGTATCCCCTTGTCTTACACTGTGACTAGTCAGCCATGCCAGATGCTGATCTCTGACAGCACATTTCTAAACAAAATCACTACAGCTTACTTCTTCCAGTAGGTTCCAAATTTGATTATATAACATCACGATATGCACAGCTTTGGGATGGTGGTAACAAAACTGACATGTGCCCAACCAAGTCAGAAAATACAACATAAGCCAGAGCAGATGACACCTCCTTGTAAAGCAAGAAACAAATCCACCTACCTGTATGTCGCTAGAGAAATTGAGATTTGCTAGTTCCCAGCCACAGTGCATTCAGTATCATTCTCTCTTTGATTCAGAGGAGGAGAAAATCAAAGCCAGCATGTTGGATTTGAGTTCTAATGCTCCATACATAATATTGCAAGAAAAACTAGAAGCATGCTGAGATATTCAGAAGACTCCTGCCCAGCATGCATCTCACATAGGACTTTGCCGAGTTAGAACAATTCTCAACATGTTTTAGTTCAGGGAAGAAGAAAGAGAATCATGTATTTAAAGGGAAAAAATGGGCAGTCTGATCTCCTTCAGTGTGCCAGATTTAATGGAAACAAAAAATATCATCAAACCAGATTGCTTGAATCATTCTTAAGTCTTACTGATTGCAGAAGAAGACTGTAATGGTTCTTCACTTCTGTCAAAGGCTGGGGCAAAGATGATAAGGTTGTTATCAAAGTGCTGTGTAGCTGTCTGCACTGCCTCATCCCTATGCTTGATAGCAAAACAAAATGAAATGTATATTGGGCTTTGTTTGGTGGGTTTTTCTGGAGGTTAAATTGGAATGCATTCTTTATAAAGTGATTCTGTGTTCCGTTGTGACCACAGAAATGTGTGGCAAATATAATCTAGTGAAAATGAGTTTGATTTGTTCTGTAATCGAGTTGAATAGAATATACAGGTAACACCGGTTGTGCTAATCATGAGAGTTGTTTTTTCTTAGTGAGACAGTCATCTGTACTACAAAACATGATTGGCAGCCATGCAGAAGGGCTTTACAGTCATGTACTGTGCAGTCCTACCTCTAACCACAGTAGGAAAAACTCAGCTTCCTACACATCTGGCTTTAAGTCATTTCAGCTGGGCCAGCAAATTGACTGCAGGCTGTTTTGTGACCCTTGTTTTCTGAGATTTGTAGATTTTGGCCTTTCCCTGGGAAGCCTGGTTATTTTTTGAAAAAGCTCCTGTGGTAAATGCAGTTTGGGAGGTATCAGCCACATAGCAGAGTCATGGAATGTGGAGGTTGTAAAGGATCTTGGGAGATCATGTAATCCAGCCCACTGCTCAAGCAGGTTCAGCTAAAGCAGGGTAACAGGACTGTCCCCAGTTGGAGTTTCACTGTCTCCAAGGATGGAGACTCCACAGCCTCTCTGGGCAACTTCCTCCAGTGTTTGACCACCCTTACAATAAACAAAGCTGAACCTCAAGTTTAAATGGAATTTTTTCTGTTTCAGTTTGTGCACATCCAGTCACAAGACAGTCTGGTTCCATCTCCTTTACACCTTACCATCAGATATTTAACCATATTGGTAAGATCCCACCTGAGACTTCTATTCTACAACATTAACAGTCCCAGCTATCTCAGCTTCTCCTTGTATGACAGATGCTCTAGCCCCTTAATGATCCTGGTGGCCCTTTGCTGGACTCTCTCCAGTAAGTCCATGTTCTCCTTCTTCTACTGAGGAGCCCAGAACCAGACACAGCACTCCAGGTGTGGCCTCACCGGTACAGAGTAAAGAGGAAGGATCGCCTCTCTCAGACTTGTGACAACACTCCTCCTCGTGCAGCCCAGGATGCCATTAGCTGCCTTTGCAGCAAGGGCACATTGCTGGCTCATGGCCAGCTTGTTGTCCATCAGAGCCTTCTCTGCAAAGCTGCTTTCCATCCAATCATACCCGCAAAGTGAGGGCAGGCATATGTGGTACTTCTGAGGTTATGACTTAGGTCAGGGACATCCTGAAGTAGATGCAGGTTCTACTTGCTTAATAATTCACAGTGGATTTCTCCTTCATGAACTTGTCTTGAGTCTGTTGTCTTTCAGCATTGACAGTACCCTTCGGCAAGGAGACCCACAGGTCTGCTTTCTGTTGTACAAAGAGCTGCCAAACTTTATATGCTCTGGATGCAGCTTTTCTTCAGCCAAACTGGTGCACCTAGGTCTTATTCTGGAAGACGTAACACATCACTGATTCTTAATCATCCCCCTTCCATTACGGGTTTTATAGATATTTATCACCAGACCAGTCCCATTCCCTTCATTATTGCTGTTGCCTCTCTCTGAATTTCTAACAGTTCTTATTATGATAAGGAGACCAGAGCAAATAATGCTCCTAGAATAAACTAGCTTAGCTTCAAAGGTAGTGTTGTAGTCTCACTATTAAAAAAACTCGCACTGTCCCATGGTCTTCTACTCATATAATTATTACCTATATACATTTTCATACAAATACAACATTCTATTTGAAATCTTTTGTGTTAACCTGATCTCATTATCACAGCTGTTTCCATCTTCTCTTGCCTGCAGGGTCTATATTATTTTCTGAATGGTCAGCACCTCTGATTGAATGCATTGTGATTCATAATATCAAGGAGCAGTGTAACGGTGTTGTCTTGGGTCCTTGCAGAGAGGTCAGTGTCCCAGTCTGAATACAACACAGACAAGAAGCCTGCAGCTCTAGTCTTTGATATATATTCTTCATTCTGCTTGCTAGAGACATCCTTTTTGCTAAGGAACACAAATTTCTCTCTGCTGGTAATGCTAGAAGCTGAAGAGCTTGATTGAGAGAAGGGGTTTTTATGATCTTCCTTTTGTCCTTTTGATTAGATTTGAGTGTTTAAAAACTATATGATGATTTGTTTAAATCTACTGCTCTTAATTGTTTAGTTGGATGCAAGGGCTGAATAAAAAGAAAGGGCCTTTACAAAGAGTCCTGGACTGCTTAATTTGGCCTTCATTGTGTACTTAGGATGCAATTTCATGTTCATTTTAGAAGAAGAGTCAACCTATTGTCTCCAGACTCTCATTTGGTAGCATCAGGATAATTTGAAGACTACAGTTTCCCCTGAATAGAACATGGAAATGAATTATTTCTGTTCATTTATCTCATTTTACCTCACAGTATGGTGCATGCATCCTTATTTTCGAAGGCATCCATTCACATAATAAAAACATAGCTTGATTGCTTAATATTTTCAAGGATGGCATGCATTACTTCCTTGGGGATTTGTTTCACGCTGCCATGAAGCAATCATATAAATCATGGGGCACATTCTCAGCATGGGTAAATTATTATAACTCCATCGTCTGTATGTCTTGTAAGGTGGCTAGGACCCTAATTAAAAGCATTTTTACATTGAAAGCTGAAGTTAGAATGCATTCTGTGCTTAAATGTGGGAACAAAAGAGCGTAGTTTTCACATTAAGAGTTATTTATCATCTGAGGAGCTGCTTTATGTCCATAGTTTACCCAATTTGTTAGCTATTTTGTAAATAAGTACGTTGTGCTCTGTTTCCATTTTCTAGTGACATTTCTTGCTCAGGTTTTTTGTATTTGTATACAGAGAATTGAACATCACAATTAAAATGCATCCCTAAGTAGTTTAGGACAACTGTGTATTTGTCCTGAGTGTAATTAGGTGGATAATTGTATCTAGAGTCACAATGAGCGACGTGTGTTGGAGATGTTTCTTCCTAGCTGCATTTGATGCTCCCTTTGCTCTAGTTTTGGCAAAGGTGATAAGCAGAATTAGGGACTGGGTAATTTTGATGAAGTGGACAGTTACTGTTGTGATACTGAAAATATTTTACATAATCACAGCTATCATTTAAAGGGAATCTGAGAAATTGCTGTCATAAGAACTTGAATTTCAGTAGATAATGATAGCAAAATGAATTTTTAACTGTTCTTTAACGTACAAAACAACTGAAGCTTTACTAGTAACACCATTTTTAAGGTTTTTCTTAAGTACGTATACGCATTACATTCGTTATATTAAATCTTTTTGGATGGTAACAGATTTGTTTATTATTTCTGTTTATCATCCAGAATTTCCGTATGTGAAACCTGCTTCAAGAGAGGGTTATTTGTAAGGTTTAGAGTTACTATAGCTTTTAATTACATTGTGTCTGCGTGATCCTAGGTCTGTGTGGCTTCTGAGTTATAACATAGTAAGATGCACAGAAATAGAAAGGTAAAAGCCAACATCACAGATCACAGTACTGAAGATGTAATGTATGCCATGTCCTCCAAACCTGTGAAGCCACGAGCCATGTTATTGGGACTGTTTATAAGGGGTGCTGACACAGAGGTGATCTCTTGGCATTTTAGAAGGAGCGAGATTGAGCACCCAAAGGCAAGATGCGGGAGGGAGCAAGCGAGTTCCTGATTTCCCTTCCCAAACCCAGCGCCGTTTCATGGCATTTATCAGAACACTTCAGGCGAGGGCTTTGCTGCTGTTGTGCAACAGGGTGGGTCCTTCCTCTTCCAGAGAGCACAGAACCGCAACTCAGTCATTTTCCATTGAAGGCAATTCACTGAAGAGGGCTGGAGAGGAGGTGGAGCCCTGGCTCCCGCCATCCCCAGCGCTGCCAGCTCCGCTGCACTTTCAGCTGTGATTATGTGTCACACTTTACACTAAACCTCTGTGAAACAGGGATGGAGCTACTAATCTACTTCATCTGGGGTTTGTGGAGCTTAATTAATATCTGCACGTACTTTGAGATGACAGGCGCTCTGTAAGCGCAAGATCTTATTTATTGTAATTATATGTCTTGATTCCTGTGGTGCTTTATTCATTTGGGCGTTTGGACCACAAATTATTTTGGGCAAAGTACTGCGACTGTTCAGCACAAATGATGTGCTTTATAGCTCTGAGTACCCTTATGTCCCTAAATGTAGGTAGTGATGAAAACATTATTGCAGTGGGAGTGGGATTTAGGAGGCAAATCTGTGAACTGTTTCTTCTCTAGCAAAGATTTGTTTTCATTAGAGGAGTCTGCCTTGCCTGCGTGTTGTGCCTTGCCGTCCATTGTATTGATAAATTGTTAGAGCAGTGCTGTGAAGGACAGTAAAACAGAAGCAAATGTGAATCCGATGACTTTCTAGCACAGCCCTCTTCTCTTCCTGGGAATAAGATATGACAACGCCTGCAAAAAATAGCTTTTTGCGGGGGGGGGGAAGAAGGGAAGGGGGGAGCTTCCTTTCTCTGACAGTGAACATATCCTTCTGCTCTGCAAATTCAGCGCGAGCAGAACGTCTTTGTACCAGTGCAGTTCTGCAGCTTCCCCTGGTGAGGAGGGGGTTGGATTTTTAAGAGAGACATGACAGACCTCGAGGTAGGAAAAGCACTGGAGTAGACAGTCATTGCAAGCCTTTCCAAAAATGGAGCAACCTTGAACAAAGTGCCTTTTTTTTTCCCCCTTCTTTCTTAATTAAGTAATAGTGACAGTCAACAGGAGATTCTAGCAACCCAAAGGAAGAGCAGTGACGTCTTCTGTGATGCAGCCGGGAGAGCAACAGACTCTGGGGCTCTCTTAGGTCTACCTAATATGGAGTGTACAAGAAAACACTGGAAGGATGGATTTGCTAAGCCCTAGTCTCCAGCAGGATATTTTTGGACTACTCTGATACTACAGAATGTTTAAACGGCTCAGCCCACCCCATAAGTTTTACCTTGATGTGGGGAAATCCCTATAGACTGCTCACAATGTTTCTCAGGTTTTTTTCTATTCAGTGCTCTGCATTTCCCCGGTGCAGGCAAATGGTGATCTATGGGTATATAGAGTATGAGTGAGAAGGGAAGGGGAAAGAATTGGAAGGGACATACAAGAGACAGCAAAGACTGCTGCTTGCTTTAGAATATCAAGGTAAAGCACTGATGACTCAGTGACAGTTAAAATCACTTCTTTTCTCTACCATTAGCTGTTCAGCAGGTTGTTTCTTCCTTTTCCATCCGTCTCTGCCGTTTTGGCAGAGATTTTTGCAGGAGATGAACCTAAGCTTGATTTGCCCCAGAAGGCTCTTTCGATGCTATTTATTTGCTATTTTATCCAAGAAAGGTAAAATTCACTACAAAGAATATGAAAGTGCACTTAGGTCAGAAGCTTGTTCCAGTGGTGTTGAAGGAGTGTCTGAAAACAACAGAACAATCAATCCAGGACCAAGAAATCGGGAGGAACTCCTCAGCCCTTTGGAAAATTCGACTCCTGAGGCAAGAACATAATATAGGTTTCCTGTTTGTTCTTTGTGACATCTAAACTTGTGCATTTTTTACATGTTGAAAACACTCCTCTTGCTCCTTTCCTCTTGTCCTTTCTCATGCTTCTGTAAAGCTCCGCTCTTATCAATGAGCTGCTGTTTAATACTGCTAATGCTGCCAAAAGTGCTCAAAAGAGAATTCCCAGGTGGAAGCAGAGCAGAGGAAATAAACCCAAACTGCCTATGTTTGGATCAGGGGCGGGCAGGAAAGAGCCTGACTTGTCAGGGCAGCGAAACAAAGACTGGGAAGGGATACATTTGGTCTCTGCAGGTATGTCTGGAAACTAATAGTGAATGCTATGGGGAGAGAAAAGCTGCATCAGCTAAAGGATGCAGCTTTATCTGCTGTAAATTGGTGCTGGAGATTGAAGAGGGTTCCTGGCCATTGGTGCAGAGAGGTTCTGGAACAGCCTTCCAGGATGAGATGTGGGAGAAACAATCTGACCCCTATGATACCGGAGCTTTACTGGGGAGGAAGGGGGCAGCCCCAAAGGTCCCTGTAAGTAGGGTTTAAGCAAACCCAAGAGTGACTGCCTGTGCAGGCATTCGGTCTGCCTTCCCCAGACTACCAGTAACTGAATTCATACTGTCCTTACTTGTGACCTGAAACCAGAGTGTCCCCCTAATAATGTCTCACAGGCCCACCTGCTGTCCTGCCTTCCTATTTGCTTTTTCTGTTGAAAAACTTCTATTCCCAGAGCATTCTGTAATTATTTTTAGCTTTATTATTCTTTAAATTAGAGGTGGAGTTTGAATGTTGTTAAAGCTTCCCTGGAACACAGCCCTGACCTCCAGCTTTCTATATATATTTTTAGTGAGTTGTCAAGTGACTTGTGTGTATCATGGAGTGGAATGATGGATGTAGCTGGACTCACAGGAGAGTTGCATTGAAGTTCTCTTAAAAATAAGCAGCATTGTGACAGCTCAGCTCTACTGACAATAATGTCAAGTCAGGTTTAATAGCATAGTTCCTTATTGAATGAATCCACCCTGTAGGAAACAGTATGAGCATCCTGTGCGTGCACAAGACAAAAAAATCACTGTTAATCCCTTGGGAGGAAAAATATAAGATTAACGGAACAGCTGAATGAGTCTAATGAGAATCAGATGGCAAGAATGTTAATTTGGGACAGATACTCGTTTAAGCTGTCTGAAGGTATAATGCGGTAGTTTCCATATATCACCAAATGCCATGTATTCTCCTTAGATACATATCTGCAAGTTGTAATTTAATGGATTTGCACCTCTTCTGTATGGCTCCCTGACAGAACAACAGGGGATTTTCAAGCTAATCACCTTTCAGTGGGGAGATTTATGACCAGTGTAGTGAGCTGAGCCTTCCTTCCATCATGAAGGGCACAGACTGAAGACAGTCGTTGGGCACAGCATGCCAACTGGGAGCTGCTTAATCAGAAACAGGCTCGAGCATCTCTGTCTTGCATTTGCTCTCTGGAGTCATGCAGTTCACTGGCTTTGTCGGATATAATTGTTTGCCTAAATCTGTCCTGGTTACTAGTATTTTTGGAAGTTGGGTGGATAGCAATTTTTCTGTCATGCCTTACTTAATAGCCATCGGCTTTGTAAGAAGTGAACAAAGCAATGGGCTTTTAGACTTCCTATTTGCTTTTGAGAGTCTGAGGTGGCAATTCCATTTTAGGTACTTGTAAGTCATAGGTGAAGACTCACGTTGCCTAGTTCTCGGCCTTTAGCTTAGGTAGATGAGGTGGTCACTGTCTTCATGTGTTGCCCAGAGAAGGGGCTTCTCCAAGGTTGGTGCAGAGCTCCTTCTCTTAGGCTCCTGCTCTTCTCTCTCTGTGGAGAGTCTACCTCTGTTCTTCCCCTGGGGGTATAGGGAGACTGTGCAATTAAAGTGGGTGCGTATGTTTGTATAGGTCTCATACCTCTTTAAATTAATCACATGAGGCAGCTGAGTGTCTCCTAGTACATGGCCTAAGGCAGGAAATGAGATGAGATGAAATTACACTGACTTGTTCCAGAGAAATTACTGCTCTGATGTTTTCATATTTAGCCACATTCTCTTATTGCTTGTGTTCACCTGTTCAGCATTCATTTTAATACAAAGAGTAGGCTCATAAAGGCATCAGTGTTACAGTTGTGTCACTTACTGGGCTGCATCTGCTTTCCAAGATTGTCACTAGCATAAGAGACTGCAAATAAAAATCACCTGGAACGCAAATGGCAGCATCTCAGCAGTGCCAAGCTGTACAGTGGAGATTATTTGCTTATGCTTTTATTTGCCAGCATTGTCTAAACAAAGATAAGAACGTAAATGCTGTAGCAGAGCTTCCCAAACAGGATTACGGGGGTGATAGGAGCTAGCACTTAACATTACAATGATAGATGCCAGTGCGGGAGAGACGTCACTGCTCCTCTTACATCCTAAAAGCAGAGCAATAAAAGGGGAGGCAGGCCTGTGCAGCTCTATGTGAGGTTTGCCGCTTTACTCAGGATCTTTTAGGGGTTGATTCATTAGATTGGTACTGTGTGAGCTTTGCTTTGATTCCTCTAAAATACAAATTGCAGTTAATGTGACTCTGAAGGAGGGTGTTACTTTGTGAGCCTGAGTAAGTTTTACAACAGACCAGGCAAGCTCAATATAATCCCTGAACCGAGTGGGGAACAGGCCTCCAAGTCAGCTAATTTTGAATGTCAGCATGCATGGTACCAGGCTAATTGAGATACACAGAAACTGCCATGTGCCTTTTTAATTGCATTTAGACAAGATGTACAGTATTTGAGTCAGCTCGGCAGTGTTCCCACTGATGAGAGTGTTGATGACACCTGACACCAGTGATGATATATTAAGTGAGCTTAATATCTTAGCGCACATGTCATGAGGCACATTAGAATCACAGAAGAATGTAGGTGAGAAACGACCTTTCTTCTGGAGGTCATCTGGTCCCACCTCCTGCTCACAGAGGGGCCAGTTTCAAATATAGAGCAGGTTGCTCAGGACTATGTCCAGCTGAGCTTTGACATAGCTGGACATTCGTTTCCAAGGATGAATATTCCAGCATCTCTCTGTGCCTCAGTTCTGATGCTTCACCTCTCCTTGTGAAGACCTTTTTCTTGATAGCTAACAACCAGAATTTTCCTTACTATGCCTTCATCTGTTGCAACCAAGCACCTCTGAGAAAAGTTCGATACCATCTTTTCCAGTTATCTGTTAGGTAGGTGAAGGTGGCAATTGGATACCTTCTCAGCCTGGAAAGGGAAAGGCTGAATAAATGCTCATCTCAGGCTCCTCATATTGTGGTCCCTCCAGCCATGTCAGTGGCCCTCCACATGCCTTTCTCCAGTTTGTCATCATCTTTCTGGCACTGGAGAACTCAAAACTGGTGGCAGCACTCCAGTTCTATGCCAAATAGCAGGAAATAATTACTTTCAGTCTGTTGAGATGCATTACCTAATGCAGTGCAGCGTGAAGGCTTATCTTCAGTGCTGCACAGGATCCCTGCTGAGCTGCTTCTTCCCAGTTGGCATCCAGCCTGTACAGTTGAGTGGGGTCATTCCATCCCAGGTAAAGGATGTCACTGTTTAGCAAAGGAAGTTCCTCTTAAAGCTTCAGGGAGACTGGGGAGACTGACATGGCAAGAAAGACCTGAGTCATTAAGGGCTAGAGGTAAATCACACATAATGATCAGTTACAGCAAGTAAGACTTTTACACTCAAGAGTAAGTAAAAAATCGTGTGGTCAGTGCTTAAATACAGCGCTGCCATCTCTGAGTTATGCTGACGTTTTGGTATCAACCCCGAGTTTTTCAGTAACCCACAGTGCCCTTTGTGCAGAAAGCCAGTGTTCTGGGCTATTTTTCCACACTGTAGACAGTAAGGAATGATATTGTCCAAGACAACACGAACAAAAGCAGAGAAATGTGAGTAAGTTAGGCCTGTTGGGACATCAGTAGTCATTGGGAAGCTGTTGAAGTAAGACATCCTGGTAGGAGGCACCATGATGTGACCTGTGATTTTATGCTTTCAGTGTTTGTTTGTAAACAGCCAAGCTGCTGGAATGGCTCTGGCATTCTCTGTGGCCTACAGCAGGAAAGTAAATGTGTGTGTCTGTGTGTACACATGCATTTGTGTAACTCAGATTTACAAGAAGCATCGTGTCAGCTGGTTTTAGCAGGCTCAAGTTCAGTTATGAAGCCCCAGATGGAAGGAGCATCCCCTGTGCGTGCTGAGCAATCTCTTCTGGTTGGGGTCTGGTGCTTTGGAAATGGGACAGGTCCCCAGCACTGTCTGGTAAGTGAGCTGTGCCCCAGGGTAGGGTGAAGTAAGAAAATAAAAGACCCATATTCTAGAGAGGACTTTGCTTGCTGAACTAACCAGGCTGGGGCAGGAGGAGTCTAATTTGTTGAAAGAGTGAGGCCTTGTTTGTAAGCAATTAGTGATCCTGAAGTGAGTAGGGAAGGATGCTGGATACTCAAAATGGAGAGTGTGGTAGGTTGACGTTGGCTGCCCGTGTAGCCCGTCTGCTACCAAAACCTTACCATGCAAACACAATGCAGAGACTCATAGGGAATCCATCATCCATGCTTTGGCTCTTGTGTGTCTGTAAGCTGAAGTCACCCACAAGAACATGGGCTAGCAGTGGAGAAGACAAGGGGTAATGAGTGCAAGTTACTCCTGGGTTGATTCTAGTTGGACACTGGAGGAAGATTTTTCACAATGAGAACAATCGGGATAATCTAGATGGACTCCCCAACACTGGACACTTTTAAGATTCTGATGGACAGGCTGCTGGGACATCTGTTCTAGGTCATGTTTTGCCAAGAAAGGTTGGACCAGATGATCCTTGAGGTCCCTTTCAACCCCATATTCTATGATTCTATGACTGTCAGACTTCTCTCAGTTGCTTATAGAATATTTCATCTTCCTTTTCACCCTGGCTGGGTGGTCTGTAACAGTCTAACACCATGATACCTGACTTGTTGGCCTTCCCCCTGATTCTTATCCATAAACACTCAACCCTATTGTCACCATCATTAAGCTCTATGCAATCAAAACACTTCCTAACATACCGGGCTACCCCACTGCCTCTCCTTCCTTACATCGCTTGTTCAGCACATTTACACATAACATACCAGCCCCGCCAACCTAATTGGTAGTGAAGGATGAACTATTAATTGCATTTAAAATAAATTCTTAAGCAGCTCTGAGCTTGTGATTATTTTTTTTTTTAAACAAGGAGAAAGTTTAGCTTCATCCTTATGTAAATATTCCCATGGGCAGTGTTTCCCAAAGCAGCTAATGGCAAGCAGGTTTGGCACTTTTATGGGATTGTATGGGTTTTAGTAAGAGAGCAGTATTATTCCCTCACATCTAAAAGTCTATAGAGTTTCTGAACTTCTACTTGTAGTGAATTTTGTGCCAGGTTGGCAAGCAGTGGTGTTTTCTCTCTGAGGCTGTCACTTGCTCAGCAGAGCACAGGAGTGACTAATACAGACAAATGAAGCTAGGAAAAATTAAACAAATACCACAATAAAGCATTTCTAACGTCCTGTATGATCCCCTTGTGGGCTCAAAGCTTGATGGTGTAGGTGAGCTTATAGACTTGTTAGCATACAGCCAGACCCCACAGCATTTAAGTCTTTTCCGAACTGAGATTATATACGTGAGGATAGTTCAGGACAGGCTTCTGCAGTACAGCAGATAACAGTTCTCCCTGTGACTGCACTGAGAGTAAGAGATTCTGCACGTATTTCATGCATATTAAGAGCAAAATTGCCTGCAGTATCTTCAGCACCAGGTCCATGGACCGTTTGCTATCCTGTTTGCCTGAAAAGTGTCTTGCCTTGAGAGCAAGAAAAGTAAATAAAACCTACAGGCCCTTGAGATTTGCAAGCTTCAGGAGCAGAAACCCTCACTTTAGGATTCCTTGCTGTTGTTCCTAGAATACCACAAATAGGTCAAACAAGCAATCTTGAAAGCTCAGAACTGCTTTTCACTTACGATAAATGATTGTGCAAGTATTTGAGGTAAGTGTTCATTTCACATTTCTGCAGAAGACTTTCTCAGCTCATCGATTTTGTGTTCTCTGAGAAGTTCTCTATTATTTGGTGGCTGACAACAGCAGATCAGACTGGAAGCACACACCATTTTTAACTAATCTCTTACTTTGAATAGTGGATGAAGAACAATCAAAGGAAATGGTTTGGAAGTAACACATTGTTTAATATCAGCTCTCCCAAACCAGCAAATATAACATAGCAGCATCGAAAATAGCAGCATCACAAATTAAAAATGGCTTATATGTGAGATCCTTGAGCCAAAAGGCAGCCTGCTTTTTGTAAATCTATTTTTACCTTGGTCAGCTGTACTAAGTGATTTTATCAATGTAGCTAGTCTCTGCAATAAGAATGCTCACTTAATGTAGAGTCAATGCAGGCAGCTATGACAAGTCATGGTATATCCATGTAGCACAAATCCTTTCAAATCAACTTCATACAACTGAAGTTCTGTAAATGGATTAAATCTTGATACTCTTGCACTACTCAATTCCACCCTCGCAAGCTGGCATCAAACAGGGGCAGAAAAGCAGCCCTGTTGGAAGTGCAGCCCTGCTATTTTTGCATACTTTGAACTAGACGACTTGCAAACTTTTTCCATCTCAGTGGTCAGTTGTCACAGTTTGAGAAGAACCAGAGGGACTGCTTCTCTGCATCTCCTATTAGAAGAGAGGTGCCTTTAGCAAAGACTTTCCTTGCTCAGATACCACAGAGCTGATGGTGAAAGGTGAAACCTTTCAAATTAAAAGGAATTATGATGGCCTACGTATCTACGACAGCATATCTTGCACTACTGTAGGGCTGCTGCTAGTGCTCTTATACTAGAGGTAACTAACTAATAGTAGTTGTGGTCAGCAGCGCTGGCCCCACAACAAAGGATAGGGGAAGGCCAAGGTTAACAAGGACAAAGTATTTAATAAGCAGCCAAAATAAGTTTAATTCCTTAAAGAGGGTGAGGGAGGACTTTTTTGGCTATTGCTGTCTAAAACCTTGAGGGCAGTTTCAACATCCTGCCAGCATACAGACTGAAGAGCAAACAAACTTCCACTACAATAAAGCAAGTGGGCAGTGCATAGCAGGTATAAAGTTAACTTTAAAATGAAAGAGAGATCTTTTAAAACTAGGATGAAGCTGTGCAGCAGGTACAGTCTGAACGTGACCTGCTGTGGCTTCCTTCCCTTCCTATGGGTTGCGATACATTGCATTGTGGGGCTGTTTATCAGCCACAGAGCATGGTTTTGTATTCGACATTATCTCTGTTATCCTCCATACCACCAGCACCCCTAAATGAATATTTGCATCTTGTGCTAGCTCTCTCTGGAGTTATTTTCCCTCGCAAGTGATGTTGTGAATGAGTTTGCCCAGCCCTTAAAAACCAGACCCTTAGGAGTACCTTTGCAGAGTGTTTTTCAGCCTGAGCAAAAGCCAGTGCCTAAGCAGGAGTGAAGAAAAAAGCCTGTTTTCAGACTTCTTCTAAGTGCAGCAGTGTCATATAGATGTCTTTGTAAGGAACTCCTGCAGCTGTCCATCAGAGCTAGCCAGCAGCAAAGGCTGGAAGCAGAACTAGGGCTGGGGGAGGGATTTCATTCTTGTACTGGGCCAGATCCTCTGAACAATGAAGCCAAGTGGGTAAAAGCAAAAGACATGTTAAGTGAAGCGAGCTGAACTGTTCCTTCGTGGGTGCCTGAGGCTCTCTCAGATTATGCTGCATTTAATTCTGCCATTTTGGGCCCCAGTCCTGCACTGATGGTTGGAGGGTGGCTTTTTCCACTTGTGCTTTAGTCCATCAAACACCCCAGACCTTAACAGCATGAAGACCAACCTAGGTACTTTGAATTTTTGTTTAAACCAAGCCTGAACAAAGGTGGTGTTATTTAACTTGAAGCTCCAGTTTAAAAAATAGTAAAAATCCAGTATTGCATGTGGTAAACTCCAGATCTCAGTTAATCTGTACCCTAAAAATCACAGAATGGAGATGATGATGAAAATCCTCTACCAGCCTCACCCCATTAAAGCTACTGAAGTCTTTCCAACATGTCCTCACTGGAGCTGTAGCCAAGGATTTAAGAGGTCCATGTTTGTTTAAAATTGTCTCTAGACTACCTGAAACTAGAGGCCAAGAATCTCTGCAGAGCCATTGGGCACTGTATTTATTTGTTTTCATCCGTGCATGAATTTCTTTGAAAATACCCAGCAGAGCAATAGGAAGGGATTGTTTTTAATCTTTAGAGATGATAGCATGCTGTGATGCATCAAGGACACTCAAAAACAAAGCATCAGATAAACTGTACCGGGAGATGTTGGGGTTTTTTTTTTACCTCCAGGCTCTTTTGCAAATCAAACACACTCTGCTTGGAGCTGGCTGTTGATGAGACATCCATAGGTTCGGGTTGTCATCCCACAAGCATTAACACCGCCGTGTCCTCTCAATTTACACGTGCGCGAATGCAGCTGGATTCTGCCCATGCTCAGCACCCCGAGGGAGCGCAGTCATTATCACTACAAGGACAGCTGGGATCTGGCCTTCAGCCAGGACATTGCTTAATGCAATCAGAAGATTTTGGTGATACAGAGTGGATTTCACATCCCCTTCTCCGGGAGAGTGGAGCTGAAGTCATGGTTTTATGCCCTGCTTGGTTTAAACCCAGTCCGTGCATTGTTTGTGTTACACTGGACAGCACAGTGGACAAAAGAGTGTTTTCTGCCGCCCAGGTTTCAAATCATATTAACGACTACTATTTATGTAGCTGCAAATGTATCGTTCCTCTTGTCTGAGATCTCCTCAGCAGTATCCTCCCCTGCCTGAATGAGCAGGGTTATAAAACACAGTAATTATAAATCTCATTGACTGCCTTGCATTCAAGGGCGTGTTCCCCCCGAGCATTTGCTGTGAAGCGTGTTACCCGGGAGACTGTCCTGTACAATCCAAAACAGAATTATTCTGACCCAGTGAGCTCGTTGGAGGGGAGAACATTTGGGATGCTGACCTGCTGCCACAGCACAGAGAATGCATTTTTCTCATTGCACAGCAGGGCTATGCCACGCTACAACAAGGCAAATACATTCAAGCATTCTTTTAAGGCATGACTTACATCTCATTGACAAGTGCTGGCTCCCTAAAGATGCAGAAAGGGAGCCTAGGACAGCAGTCCCAAACCAGAAGTCATGCTGGCCATCCACACAATTCAGCAGCTTTCTCTGAAGGTTTGGTTGTCTGAGACCTTTCTGGGCAAACCTATAAATACCTCAGACAAGATAACACAGTATCAGTAAAACCCCTTCTTAAAACATTCAAGTCAGGCTATGCTTGTAAGACAGGCTAAGCAGCGTTTAGTAGGGGACAGCTGGCTGTTCTGCCTTGCACTACTAACCATAACATGCTTCACTCCCATCCTTTCCCCATCCATCATACTCAGGATCTGTACGGGTACTTTCCTCCGTCCTGAAGGGTTCATTATCAGCATCGATTGTGATGCCCTACAGTCTGGAAGCTACACAAAGCCCTGTCAGTCCCCCAGTCTTGAAAAAAGGGCTGTAAAACCTGAGCACTCTCATGCTCCGGGGAAAGGAACAAAAAAGAAAAGAAAAGGAAGCGCTTCCTAGAACAGCAGCAAACACAGAGCACGCTGTTGCCATCCATTTCCTCCATTAGTGTCAGTGCACAAAAGGAACACAGTGCTATGTGGTAGCATAGGCTGTCACATCTTCTTTGTGCTCCAGGAGGAGGGGGAGACGAGGTGCACGGCAGTCACTCCCAGCAGGTGTGCAAACCAATTGAGTTTAATTAGAAACATCCTGCTGGAAGGGTAAATGTTTTACAAGGAGATCACCCCCATCAGGGAATGCTGCTGGAGCCTGTGTTTTGGTGAGGCTTTCATACAAGTACAGCTGGAGGTGAGCATCTCCTTGCCTGGCTGTCTCCACTGCTCCCCAGACACAGGAACACAGGATTCATGTCCTACTGCTACACGGTCGGTCTTCTCCACGTTGCTGCCCTCCTTGGCATCTCACATATGCAGGCTGGTTCATTTAACCATACCCATGGCTGTTCCTCCTAGCACGAAGGCAGCCCAACCTCACTGATGTGAAAGGGCTTTGCTAGACTTGGCAATGGGTGCAATGCTAGGGGTTGTACTGCTCTGTAAATATCCTCTTCACTCCATATGGATTAAAAAGACATAATGTTTGTGACTTAATTTTAACTTGGTTTTTTTTGCCTAGGTCTGTGGGCAGCACTGAACTGTGTCTTATGTGTATGTCTCTGTGAGACTGCAGCAGTTACCCAGTTCATTACATTGAGGCAGTTGAGGGTTTTTCACTGTTTACTGGAAATCATCAGAGACTGTTTTTATCCTCTTTCCTGATGATCCGGTATTTTTCCTCTGGCAGTTCTCAAGAAAATTTGTTTTTCCCTCCTCCAAATACAGTATCCATCATTAGACTACTGCCAAACAATGTAATCAGCAGAATAACTGGTCTGTAGTGCAGGCAGCTCTGGTGCCATCTAAACAAGAGAGTACAGAAGGTTTTGGTTGGTTCAAAGCTGAGTCGGGTTCCTAGTCAGTAGAAGTCATCTCTTTATGTGTTGTCTCTGGAGAGGTTGCAACTATTTTTCCATTCCCTTCAATTAAGTGATGGGCTGATTAGCCTGTGACTGCAAAGGAGGTATGCAGATGCCTTAAGAAATCACATGTATGGTTTCAGTAGATGGCGGCTTGCCTAGCCTCAATCCTTTCATAAAAAGAGAATTAGCTGTTCCTCCTCGCACATGGCTTTAGGCAGCACTGTACTGCTTTAACATTGGTCAGAGCTCAGGTAGAGCCATGTACCTGTCAACCTGACAGCTCCTACGGTGCTGCTGTAGGAGCAAGGACATCTCTGAATGGTGAAATGCAACAAGGTATTCCTGCTACCAGACCAGTTCTCTACAAATCCCATGTGCTTGTATTTATATGAGAGTATCAGCACCTTTCCTCAGTGTAAACATACAGTTCTAAAATTAAAATGCCAAGTATTAGAGTATAAAGCTAAATACCTTAATCACATGCCAACAGAAACGATCAGTGACTGCTATATTTTGGCAAAACATTTTGATCTCAAGTATCCATCTATAGAAGAGCATCATATCACTTTTTAAACAGTTTCAGAAATTCAGCCAGATCTTGGTGCTTGGACAAGTAACAGTTTTTGTCATGCTTGACTTCCAGAAAGATGACTGCTATGGAAGCGTCTGCTGTAGTTATTACATGACAATTAGCAGTTGCTTCTCTGCTGACAGATGTCCACAGCAAAAAAAGCACTGATTGCCTCTTTTGTTTGCAGTTTTAGAGACACCATAATCAAGTAGCTTAGACCATCTCCAAGAGATACTGTCCTTGCACCAAAAGGGCAGCCTTATTGCCTAGGTTAATGTGGAAGTTTGAGTCCTTTCTCCCCATGCATAATTAAACATTGCAGTTATTTCTATGGATAGATCTCTTACCCAGGATAGATGAGCAAGCTGTATTTCAGCATTTGGTTTACTAATGCTGTTCCAACAATAAAGCGAGATGCACTGTGCACATGTCATATTGGTGGCATTGCTTAGCTGGGACTTCTAAGAAGCAATAGAAGGGAAAGGAAGAATTTGTAAAGAAGGGGAAAATGACTTCACATAAGCACAAATTGATGAACAAAGTTCACAAACTCTTTTGCTGCACAGCTACAGCATGGAACATGTTTCAAAAGAAAGCTTCTTAAAATGTCACAGACAAAATAGTATTATTCAAATAATTCAGGGGAAAAATAGCTGGTTTACATTAGTGCTGAAAAGAATGCAGTGCAAGCCATGACCTAAATTAACATTTCTGCCTGTTATCCAGAGGCCTCTCCTTTAGCCTTCCCTCCTGCAGCCCACTGAAGTTAAAAGGAGTCCTTGCACAAGGGGTTTTGCCCGAGGCAGGATGGCAGAATGATGTGCTGTGCCTGGCAGCGGGATTTTGAAGCATTTGCTAACAGGCAGAGGTCTGTGGGAGCAGACATGAGACTGGCAGGTGGGACTTAATAGCAGAGATTTTGTGCAGCTGCCAGAAAATCAAAACCCAGATGCTGGAGCTGAACACATGCTGCCTGATCGGAATGATGTTCTGGGGGAAAGAGGAAGCCAGCAAGTGTCTGCCAGAGAAGAATTTGATTCTGAGTCCAGCACTGCCTCACCTCGTCCTTCTCCTGGGGTCAGACCAGTCACAGCACTGTCTATGCATCAGTAACTGGCCGGGCTTGGAGATGCATGGCATTTTTTCATTATGGTGCACCCACAAAAGTACCTCACCTAGTCAGACCCCTTTTTGCCTCTTCAGAAGCTTATTTAAATTCCCTACTTACTGTCTGGTTTTCCTTCTTTCTTTCTTCTCTGCATGAGCTATCTTCTCTGAGTTCCCTATTCTCCTCACATTCATTCTGCAAGGTACGTTTTTATTGCTGCTCCCCAGAGACCATATTCTTCCCAAGACATTGATCTTCCTGACTTATTTTCTCCATCCCTCCTCTGTAGGAGGTCAGTTCCCTCTCTAAAAAGCACCAGCAAGCATGCACTGAAAGAAGAGCACAGCAGCAGACCAGCTGTATTTTACCCTTCCACAACCACCCCAGTGAACAGGTAACTAGGATTTGCACTGTACGCAGGCACTAAGGGCGTCTGCAGACTGGTGGCTAACATGCTCCCACACTCTAGCACGAAAGATGTGGGCAAAGCCAGCAGACTGCAAACCAGGCCAAGCACTTCACCCTTTCTGCCCAAAGGAGGAATTTCCTAAAAATACATGTCCTGACATACCACTGAGCCACATGGCACAGTGAGTGCAGTCCTATTTTCAGCCTGCTCTGCAGGGTGACATAGCGAGTTACACCTCCTCCCCGAAATGGCACGTCAGCAGCGCAGCACTTGCTGGTGGACCATCGGCACAGCCTTCTGTGGGACGGTGCTCGAAACTGGAATTCCCCGTCAAGTGATCACACACTCCTCATGCACGAGGCTGCAGTTGCAGGAAGCATCCCCGGTCGCGCTGACTGTAATCAGGGCAGCTGCTTTCTGCCCATCAGGACGGCAGTGGTACTCTGCAAGTCCCTGATTGGTTATGGGCTGGGAGGAGAGAGTGATCAAAACGAATTCTATCTGACCCTAAGAGAAGTTCTATTATAAAGGCTATTACGCCTCTCTGGCGTGTACCTCTTGCAGCTTCACCAGTGATAGGTAACAGTGGTAAATGACAGTGGTAAAGCAACGTTTAGCTTTTGGAGATGACTGGGGGCCTTTTTCCAAACCATGGCTGGTTAGCAGATTCTGTTTTCCCAACTCTGAGGCTCACTGCAGAATCCCAAGAATGTTCCTGCGCTTCAGATATCCCAAAATAACTGCTCCAAGCTCTCCTTGGGGAAAAGCAATCCTTAGAGCAGCCTCTGGGCTCAATTTTTTTGTGTTGAAGCAGCTGAGCTTGAGGGAGAGAACTTGTCTTTGCCTCTAGTCACTGGCTCCCATAGGAGGAATGAGCATTTTGGATGCTCACATTAATAAGTTAGCGTATCAGCTCATTCACTGTTCAAAGAATTGCAAGCACTTTGTTCTCCTCATTTCTGTTTGCTGCAGAACCATCTTCCCTGCAAATCCACTAGTTAGCTGGTGGCTTGAGTAGCCCAGCAATGGAGCAAATCCCTGACTGTGCATCCAGATCACCGCTCCTGAGCACCAGTTAGGAGCCCACAGGGCTGTTCTGCAGGTTTGTTGCCTGCAGTCTTCCTCTGCGGTTGCCAGGCTTCCTTCCTCCATCCAGATGAGACAGGGGAGCCCTCGCAGACAAGGTAGTAAGTGGTTCTCCGACACTGAAGCCATCACTTAGACACTGTGAGTGGCCGTTTCCTCTCCTGGGGGAACTGCCCATTTCCCTCACAAGCAGGAGACCGGACCCGCTGTGGTGTTTGGGGTCACTCGAAGAGGCAAATCTCATCCACTGTGAAGCGCAGAGATTTCAGTCCATTAGCGGCAGGACTGGTGCTCTGCTTCTCAGAGGTGGATTATCCCGGTTTCCAGGGAATCTGTATATCCTGTTTGTATGTGCCAGTCATTTGCGCTCCTCTGTTGTGGTAAGTTATTCTCCATGTCCCTGAGGTGCTCATTACCACATTATTCAGGCTCTGTTTATGTAACTTTAGAAACCAGAATAAATTCCTGAAAGACAAAACTCCCCAGCTCGTCTCTGATCTCTGCTCTAGAGTGTGTGTAACACCTTCCAAGAGAAGAACCTGACACATTTCTTAAACCCCTCGAGTTCCTGGGATGGTTCAGTCATCTCTGCAGAATAAAACTTGCATCCAGGCCTCAAGACATTGCCCTTGGCCTGATCTCTCCCTGTAGCAGGTGCCCCTCTACTGAGCTCCAGCCTGATCTTCCAGAAGATGGCTAGCTTTAGTTGTGGTTTCCATCCACAACATTCAAGATACCACAGCAGCTCTACTAATCAGTATTGTCCCTATGCTGTGCTTTGCTCTGAGATAAGTTAAAGCCTAGAAATTGTAGTTGCCAGTTTGGTCTACAGCTGAACTCACAAATGGCACTTCAGAAAGCGCTCAGGGACCTGGCAGAAGGAAGAAGGGGTAGAATCACTGTCCTCTCTATACTTCAACCTTCAAACAGGCTTTCACAAACAAGGAAACCAGTTATAATGAGTTTAAATTCTGCGCTATTTAAGCTGTCTGTTATTGTACCAGAGACAGGACAGAGTGATAGACTATAGTAATAAAAAATAGCGTGCAGCACAGTAGCAGAATACATTGCCTTCTGGTACATAAGACACAGCTGCACTAACAGAGGGGTGGGAACTAGCAAGACTTCCAGGTTTTCAACAAGCTATCCCAATACAGTGAGCTGCCCACAGTCAAGAGAAGGAAGGACAAGTTCCTTCTTGCCAAATAAATGGGAAACATGTAAACATCACAGCTCTCCAGTGTTGGTGGAGCTTCCATTTACACTAATGTTATGTGCAGTATTTATCAAAAGTCTTTAATTATTTATCTTCTCAATGAGTTTCCTCATTCGCTCTTTTGAGCATGTAACAGAAAATGCTATCTGTAACCCAGCAAAACCTCTTTGTGTGCAGAGGTTCATGATTTATGGCAGACTTTGCATTAAGAGGCAGTAAGGAAACATGCTCCTTGCAGGGTGGGAGGCACCGAAACAGAAGCAGAGGCACTGGCTGGACCCGCAGCAGCGCATTCCTGCCCAGCTCGTGCTGTGTTTCCCAGCAGCTCGGCTAGCGTAGCCCCCAGCTGTGATCCTGCACTGGGAGGCTGCGGCTGTAGCTGTGCGGAGGATGTCATTAATCACATGCTATCCCAGAGGCTGCCAGGAGTGGAAAAGTAAGCAAATTAAGATTTTTTACATATCTCGGCTCTCCTTTCAGAAGACATCTGCTGTAATCTCCATTGGCATTCTGTGTGCTTCTGTCAGCCGTGGCTTCACTGCACCCCTCCTCCGAGATGTGCTAAATGCGGTGCCTGCTCTGGCCATTAGTTCTGTAGGACTGCAGTTCACGGAGATCCTCAAGCTGCTGTCTCAGAGAACCTGTTCGTGGCTTGCACATTCAGAGAGGGGGGGAGATAACACACACGGGAAGTGTGCACATCAGCCCCTCCTTTGCTGCAAAGCAGTGCATTGAAAACTGGGGAAAGATCCAGCATTGGCACTGTGGGAAACCTAGCAGTCAGAAATCCCTTGCTCATCAGCCACAGCACACTCTGGGCACTCAGATTAATTGGGTGTCCAAGTCTTAAGCCTAGACATTCCCCTGCTATATGCAGCATCATCTTGTTATGTGCAACAGAACACAGGCACCTGCTTACTATCAAAGTAGAGGCAAAGAAAGAGCGTTTTCTGCCCCAGGGGTGATGGAGATGCTTAACTGCTGCCCTAACTTCTTACAAATATTAACTAGAAGTTACTAGAAGCATATTAGAAGCATGCACCCCCTGGGCACATGAGAGGCAAGTTCTCAACCCTCTTTAGCCTGAGAACACTTAAACCCAGGACTTCTGACTCCCGGAGTTTGTCCCTTGACTCTGTTCTTGCTCTCCAAATTGTTCCTGAGCAGTGGCAGATTATTCAATGTGAAAAGCGTTAGCAGCCAGTGAAGCACAGTAACCACTTTCTGGTCACGTGCTTTAGCCAGAAAACCTGCTGGTTTTCAGCATCTTGTATGTCTTTTCTCTCATTGCTGATGCTGATCAGTCTCAGTTCTGCGAGTACTGTAAAATACTTGCATATATCTAGGCTGAATCTCACTAATTTCGACCAGGCTTTCTGTCAGGATAGCAGGTACAGTGCACAACAGAATTGAGGCCTTAACTTATAAATTATGTATTCTAATTTACTGTTTATTGTTCGTTTGGGACCTTCTCTTGGTGTCTGTTTTTTACAGATGACACTGCAAGCCTGAGTCCTAGTTGAAGCTACTGTGCGCTCTACTGCAACATTACTATGACAACTGCTGAGATCAGGGCTGGGAGAAATCTTTCCTTCCCTAGGAAAAGAGAGTGCGAAACAAATACTGCATTTACTTAGTCTCAAACGTGTTTGAGGCATCCTGTTCGATTTCCTTGCTTGCTGCTTCACCTCCATGTAGGTCTCAGCAAAGAAAGATCTATCTAGAGAATATTGAGCATGCAGCAAACAAGTCTGCTTAGAATAAAGCTTAAGTGTCGACACTCCAACAAGGCATTCTCTCCAGGCTTGTGTGAGCCTCCCTGTGAAGACATCAGAGCCTCCAGGTTGGAAATGCTGCCTTAGGGTTTGCTTTTTATGTCAATAAATGTTTTATCACACTTAAGGTTCAAACACAGTACGAACATCCCTGCTAACATTTGATGAACTCAAAAGGAGACAGCAAGCATGGGCAGAGGGCAGTGTGCAATATGGCACAGTGCTTCCCTTCTGCAGGGGGGCTTGCCTTGGCCCCACAATGGGGCCTGGGCATGAGGGTGCCTTTACAATTACACACTGCCTTGGAAAACACATTGACAAGCCAGGGAAGGGAATGTCCTTCTGTTCAGAACTTCACCTTCTAATCTTTGCTTTCTTTTGCTTTTTCTTTTCTCCTTGCCAAAACTACCTTGGTTATGGTTAGTAAAGCATATCTGCATGCCTAGCTCTGTGGAGGGTTTAAGACGCCTCTGTCTTCATGCTTGGCTACTCTGCCTCTCCTGATACCTCCTTACAGTCTCATTTCTTCTCTTACCTCACACTCATCTGTAGCACACGACGATGCTGCAGTGAGGTTTAAGCAGCACTCTGCTGCTAGGCTGCCTTTGAAGCCTGCAGTACCACAGCTGAAATCTCCGCGTTGAATCTATGAGTTGAAACCCACAGACAGTGCACAAGCACTACAAATCCTGATGCAAACTCAGGTTTTTGTTTTCCCCAGCACTTGCCTATTCCCCCCCTCCCAGTGCTGTTCCTTCATTTTTCCTTATGCTCTGTTTTGCAGTGGCCCTGCCTGCCTTCCCTCTCCTCCCTTCTCCTTCCCCTCCTCTGCTCTATCAAATGCAGCACTCAGGCGTCACTGACTGACAGGGGATGCAGCAGCTTCGGTGGAGGAGATGGAAAGGGGGAAGGAAGAAAAGGAAAAGCTACTCTCGACAAAAGAGGCGGCAGAAACACTGAAAGGCAAGCTTTCCTCCAGAAATGGATCCAGACACCCTTTGTTAGGGCAGGAAATTGGGATAGGGTCTCTAATGCGGAGTGTTTGGCGCGCAGACCCTGGCTGCTCCACGTATTCCTACAGTGCATTCTCAGAGGACAGAGCTCAGATGTATAGCTCAGGTTCGCCACAACCTGGACTGAATCAGCAAAATGGATGATTAGCTAGCTGAGTGGCAGCGCAACCAAAACTCACTGCACTGCTCAACAACAGCTTAAAAAAGTACTGGCTCCTCAGAAATGCGAAGGTCATGAATGTAGGGGGGAAGAAACACAAAGAAATCAGCTGGTTACATGTCTGTCTTTATCCTAGGAGACCTAGGATTTCCAGGGTTAATCTTTGCCATTGTCCAAAAAGACTCTGATACATTCCATGGTTTATGCAGCAGATTTTGCTTACAACTTACTCTGATTGCTAAATAGTTACAGAAGCGTATGTCGCCCTGTAGCAGTGCGGATTTTTCTGTTATGTGAGACTGTTATCACCAAGTGCCAAATGCATCTTGAAAGGCTTTTTTGTAGCATTCTGCTGAATTAGCACAGTTCTGAACGAGTACTCTTCTGCAGCATGCCCTGATATTGCCAGCTGCTGACTGCCCTCCTACTAACCACTAGTGACATGTCCGTACTACATCTTGGAGTAGCAGTAAGGGTACCCCATTTACTTTGAAATGAATTAAATAATGCACTAGCAGAAGCCCAACAGTAAGTCTGCAAAGTCTAATTTCTTCTGGAAATTTCTTAGGGTATTTGGACAATAATGGGCAAAAATGCTGTGCGCAGTTGAGAAAAACATCAGAGACATCAGAGTGCAAAGAAAGAAAGAAACCTCATTTAAAGTAATTCTTAAAATCAATTTGTGAAGGACAGAGTCTATTCTATCTATACATACTCTCAAAGAATGAGATGACTGTGCAAACAAAACAAACAGCAGTCTCCCAGGAATGACATAGAATGTTTTTCTGGAAATCTCTTTCCAATACAAGCCCTAGAAGAAAGAAGAGTAAATCTGTGCCACCTTAGTGGAAGGAGACTGGGGTGTCAAGACTCAGGATAACTCCCTGAAGCTCATCAGGTGCTTCAACTAAACATTTGCAAAGGAAGTTTTGACTTCCATTACTAAAAATAAACTGCAGCTTGTACTTGAGGCTTCCATAATAACTTTTCTGAACTATTTGCTGGGAATTTTGTTTTTGCTAACAACCTTTAAGGAGGTTTTGTCAAACTCTAAGGAAGTAAAGGCACAGATCAGAAATTTCATGACCTTCTGAAATGGGACTTTAAGTGGGGCTTATGTCCACTTTCTTTATTAGTGGAAATGGAAAACAAGTCACTTTTTTTCCCATCTAACTGTAATTGAAATATGTCTCTCCTAAACCAAAGCTGGCCTCACTCAAGTATCGATTACTAAGTAAGTACCACTTCACTTAAGGCAAGGGAGTCCAACCCAGTGTCACTATAGAAGTGGTTTAGGTTTTGTTTCTTTTGCATATGGACAAGGTCAAAAATACCTTTGGAAAAGCTTCCCCTGTCCCTGAAATCAAAACCAACATATTCAGGAATCCAGCTGCCAGCATAAGGCACCCTAAACCAGCAAACCAAATTTGCTCTCTGCCTTCATTCACCACTGGACAGTACCAGTTCACTGTGCAGCAGCCCCTCACCTCAAACGAGTTTCGTCCAGTGGTTTCAGCTCCGCCTTTTGCAGTCTGGTTCGTAGCCTGGCTTCGCTTCTGTGCCTCTGTTTGCAACATCTGATGTCTTCAGACCTAAAGAGGAAAATGAATCAAGTTACCCGTGGACTTCAGTGAGTGAGTGGTTGAGTTAGCATCCAAGCACAGTGCAGTTATACTTAATGCTGCCATAACTTGCATGCTAGTATAACATGCAGCACATGAAGTGCCTGTGTGTGGCTAGCACCAGTGTGAGCCCCAGCAGCGTGCTGCCCACAGGAGCTCAAAAGCAGAATGATTCCCACACACCTTTTCGTTTGGTTTGGGGTTTGTACTATTAATAATATGCTTGAGTTTAAAAAGAAGCCTGCCTTCATTGCTCTTTGCCTGGGTCAGTACCGACACTGACAAACACCTTACTGAGGGGTACTCATCATCTCTGGGAGGAAAATAAGCAGGCAAAACCAGAAGTGCCAGTGCTAGCCAGGAGGTGGCAGAGGAGCCAGGCTACCTTGTATACGGGTCTCTGCATTAGTTTGGCAAAAACACAAATAGGAACCAAGGAAAGGCAGCAAAACCCAGCCCCACCCTCCATCTTCAGGAATAAGAGGATGAAACCCTTAATCACATTCCTGCTTGTATTTATACTAATTGCTTATCTTCCTGAGATCTGACTTCGTGAAATGGTGCATGCACACCAAGCAGATGAGTTTCCATAGAAACTCAGGAACTGAACTTTCATTAGAAAAAATCTTTACGATAAAATAAAAGTCTTCCAGATAAAAATGCAAATTGCCTGTCAGTGGGTGGCTTTCTGAATTTATATATAATGTTTTTCCTTTGCACTGTAGGCAGATTCCAGCTGGACCTACATAGCAACAACATGCAGGCATTGTTTATAGCAAGCCAGACTCCATGGGGAAATATGAAATTCAGTAGCAAGGAGAAGCTCTCAAGTGCAAATACCTCAGGGAAGCAAAAAGCTGAAGTGCTCAGTGCTGCGTCTTGGCGAGGCTTGGGGGCCGTGCAGCCTCCAGCTCTCAGAAAACGCTTGTGGTTTGCAAGGAGCAGGGTGGGGAGGAGCGGGGAGAGGAAACCCAAAGCAAGAAGCTTTCGTGCACGCAGAACTAATGATGTTCAACCTGTCCCTTAAACACACAGCAGCGTATTTCTGCCGGTTCAGTTAAGCCTCACTGGGAAGGCTGACACCATCTGTCACCGCTCGCTCTGGGCAAAGGAGTAGATCTCCGTGCTGGGGTTTGGGAGCGTTGGCAGGGTCTGGGTTGGAGAGCAGATTGGCAATACCCCAGCCTCCACTTGGGCTGAGGCCTGAGGACCAGGGTCTTCTGCCCACAGCACATGGAAATCCAGGTGTGTGGGCAAGGAGACACAGGGCTGTTTCTGGTCAGAAGAGGGAAGCAGAATGGTGAGCACCCCTGGGAAGGGCTATGGACCCAGGCAGCCTTTGGCACTAGCAGTGGTGCATGTAAGCAAGGAGAAGGCAGGAAACCTTTGCCTCCTTTAGCAAATACCTCCTCCTGTACTTCTCTCCATAAACGTAGTTTTTCACTCGTACAGAATATTGCAGCATCAACAGGAAGCTGTGGGAATCCTCAGATCGCCCTTTCTGAGATTTTTTTTTTGTAGCTAAACCAGGATGCTTGGAAGCACTGAATACCAAGGAGTGAGTGTTCACTTGTGCTGCCCTTCCTGGTGGGCATAAGCTTCAGCATCTCCCCAGGTGAACACAGTACCTGGGTTTGTATACAGCCTCCTCACAGGGCTGCAAAGGACCTCAAGCACAGGCACAATAAATGGAGTGGTTCCATGGTGGGGAAGCCACGCCAGGCTCTGGTACTTGCCCAGCAAGGGTGCTGGGGCACACAAGGGAGCTGTGCTGCACGAGCGGTTTACGATGAGGTGGATTTCGCTGCAGCATTGTTGGAAGGCGCGAGATGTCAGCCGAGGAGGGAATTCCTGTCCTTGCTGGAGCAGGATGACAGGCAGCAGCTGCATAGGCTCCATGGGCCCTATGCCTCTCCAGCCAGCAGCCCTCCAGAGCATCAAGAGGCTTGATGCTGCTTAGTGTCAGGATGGGGACAGCGGTGTGTCCTCGGCCACCAGAGAGCACGATCGGCTCTGCCCGGTCAGCGCAACAGGAAGAGTGGTTTTGTGGTTGAGGACTAACTTGAGCTGAGATAGCTCCTGTCTGTTCTTGGCTCAGCAGCAGATCTGCTATGGCCACACTGCTTGCCCTTTCTGGGCCTCATTATCCCTGTCAGGAGGGTGACTCAGGTTGTAATTGCAAATTCCTTACAGTTTGTTGTGATGTGCCTGCAGCTACCTCCACAGGAACCAGCCTGTCCCATCGGAGTGCCTCTGTGCCACCTCTGCCCGCTCACAGGGGGACAGTAAGATCAGGCCCCATTGCCTCACCATTCTCCAGCGGGAAAGAGAAACCTAAAGGAAATACATCCCCACTGCACCTCTAAATGATCAGATTTCATACCGAGTTGATTATTCAGGTCAAGGTTACAGGCAAGCGAAAGGCAACGAAACTTTTCACAGTACTGCTGATACTTCATTAAATTGACATTTCTCATTGTTTCTCTCAGGCAAAGTAATGTGTTTCTGTAGGTGTGAGTACTATAACTGGCTAGTCATGTCATGATAGGGTCTTAGTCATGCTGATGCACCCTGCATCTAATGGCACTTTTGGAAAAACAAACAAAACAAAGCAAAGGAAAAACCTTCACCACTTCCAAAAGCATCACCGTTCTTTGGTCGGAAATTCACTTGAGTTCTCATTGTGAGAGAT
This sequence comes from Psittacula echo, assembly GCF_963264785.1. NCBI lineage: Eukaryota > Metazoa > Chordata > Aves > Psittaciformes > Psittacidae > Psittacula > Psittacula echo. Next base: position 4,199,228 of record NC_137738.1, on the reverse strand, counting down.
TTCAAGTTTCTTATGGCTTTTCATATCAACTATGGGCAAGTAGACACATTAAAGATGAAGCTTTTCTTTATATATATATATATGCATCCACATACCACGTAGTGCCAGGAAAAGCACGAAGCCAGGCAATCATCTCGCTTTCCACCATTTCCATGGGTGAGTGCAGGCAGAGGCCATGCAGCTCTTGGCAGGCGGCATGAACGCGTTGGCTGCTTCTTCCACAGGCCCCACTGGATGGAAGCGGTGGGAGGTTCATCCCGGTGCGCGCACCTTCAGGAGGAAGCAGAAAAATGCCACTGATGCATTGTGGCCTGCGAAGCCCACATGACCATCTGGGCTCGGTGTGGTTGACTGCTGTATAATTAAAAGGGAGCCTGGCTCATTAGATGCATTGTGGATTCAGACACATCCATGCGAGCCCTATAGGAAAACATGTTCTTCCTACCACTTCTTTCATCCTCCTCCTCCTGTTCCTTCCAGATGGTTACACCCACTCGTGTCTTTTCTTACCCTAAGGACAGCTTTTCAAACAAGGTTTCTCCATCCTTCTGCTCCCCCACACTGCTTTAGGATCTACATTGGAGTGCAGGAGGACAGAGGGCCCCATGCTGTTTCATACAGCCTGCCCCTAGAAGCGTGGAAGGGAGCTGCATCCCTCTAGCCCCATTTGTTAAGGAGAAAGATCTGTCTGTATGGTCAGGATGTAGGACCTGAGAGACTTGACCTCAGCTGGATGTTCCAGATGTGCAAGAGTTAATTTAGATACTGGGTGTAACTGAACCTGTGTATATTTTCCTTGGGGATTAGAATCCAGTGTAAGTCACTCAAGGAGAGAGGGATGCTTCAAGGGCCTGTAGCCTTTTCTCTGTATAGCACCAGTATATGCTGTCACAGTAACACACAGCAGGAGCAGTTCTGAGCTGGATCAGTCTCTGTGTTTAAAAAAAAGAACTAATTCATAATTGCTTTTTAAATAACACATTGCAATAAAAAAAAAAAAACTCAGAACTTAACAGCTGGTTGCTCGTCTTCTACAGAAATAGGTGGAGATCCCTCATCGTAGGACTTCTGTGCCTGCACTCATACATAGCCCAGCTTGGTGGGGCTTGGGGCGCTCCATTTTCCCGTTTTGTGTCATTAATTGCTCATTACTTGTTTGTTGACAGGGCCTGGTGCTGAGCAGACTTGAGCGGAGGGACCTGGCCCAGAAAGTCCTCAGAGATGCCATCCGGATCCAGACCACCAGTCACAGGGCCTGGAACAGCCTTGGAGAGGTCTTGCAAGCTCAGGGGAAAAACGAAGCAGCCATCGAATGCTTCCTCACCGCTCTGGACCTCGAATCCAGCAGTCCTGTTATCCCCTTCACTGTCATACCCAGGGAGCTCTGAAGCTTTGCTCAGCAACTGAGCACCTTCATTCGTGGACAGACACCAAAACCAAACAAACAAACAAAGAAAAAGCCCAACAGAAAAGTGCCATTGTAACCTGTAACCGGGCAAAACAATTCCAGGATGGGGCTCAGGTCTTCTGGCTTAGCTGAGACAAGCCTAACTGCAGAAGAATTTGCAACAGGAAGAAATAGAGACTGCCTTGTTCTTCACAGGTGCCTGGCTAATCTCCTGTTCAAGTTAATAGCGAGGCTTATTTCAGAGTGTTGGTTCAAGGTGACTGTAGAAAGCTCGTGCTGGAGTACAGCTGTTCAAGCACTTGCACCTTTCAATTTTCATTATAAATACCAAGCCCCCCCATGCCCCCCAGGCTTTAATTAAAGCCCAGACCAGATCTAAACAGGAGTAACTGCACCAACTAACTTGACCAAGATGTGCTTAAACATGTGGCTGCCTCCACACAGCTCTGACAAGGATAGGAATGACAATTAAACCATACAGACTTACAGTATATGCCACTTACAAAACTATTCCAGTTATTTTGATAATCCTTTCTCCTGCCTTGCTTTTATATGCTGCATATGCTCACTATATTTAGTGTGGCTCTTGCCTAGACCAATTTAAATTAAAAATACTTCTTTTTCTCAAAAGCTGCTATTGCAGTATGATTCACAAAAGCAGAAAGACCAAAGACCATATCAGTTCATGCTTGAACTATATTAAAAACCTATATGTATCTCCACTTGCATATTTATTGAAAGGCCTTACATGAAATAGCTAGTTATGAATTCTGAGCTTTGTGCTGATTAATCACCTATTGCATCACTTTGAGTGAGGAATATAGTGATTACCAGTATATTGTTACTGAACTCTGTGCTCTACTGCATTACCATTCCCGGCACAAAACATTTTCATATCCATCTTTTCATGATACAAAAGACGGCAGCAGTCTTTTAAGGGAAATTATGCTGAAGGCAGTGTGTGTACGTATGAATTACTTGTTTCTTAAAACCAAATCTTTGGATTGTCTGTAGAAATCTCACATTGGAGGTAAGGAGTTGAGCCTGCAGCGGGGCAGCATTACTTTGCCTGTTGTATCAGATGTAGGAGTGGGTAACCCTAACCTACGCAGCCTCCCCATGCTGGCATGGCTGGGGCCGCAGCTGGCATACCCCCTGCTAAGCTGCTTCTTAGCTGTGCCCCACCTCCTCGGGGCCTTGGCACTGAGGTAGAGCTCTATGTGCCATGGCACACGAGAGCCAGACCAGTCCCAAGATGAAGATGGTGCAGAAAAGGAGCTGCAGGCACTTTTCTACACAAAAGGTTGGGGCTCTGTGCCCATTTCTGTCCAAAGAAGATTTGTGACCACTTCATAAGTAGCTTTGCACTAGAACACACTTTGTACTACAGTTCTGCCCAGTATTGTGATCCACAACTAGTTCATTCCGGAGATAAGAATATCCTCAGGCAATAAATGAGATGGGGTTATTTCTTAAAGAGCCCGAGGCTCTGGCAGCAGACTTGAAGTCAGCGTTGTTTACAGTTACATGAAATCTACGGGCTAATGGAGAGGTGGGTGCTGTGTGCTGCTCCCAGCCCACACCATGGCAGAGCTCCTGCCCCCAGCCAAGGGAAGCACACTGCCCTCAGGCTGCTCTCAGCAGCCTCTTGCACTCCCTGGCCAATATCTTGCATTTTTCCCATTGAATTTTCCCAACTAAACTTCCTCTGCAAGTTTTAGCATTGCAATAGCCCAGCTTATTTGTCTGTCTGCTGAGGGGTCTGGAGTGAAAGCACCACTGCTGTGAAAGGTGCTCAGCCCTTTCAGGGGCTCTGGTTTTCCAGTGTCACATAGGCACCAAATCGGGCTTTTTAGGCCAGAGGCAGGTTTCCAAGGAGACAGTGTTACTGGCCACATTTCTCCTTTGCAGTAGCACCAGCAGCAGAGAAAGAAGTAGGTGTTAAAGTATCAGAATTAAATGAGTTTCATGAAGACAGAAGGACGCAGCAGCGACTCATTTTACTGTGAAGGATGCTGTGAGGTCAGCTTGCTCTGCACTGCAGGTGAGAAAGGGGGAAGAAGAGATGTTGTTGTTGACATAGATTGAAGATTGTTACCCAGGTGTTTTAAACCCAGCTCACAGTGAGATGCAGTCTGACAATTACTTAAATAGATATATATAAATATATAGATATTATATTCCGATATTTGTTGTGGTTCCCAGGGTGGGAGAGTCAGTGTGGTCTGACATCACCGCTTTCTTGTGCAGCGTATGTCTGTAAAGCACTGCCATAGCAACTTCTGTGTACTGGACAGCTATTTGAGTACAAGCTATGCATCCGGAGAGCTATTTGAGTACCAGCTATGCATCCACCTCTGCAACCAAGGAACCGCGTTGTGAGGTCTGTAACGTAGCTGGCCTGTGACCTGGCAGGAGGGTGCCTGTTTCCCAGCAGCAGCTGAAAAGCAAACACTCACAGACCCATTTACTTCTGCAAGTGTACCTGGTAAACAACCAGCAGCCCATCACATTTGTTGCCATCGGGCAAGCTTCACCTTGGCAATAATCAGACTTGCCACAGCAGTCATACTGCTAGGAAAGGTGCAGACGTGCACAAGTACTTTGAGTGCATCAGCTGGTTGGATGTTGGCAGGGTGGTCCCATGGTTTTTGTGCATATTAACAAGTGTTACTGGCTTTGGAATTGCAGTCCTAAGAGCCTCTGCCTCAGGTGTGACAAGAAGACTCACATGAGTAAATGCCATCAGCATCAATAGGAATAACATGGGTAAGGTACCTTTTTACCGGCACAGCACATCACAGCCCCTGCATCAATTGCAGACAAAATATTCTGGATCCATACTGTACTCAACCCCAAGATTTGCTGCGTGCTTCCCAGAGGATACAAAGTACCTGTTGACTGGAGAGGTGTTACATTGGCCTAAACCGCTCTGTACAGTGCAAGAGAGTGGTTGTTGCAGACTTGCAAGTATTTCAGGGTAAATCCTCCAGCTACGTTTGTTATTAGTGCTCCCCAAAACAGAGGCCTTCCCAAGCTTACTTGCTACCTCTGTTATTCAGCACGGATTTCGGTCATACTTCCAGTTAGAGAAAAACAAGGACAACTACTTTGGACAAGCCTATGCATTGCAGTATTTGTTTAAACAGCAACACTAATAAATCTAAAGACCTACTTCCTTGAACTCAGTGGGTAATACTTCTTTGTATAGCAGGGAGCCTGGCATGCTTAATGCTCAGGGTTTGAGACTAAGAATGTAAGACTGACATCCTAGCCCTCATACGATTATTCCAGATGATTGTAAGTAATGGAAGTGAGGGGAACCATAAGTGAAAAACCAGTTCTGCAAGTTTTAGCACTGACTACAGTTTTCTCAGTTTAGAAAGAGGAAGAGAAAAAAGGCATCGTTGCCTTAAGGATGCTGGTTTACACCCAGGTTCCTCTTGTTCCACCACAAGGCTATTTTCTTTTTTGTGCACACAAAAGAAAAGTAATTACTTTCTATTCTCCTGTTGTGCAGTAGAGGAGTAGTGTTTGCTGTTGCCTTTGACCATCAAGAAGGTTTGTCTATTGTACCCAAAATGGCTCTGCCTCCAAGGTACAGAAAGAGAAGCCTATGGGGCCAGGGAGCAACTCCCCTCCCTGCGTTACCCCATATAAACTGTCATTAGCTCCACTGGAGCTGTTGGTAGTATGAGCATTTCCTCCAGCTGAGGATCTGCCCACCAGTGTACTCGCTCTGTACAGGGAGTCCAATGGAGCTGCCATATTCCTGCACTGCACAAGTACCCCGGTCCGTTTCTATGGGAAACAGTTCATGCTACTGAATATCACAATGCTTCAGAAGTGCTAATTATCTTTTCTTGGTAATGACTAATAAATCCAAATGGAGAACAGTCCTGGAGGGTGTTTACTTTAAAATTCACTGGCTGGGTACCAAAGTAGGCACAGCCCTGACTGCTGCAGTTAGAATTACAGTTATTTCATCCCAAAAAATGTTCCATTTTCAGAGAGTCTTGGTGAAGACAGACTTTGGCTAGTTTATATTTCACTTTAATGACACTAGAGTGGGAAACGGCCCTTTTTCGTGAAAAGACATCACTGCCTTGATCTTTTTTCAGCCAAACCAACAGAGATTTGATAGCTACAGTTCAGCCTAGGAGAGAGCAAGGCTTGCCAGAGCCATTGCACTGCAGCGGTAACTGCCTCTGACCGAATTGTATTACAGGCATCTGTGACAGTTGTGCAAGGAGCATGTGTAGCTGAGACGCCTCTGCCATATGTGGCTAAGGAGAGCTGCTTTATGCCCAAAGGCTCCCTCGAGCTGGCTTAACCAGCACCTGCCTGTTCCTAGGCCTGGCTCCGGGTGATGGTCTCCCTGCTGGGAAGCTGTGGTTCAGTGCTGCAGGGTATCAGTGCACGGTCAGCTAGAGAGTTGTTCTGTTAGAAATGAGAAGCTGAAACACCCATTGGTTTGGTGATGTTGGCAGGAGGAAGAACAACTGACCCAGCAGCTGCCACAATGATGGTTCCTCCAACTTTGCCTTTCATCACCTGGCTCACGCCTTCAGCTCCGGCAAACCAAGGCAGGTTCCCAAGGAACTGGATGCCAAAAGGTCCAGCTCATTTCCCTACAGAAATGCACGCCAGTCTGGAGCTAAAACCACTGATAGGGCACTGATAGTATCACACGACACCATGGTGATGCAGCCTGTGATGATACAAGCCCGAACCTCCCCAAGCTGGTACACAGAGAAGTGCTCAGCGTTGCACATCCAAGTGTTTCCTACCTGCCACTTGAATACTGTTAATCCAGTTGGAATCAGTTTTCCGTGTAACTTCACTTTTTTTTTGTCATTGTAAGAAGTTTCCAGCAGACGAATAAAATTGACCCTGTGGAAAACAAAAAATGCTGTTCATATTTCCTGCCAATTTCAGGACTTTTAATACATTCATGCCGCAGATGCTTCAAGCATTATGAAATGACCATTTGTTGTATTAACTGGAACCTAGTGTGCCTAGCAAGTTACCAGTTGCAAAGGGTATTTTGGCCTACACCCTGTAGTTCATGGGAAAAAGGAGAGTGAGCATGCAAGCAGCGTGCTTTCAGAGAGGAACAGAGCCAGGAAAGAGGAGTAATGTAACTTCAAATGTTTGGATTTGTGGAGATTGAAGCGAGCATCATGCTTTTCTTGTGCTTCTTCCAGTAAAAATAAACAAAGGTAGTGTGAGAAACTCTAACATTGAGGTAATATGCAAATACTATGCCATCACCTTTAGGGACTGACCTTCTTTTGGCCACAACACCAGTAATCATCATTTTTGCTGCAAACAGTATTCCTGTGGTTATTTGGAAATAAAATGTCTCCATGGAAGAGCTTCCAGAGCATTCTTTGCACTTGCACATTAGGGCAAGCTTCAAGAGGGCCTTCTTAAAAAGCCGGCCTCTTAAGTTTTGTACTCAAATGAGATTAAGGAGAGGACTTGTGAAGAGAATGTCTTCCTAACTGTGGCTAGTGTACGAGTGTGTTCGGTATAACTCAAGCAGAACGAGGTTCTACTGCAGCAGTAGCAGAATTAAGTCCTTTGGCTGTTAGGACAAAGCCTTAAAAACTGGAAATTAAAGCAAACAAAACACTAGCTCTGGCTTTCCCCCCCTTTCCCATGATACAGAGAAGTGAAACAGTGGTGTGGGGTTTCTGTGGGGTGGGTGGAGGGGAGGAGGGAGGGAGGAAGAAGGCTGCCACTGCCCCTTCTGTGCAGGAGCCCAAGTGGAGGAATACCACTGAATCCCAGTGAAAACTGGAGAACTTCATTGCTGAGTCCCCGCTGAGGGAGACCACTCATCTTTGCTTCCATCCTGATGGTACACTGCCTGCTGTCCTCTCTGCATCACACAGGGGTTTAATATTCCCTTTCCATTTAAACGGGAAGAAAATAAGCCCTTTTATCCCTCTTTTTTGCTGGGAGGAGCTCCAGATCATTAGGGTACTCCACTCAATTCAGAATCACTTCTTGCCTTGCAGAGAACCAAGTAATATTTCAGTGGTAATCCTATCATGATATTCTTGAAAGGCCATTAAGAATAATTTAATTATTTTTAATAATATATATTTATATAATTTTTAATAATTTACTCATACCTCCACTTCTGTCTTTGTGCTGCAAAATGGGTAAAACTAACTCAGATAGATACAGTATATTCCTGCCTCATGTGGTTCCCAGATACTTAGTGACCCCATAAACAGTGAGGGAAGAGCTGAGAAGCATTGGTTCTGCCCAGGTGCTCACTTCCATCACAGGCTCTGGCTGTCAGGCTTTTGTGGAGTCACCAAAGCAGCATTGCTGACGTTGTCTGTCTTTAACCGCATCCCTCCAGAGGTGTCACATCCCAGTCAGATGTGCCTGAACCGGTCTTTGGAACAAAGAAAGAATACACATGTAGCCTTTAAAGACTGGTGTTAGGAAATTAGACCTAGGTATCACCGGCTTATTCTGGTACCATTAGCAGTCACTGTGGCATTTAATTGAGCTGTGGCTGTCAAGCCAGTGTCCTCTGCTGCGTTGTCTCCAAAACAAAGAGCAGCATACCACAGCCAAAAACATCCCAAATTGAAGAGCAGGATCCAAAGGTTTCCTCCGTGCTCCAAGTTAAGCAGGTATTAAATTATGGAGGACAGAAGCCTTACAGGTCATTCCAACTGAATGCCATTTTCACATCTGATCCCATTTAGAACTGATGTAATTCTCTGGCTGATGGAGGAAGAGATACAGGCAGACAGAGCATCTCAAATTTATACAGCAATAATGGCAAGCATTGTAACATGTCCTAAAAAAGCAAATGAGCAATGAAAGCTCTAAAATAGGAGACATTTTCTCTACTGAAAAGCTCTCAGAGAGGCAAAACCCAGCTTTTGACAGAAACATATAAAAAACCCCAATCTGTGACAGTAAGAGCAAACGTAGAACAGCCCCTCTCCAGCCTCCCGACTGCAAAGCCCTCTCTGGACCTTAATGCTGCCTCTGCCCTGTGCCACAATCAGAGCTCCCAACCCAGCCTGAGAGCAGGGGGGCCAGACCTTTCTGCAGTGTGCTTACACTGATGCCAATCCTGCACCCAGCTCCCATCGCCTCCCAAAGGACAGCAAAAGATTCATTACATTATGTATGACAAATCAGACAGCTTTTTCGTAATGGAGTTGCTTACGATACCGTAATTAGGTTTGGAAATGGGGGTGGTTGTACATTAATCAGCAATAAGCATTCCTGTGTTTTGTTGACCTGTCAGAGGAGCTGACACACGCAGCCCCTGTTTGCAGTGCAGGGTCCTGTTTCCGAAGGATGCGAGTTCAAGGATATAATGATTTTCTGGTCAGTGGAGGTTAGAGGTGATTTTGTGCTCAGTGTAAATGGCATTGTCTGGCAGAGACAATTAGCAAATGAACCACTGCCTCACCAGAGGCTTTGCAGCCTTGGAGTCTCTTCTTCTAGCCTGACAACAAACAGAAATGTGAGATGGTATCTCAGATTCCCAAAACAGGAAGCTGTTAAATCCAGCAGGAGAGCAATTCATTTCCCACTTACAATGATGCTGCTCTTACCTCTCCTTGGAGGGTATTGAAGTGTTTCTCAGAGGGTAGCAAGGGAGGTAGCTCATCCCCATTTTTCACCAGACGGAAAACCAAGTCTGCAGTGGAGCCAGGAGAGGAGTGGTTTCTGTGCAGAACTGGTTAAATTACTGTGGCTTGGGTTTTGCTCCTATCTACCGTCTGCCTCCCTCCAGTGACCACCACACTGTAGTCACAGCATGGTGCGATCCTCCTTCAACCCTCCTTTTCAGGTTTCTTCCATGGAGCTAAGGGAAGTTTCCACTCATGAATTAATGCAGTACATATGACTTCTATAAATCCACAGTGGCTCACATTAGACATGCCTTGGTGCAACTACAAGGTACGGAAAGGTACAGGTGCTTCTGCACATGTGGTCCGGGTCTGGTCTCGGAGGGCTGCTGTGTCAAGGGGGTGGCTTACCACAACCAAATCTTTGAGTTATTTATTTCCTCTGTTTTCCCATCCTCTCCTCATGGTTACTTGCAAAGTGCTTTCTGTTCAGCCAGCTATACAATAACCTGGAAAAAAAAAAAAAAAAACCAAATTTGTTTTAAGCTACGTTCCAAAGGGAAACTTCAGAAATTTTCTACTAAATAAAGAGCTTAAAAACTTCCAATTAAACAAAACATTGTTCTGACAGGAGTCCTCAAGTTGTGTCTTCAATAACTCAGATTTATATGACCAGAAGTTCCGAGGGAATTGCCAGAAGGGAGAGCGTTTTGAAACAGAAATTCAAGATGTTTAATCCTGAAACAATCTACACAGAACACTTAAATTTTCCTTTTTGTCTTCCAGCCAAGAACTATTCACCAAAGTTATCTCAAGTTTATAAGCAGCTCCAGTTTTCTGGAACCTTGCTTTCCAGCAAATACCGTACTCGAAAAGGTTTAGCAATGTTTTCCAGTCCCACTTTTTATTCTCACACACGGCTAATGCTGGAGTTCCCAGTGTGAAAGCATTCTCAAGTGCTTCTGCACAACACCTACCAAATACTGCATCTGCAGTCCAGCAAGTGCAGGTTGTTTCCTGGAGATGAACAGGATGTTTCCTGGAGTTGGGTGAACACCAGCACACGCTGCTCTGCACACACGTGTACACACACAGATGGGGTTGTCCCACTGGGAGAGCTGGGCTGGTTCAGTCTGAAGAAGAGCAGGCTTCTTAAGGGGAGACCTTAGAGCAGCTGCCAGCGCCTAAAAGTGGCTTACAGGAAATCTGGAGAGGGACTTTTTACAAGGGCTTGTAGCGATAGGACAAGGGGGAATGAGTTTAGGCTGAAAGAAGGTAGATTTAGACTAGATATTGGGAAAGAATTCTTTACTGTGAGGATGCTGAGGCGCTGGCACAGGGTGCCCAGAGAAGCTGTGGCTGCCCCATCCCTGGCAGTGTTCAAGGCCAGGTTGGACACAGGGGCTTGGAGCAACCTGGTCTATTGGAAGGTGTCCCTGCCCATGGCAGGGGGTTGGAACTGGATGAGCTTTAAGGTCTCAACCGAAACCATTCCATGATTCTATGATTACAAACGAACCCCAAGTACTTCTGAAATCCCACCCATGTACACATCTGTAGTTCAGGTGATGGTGGTTAAAGTCTGTGGCTGGCTCAGACACACTCTAGGTAAAAATTAGTTCTTAAACATTTTGGGTCTTGCTACCAAATAGCAAAGCACCGGCAAAGCCCTGCAGTCGCAGCACTACAGCACGGGCAGAGCTCTCCTGTGCTGCGGTGGTGGGAGCCAGGCAAGTACCTTACACAAACTGTAGATAGAGCTTCACACCGAGACATGTCTGTATGCTCCTGCTTGCAACTCACCCTCCCTCAGTGACTACTTGCTGCTCAACAGGAGCCTACTACAGCACTTTGCAGCCTTATGTGATCCATAGGAATTTTCCATGGGATGTCTACATCTGTAAGATTTACTAACCTGAACTTCTGCATAGGATATGACCTTTCCAAAAGGAAAAGGGTCCCGTGCTAGTTGGCCATAGACACTCCTGGGATCTGTAGCTCACAGCCTGAAGACTGGGGACTTAGAAGTTTTCTCTGAGATTCTATTAGAGCTTCTTAATTAAAAGACCTCTTTGGGGACCTGAATTGAATTGGAAACCATAGTGATCACTTAGGTCAATCATGCACAGAGATGATTGCATTTAGAAGAGCGAAGTGGGAGATGAGAATGTGTGCATGTTGAAGAGCTTTCAGAGAAAACAAAACCCCCCGAAACATCTGTTAAAACAAGGAGCATCCATGTTTTGCAAAAGAGCAGTTAGAGGATTCATCACTGTGGGCTCACCATTCACTATTAAGTTAGAGACTAATGGCTGTCTTTCTTACAGTGTTGAAAAACATCTTCAGCTTTTATCTCTGAACATTTGATCAATGGATTTGAGTCTGTCCACTCACTCGAATCCATGTATGTACATTTTCACTGATGCTGATAACTATTACCAGGAAAGCTAAAATGCTAACTAAGCAGCTGTGCTTCCAATCATCCCACATGGGAGAAAGATATTGTTACCAATCTACTATGAAAATAGAAACGTTCATGAACAGACAGTGGGTCCTGTAACCTCATGACGCAAAACCTAAAATACAAAGAGACGTTAGGTGTTCAGGAAGCATTTTCTGTTTAAGAGTTGAATTCCACAGTTGTAGTTAGGAAACAGTCATTTGTGATCAGATAATGCTGATCAGATATACAAAGTTATTTTCTAGTTTCAACTTACAAGCCATTGTAATATAGCTCCAGGGCAATGAAGTTGGTTTCGAAATCAGATCTGTTTTGGTTTCACTAGAAAGAACGGTTCCAAAATTCATTGGCTGTTCTTACAAAACAGTACAATACACCACTAATCTACTTTAGAATCATCTTTTCCTTGCCTCTCCTAGGAGGAAAATCCAAATACAAGTCATGTTCTTGTAAGTCTCCACCAGAAATAAGTAACCTTGCTTCACCTGTCTTTGCAAATTACAGTGTTTGGATCAGGAGCTTTTACAGACCAGACACTTCAGTTGCTCAGCCCATGTGTCAAATGCTTTGATTTGCTCTTGAGAAATCTTACAATCCCAAGATGCAGGGTTAACTTATAACCTCCAGCAATAAATAGGACTGTTCACTTATTTCATAAGAGACTGAAGTCTGTTGATCCATAACCTATCTAAATTAGCAGTTTCTTACAAGCTGTTCCTTTTCTAAGGTGGAAGTAAAATACCAGAGCACAAAGACTGCAGGAATTCAGATCTTTCTCTCTCCACCACCGTGATTCCTCCTCCTGCTCCCTTCTAGGTCTTCTACTTACTTTACAGGGAGTACCTGCAAACCCCCCAATATCCAGCCCTCCTTTCCCTGCCACAACTGTTCCACACCAAATTCACAACATGCAAGGGAGAAAGCAGTAGATGATGCTGATCTGCAGAAAAAGCAAAAATTGGATTTTGTTTTTCTTACTCTATAGTTAAGCAATTGCAAGACTTGGGTATGCTGCCAGCTAGAGCATGTTTGTCCTCAGAACCACTCTCCCCCATCCCACCCCATGCCAGCCTTTTCAGTCAGTGCCAGGGCTTCAGATCTGTAAGTAGTTTCAGTCAGGTTAATATTGCTTGTCAATTCATTTCAGCATGACACGGCTTGTATGATAGGTTTAATTATTCCATGCAGCCTTTCACTGAAGCTTTCCCCTCAAGGCCGAGGTTTTATTCTATTTGTATTAGTGTCACCTGGAACATACCAGTGGAAGTCAATAACCTTTGCTCTCTACTGACTTGCTCTGCAGGGCTATAATTACAGCTATAGAAGACACAAGCATAACATAGCATGCATACAGCAATATGTACTTTTCCAGCAAACGTAGACGCAACTCTGTGCCACATCAGCGAAATCAAACCCCACAAATCCCAAATACAACAGATTTAAGTAATGTCTGTCTGCTCCAGTACTCATCAGAGTCGCCACCTGCTTTCATTTCCATTACTATGTCCCTGAAATAAGGCTAAGGACTTGAAACCTACTGAACCAGGTTTTTCCATTGCCTTCATTGCATAGTCCCACACATCCATGCAGTCGGCAGCAGGATGGTGAGTAAGTCACCCTGACATGCATCTGCAACAGCTTCTCCCGAGTTCCCCAGTCACAGCTCTCCAACAAACAGAACAGGCCGTCTTGGCACAGGGCGAGTCAGAACGTGGGTTACTGAGGTCACTTCATGTTTTCAGCGACTAATCACTATCTTTTGTTATTGCAAAAATACTATATACAGCTTCAGCGATGTTTCGCCACTGAAAATATCTAACCGGTGCAGGTCTCTGCACACACGCTGCTTCCTGCGGCAGTATTTCTGTGCGGGTTACTCTGTCCCAAGCGTGCTATTCCTGATGCATCCTGTTTTTACTACTTGCAGAATTACTAGAGTTGCCGTATTCCTGCTAGCAGCCTTCCCGACAGAAGCATGTGCATGTGGAGCGTTGTTTTTCCAACCAAAGTAGACCTTTGCCAGAAAGTCTGCTGTTTTCCCCTCATCTCCATTTGCTGTTGGAGAAATATTTTCCAAAGCAAAACATTAGCCACTGAGCCCTGTGGACAACCCCTGAGAAAGGCTATTCAGAGAAGCTTTCTGATTGTAATCAACATTTGCCCATGGAAACCAAAGCCCTTTTTTCTTTTCCTTCTCTGAAGGAGTTTAGCCCTGTATCATTTGGTTCTGATTCCAAGGTCTTTGCACAGGGAGACGCATCTGGACTCTTGTATACACGGATGCAGGAAAGCAGAATGAGACCTCTCATTCTGCTTTCTCTATAATTAGTATGTCCAGAGGAACCCTTACTGTCGTACATTAATTTTCAAACCTGGAGCATGTTTTCAGATAACACAGAGAAATTACTTCAAAACAAAGCAAGGGCATTAATAAACACAGTACCAGGAAATCCACAAAGGTTAAGTGATTTTCTACAGAGTAATTCATTCGCCTAATGAGTTTGCTGCAGACAATGCTCTCTGCAAGCAGTTATTGCGTATGTATCTTTAATTTGTGTGTTTATATAATTCATGGTAGTGCAAAATAGATTTCTATGTAAAGTGTCCTAATAGATGAAGTGAGGCTATAATATTCTTCCAGAGCTTGTTCATTACAATATGCACTGGCACAGAGTCTGGAGGGAGAGGAAGCCATTAACCATTAAGCAAAACAATTGCTGTCATCCTCCAGAGGGACAGGCTTTGTAAATGCTTATGTTAACACTGTACAAAAGAGATGGGTATTCGGGTAAAACTAGAATGATAAAGGGAGACAAGCACCTCATCTTTGGTTTCATGAGGTTTGGTTGGCTAACTAACAATATCCTGATCTTCATCCTAGAGGCAGAGCTCATCCTCTCCCAGCCACAACCTGGGCAGCCCTGAGCACTTATTGTCACTGGTGAAAAGAAAAGGCGCAACAAAAAACATCCCCAGTGTTTTCTATCCACAAAGCTGAAACACTCCCCTGTGCGTGTTCCTCAATTTAACTAAAATAGATGGCTGCGTGTAAACAGCCACCCTATCCGCATCATTCATATTTGATGGACTAGTCAGTACAACAGATACTTTTATCCATCCCGTAAGTGATGAGAAACTAGACGCTCCAGTGTCTTGTGCTCCTCTCAGTTAACATGACTGGCAGCAGATGTCATTCTAGGCTCCTGAACGTATAATATTTGATGTAGAGACAGGAAAATTGGAGATATATTTAGTCAAATTTAGTATAACAAAAGTAACCTCCATGATCAAACCCTCCGAGGACAATACACAGGAAAGCTCTTGCTATGTTTGCTACAGCAGCCCAGGTATTTGTGGTTTTGGGCTTCAGAGGCTGTATGATAACAGCATTCTTATCAGGTTAAAAAGTTACTTACAAAAAAGGTAGGACACAGCCTCATGATGCTTTCATTCACATCAGCAGCAAAGCACAAAGGTGGTCCAGAATGCCATCACTGGAGACTGTAAAGTACATACTAAGCAAATGAGCTTGTGTTTCAAATTAGGTTTTGCACTTATGACTTCATACACCTGTAAGAAACATCTCAGCAGACTTTCAAATCTGTCGGAAACCAAGAGGAGATATTGCCACTTCCTTAGGCTTGGAAGAGATGAGAGTAGCTGGTTGACATGGGAACAAATGCAGCATCCCAGAAACAGCGCATGAAGGAAGACAATGCTTCCTTCTCTGAGCAGATACCTGACAGCAGGAGCTCCTGGCCTGGCTCAGATGAGGATTTGATGGCAGTAGTGAAAGACCAGAAATTCCATTAAAATTCCATGAAATTCCATTGAAATTCCATGAAACCTAACCTATTTTGGTGAGGGTGGTCAAGCACAGGAGTGGATTCCCCACAGAGGCTGAGGAATGGTCACCCATGGAAATACACAAAATCCCATCAGAGAGCAACCTGCTCTGATTGCCCCCTGCCTGGTGAGCAGGGTTAGACTGGGCGGTTTCCAGATGCACATTCAAACCTCAACCACGCTGTGATTCCGTGAAAGGGAAGCTCACAAAGCAAGGCCACAGGCAGAAGGTTATGTTGCTAGTGTTTGGCAGCACGCTTTGGGGAAACCATGCAGATATACCTAAAGAAAAGAGCTGCTTTTCCTTCTTCCCAGCTCCTCCCACCCCAACACACACCTGTGCTAGCACCCTGGGACAGAGGAGAAGGCAATCCCACAGTCAGAGCTTCAGAGCTCTCAGGACTGGAAAGAACAGGAGAGAAGGAAGACCCCTTGCTTGCTTTAGGACATACATTTGGGAAGCTCCTAGAGCTCTTGCCAGCTGGTGTTTTAGTGACCCTCCCTGCAGACTAAGGGGTTAACATGTCCCCAGCCAATATGCAGTTGCTTCACTTGTGGCCTCACTAGAGAGGGCAGCTGCAGCCCAGTTTTTAAGCCCCTGCTCTGAAGCAAGAGCCGATGACTCTAAACTAAAACTTCTGTCTTCTCCTCTGGGAAGAAGCTGGAGGAGGTTTGTGCGAAGGTCATTTTAGCGTTATGCCAAAGGTCCAAGAAGCACCAGGCAAGCAGTCTGCTTTCCCAAATAAAGAGTTAGTAACTACATGGATATAAAACTTTCTCCTCTCATTTTAGCTGGGCTGGTCCTTCCTTATTCCTGAGGGAACGCAGTCATTTCTTGGGCATGTTTTTATACATGACACTGAAAGCCAGGAGCAGGAAACAGCATGTGCTTGCTTGTGGGTTTACAGCACAGAGCGAAGTTGCAGGGCACAGGCTGGCCATGTAAAGCCTTTGTAAACCCAGGCTTTGAGGTCTTCTGGAGCCAGCACTGCATCCAGCTTCTGACAGCCTCTTCGGTGGGTGTTGCAACGTGCCTGCAGCTAAGGTGGGAAGATCGCTGCTTTCTGTTACTAAGAATATAGTCAGGGAAACATTACCCTGCAAATCACTTTAATATGCATCACACTGCCACATATACTTCATGACTCCATTTGCACCCAGCGTGTCAGTTCAGCTCGAGCCCACCGCTGCTGCCAAGCTCCTGCAGCTACTAGCTTCTCCCTCACATGCACCGGGAAAACGGGGAGGGCAGAAAACAAGAAGGCTTTCCATGAGGCTTCTGCTGAGATGCAGGGATGGGGCTCGCCTCCTGCCCTTGCAGCGTTGCATGGATCCACCAAAGGCAGGCTGGAAAGCAGAGAAAACAGCCCAGGGGGCTCAAGTGGAAACCACATGACTTAAAGCTATAGGGCAGGTGGAGAATGCAGTAGGTCCACTTTTAGGTAAAAATCAGGCCAAGCCTGCAATGTGACCCACGAGACACGAGCAGCAGAGAACCACCACTGGAGAGCTCCCCTCTGCTTGTGATGTGACTCACTGGCTGATGGGCACAAGGCAATGTGGGTGACAGATGTGCTACCGAGGTGTCTTCTAGCTACCAGGACCACAGAAATGGCATGCACAGAAGCAGAAAGAGGGATAAAAAGTGAAAGGCTCTGTCTCTCTCTCTGTGCAAAAGTGTGCCATAAATAAAGGCACAAGTAGGAGAAGTTGTCCTTTCTCCGTACCTGGTCACCTCAGACAGGGAATACAGCTGGTTACTCCTCTGACCTGCTTATTCTGGCTGCAGGAGGGGGAACATACTGCAGAGCCTTGCAATTTAATACTGTTCTCAGTCTAACAAAGATTAACATTTCTTTTGGGTGCTTTGGACAAGAGCAGGATGTTGCTAAACCCCTCTCCTACAAGTGCCTCTAGACCCAAAACTGAGCATGTGAGGCTTTGTATGTGTTCCTTATCTTAAACTATTGCTTAGCAACAGCCTTTAACCAAGGACATGTTTGTGAAACTGACAGGCATATCCATATCTGCTAAGCGCAAAGCAATAAACACACCTTTCCACGTTATCTCTGCCAGGATCACATATGTGGCAGATGATCAAACTGAGCAGGAGGTTATCAATCAGCTGTATGGGCTGTTAGCGTTTTTGCAGTGCTAATTAAGTGATCTCGACCTGGGTGAATCAAAGCCTTTTCACTGCAGAAAGGTATCTTTGCATACCAAGTAGGTTGCAGAGGGATGAGCACCCAGCAGGACTCAGTGTGATGCAGCTCTGTGGCTGCTCCTCCCACATGGAGAGGAGCAATGTACATGTTGATCCAGCAAGCATTAGGTGTTCTCCTGACACACTGCTATGTGTGCACATACTAATGAAGAGCCCAGTTGTGGAAAAAAAAAACCCACACCATCTTAAACATGACTTTAGATACCATCTTGACATCTACCAACCCGCCTATTCTATCAAGCAGTTAATAAGGCAAAGCTTAACAGCAGCATTGTACCTCAAACTGGATTGCAGCTGGCAGTCCAAGGCTACACTCTCAGTTACATTACAGAGGACTTGTTTCCCTTCCAGTCGTCAGTACTTTACCACTATAAGCCACCATGCAAATGTAACACTCATCTGTATGGCTATTGTGTCCTGTGGAGAGATCACAGTGGCTCTCTACAGATAAAGGATCCTTTCCTTTGCAGAGTTTCTGTTACAAAAGAGGAAGAGATTCATTTTACTTCATGTCTGGGCTCAGGGGAGAAAAATCAGTTTCCTAACGGTAGGGAAAGACTTTTCAGCAGAGCCTGTTGCAATAGTATGAGAGGTGATGGTTTTAAACTGAAAGAGGGGAGATTCAGGCTGGATGTGAGGAGGAAATTCTTTACAGTGAGGGTGGTAAAACACTGGCACAGGTTGCCCAGAGAGGTGGTGGATGAGCCACCCCTGGAGATATTCAAGGCCAGGGTGGACATGGTTCTGGGCAACCTGGTCTAGTCGAAGGTGTCTCTGCCCATTGCAGGCAGTTGGACTGGATGGGCTTTGAAGGCGCCTTACAACCTAAACTGCTCTATGAGTCTGTGAGGCTGCCTAGAGCAGGGGTGAAGTGCATTGAATACAGGTGGGCAGCAGCTGTGAAACACCCAGCTTTGGTGTGCAGGCATGCAGGTAAGGAAGCTGCAGCCCCTCCTCTCAAATGCTCTATGAAAACAGGGGTGCGTGTGTGGCATATCACAACACATCAGTACTCACATTGCTGTGTTTCACTGCGCACACCCTGTCCCCTGTGTACCAGCATCACAGCACCTTGCAAGAAGGGCAGAGTGAGAAGCGGGGCGGCAGGTTGTTCAGCATGAGGTTTTCTCCCAGTTTCACAATGATTGCTGAACTATATCTTACACTGTTATAAGAGCTTACATCATCACCCCGAGGGCTTGGGGAGGCAGAAGGCAACCCTACCCGATCCTTATCTTCGTTAGCGCATAGCCTGTCACACCATCATTATCTCAAAGGCCAGGCACACTGGTGCTCTGGCTGCTGCAGTGCTGGGTACTTCCTAAGACACAATAAAACACTTAATGCATGGTCAGAGCTACAGCAAAGGAACGGAAGACCTTCAGACTGGAGGAAATATGAAGCAGTAAACAGCAACAAGCAGGCAGCATGTTAAGGCAGTCCCTGTGGACATCCCTATTTTAAGTGCCATCTCAGCACTGACTTAAAACTGAGCAATATGTCAGACTTGCAGCAGCTTTTAAGGTTTTAATCCAGGTTTTAAATGATTCTTTTGAGACCTTTTTTAAGTTGTAAGCACTTAGAAGCTGCAGTTTGGTCCTTATTATCTTAAGACGTGCTCACATCAATGGCAATGCTGGCAAGAGTGAAATCAGTGCTCAGTTCTGATGCGTGCTGGGCACCTACATCTCACATTGGAGTCAGAATTGCACATCCTCCAGCTTCATTCACTTTCTCACCAGTTAAAAGGGAGAACAGAGGAACACAGTAAAGAAGAGGAGAAAGAGCAGGAGCCCTTATTAGATCTCATTGATTGTACTCTGTAGCCCAGAAAAGCAGATTCAACTGAGTTTCCAAAACATAGATACTTCTCTGGTATGCTGCTAGTCTAAAACAGAGTACATCCCTGCTGGGGGCAGAGGGGAAGAAAGGGTCCTGTGCCAGCTGGACCAACCCATTTTTCTCAGGGCTGTGTAAGCAGAAGGAGCAAGAGGGATTAAAACCCTTTCTGAAATTCTGATGAGAAGAGGAAACAGCTCTGCCATTATCTCCTGCAGATAAATATTTGAAAGCATCTATAAAGAAAACTCAGCCATGCGTCCCCTGCTACCTACCACGCAGCTGCGCCAGTACAATGGGAGTCATGTTCAGACAAACAGCAACACAAGGAGGTTGAATGCACCATGTTCACAGGCACCATTTCTACTGAGCACTACTGTTTCATATAAATACCTGTTTATTTTAAACCCATTAGAGGATGTTTTTTCCACTACACAGTGGAAATTCCAGTATCACAGACCACAAGGCTTGTTTTCAAAGGGGAGATAAGGAAACAGCAGAACCATGTCACCCACTCAAAGGGGAACCCCAGGGTTACACCAGTAGAAACACAATGGGTGGCTAAAACCAGATCAGGTTGCAGGGTTGAGTTATTCATCAGTCTTTTCCTTCCATTCAGAAAGGAGAGGACAGCGTAACCGCTTCTCAGAGACCCATTAAATCAGACCCTTTCACAGTAACCTGAGAGCAAAGGCTAGCCCTGAACCTGACACAAGTCAAGAGCTGTCCTTGGTGGACAATAGCTGAAGTGTCAGTGGTAGGGCATGAGCATCTAAGCTACTGACTTCTCCACACTGGGGCAAGCAGGGTGGTTGGAGGGCTTGAGAACTGGGATCTCACTTAGGACCTTTCCTAGAAAACTAAGTCAAGCACAAGGACATTTGGGAGAAGGACAGCAGTGGGCTGCTGGATGCTGCACTAAGCAGCAAGCAGGGAGTGTATGCTTGGGTCTCCTCTCCCCTCTTGGCAGTGGTAACACAGTGCTGACCACAGTGAGGCCTCACCTAGCTAACGCCGCTGCAAGCAAGGAAAGGATCAGGTTGGCTGCACCATTCGGACTCCATCCCTTTCCTGGACTAGCACGAGGAGAGCAAGTTTCCCTGGACAGACCTGTCCTATCAGCAGCTTGGTTGGCAGATCTGACATGGTGCAGTAAAAGCACATCAAGAAACCTTTGCACTTCCTGATGCTAAGGAAAGGCATATAATTTATCTGCCTAGAAGGCCATGTGGGTGTAATCAGACTGTGCTACATATACATTGTCCCAAGCATTCAGATGGAGCACAGAGCACTCTGTTACTTACAGGGATTAACATAAACTGTGGTGTCAGGCAATCTGCATGCTACAAGTGCTCACAACACAGAAGCAGATGGCTGCCTAAGCTCTCCCCTTCCTCTGGGTGCATGTTGCTCCCAACCTCCACAGGAGCAGCGACAACCTTTAGAACTATTCAGATTTCAAGAAAGTCCAAAGTCTGATCCAAGATCGGACTCCCTCTGAGCTAGGAGCTGTAAAGCCACAGGAGCCTTTCTCCCAGTGTTTACAACCTAAGCAGATAATGCCTGAGCTTGCCAACAGAGAATGGGGGCTGAAATACAAGTTGTGTTCCCTTAATACTGACACAGAACTGCCAAGAAGCGTGCAGAACCCAGCAGCAAGCGTCTCCCCTTGCCCTCTCACTTTGTGCTGCAGACCTGGCCAGCAGGACACAAGGCAGAACTGGTTGATATACTCTAGACCACATTATTTTCAGTGTCTAAAAAGGCTCCCATGGGCTTGAGTGCAGTAAACCACGCTATTTTATCTCATATCCTTAGTTACTGACTACCAGGACCAATAACACCACTACAGATATTCCACAGGCTGTAAAGACATCGTTCATCCCAGGGACAGGAGCATTTACCAGTCCCACCTGATACTGGGGACAAGTCTGCTCAGGGATTCCCCAACCCTTCTGAAGTCTTCCTGTAGCAAGAAAAACCAGATGATATTAAAGCTTTCTGCTTTGATGTATCTCAATAAGAGAGGTTTATGAAGCCTGATAAGGGTTCATAAACTCTCCCACCCCTATGTTTCTCCATTTGTCCTTACTCTCCTTTGAGGCAGGTACACCCATCTGCTCCACCCTCCTCCTGCCATGTCTTTCCATAAGGAAATGAAGCAACACACAACAACATTCTTTTCCCCTTGGGTGTATCGGGGGACCCACCTCCACTCCTGGATAGATGGAAAGCACCACACCAGCCAAGTGGAACTTCAGGGGTAAGAAGATTTAGGAAAGCTGTGATAGAGACGTGGAATAAGGGAGAGGCGTTTCTGTGATGCCACGGCTGCTCACAGCGCAACCCCTGGCCACGCTCACCTTTCTGCTCCCAAGGGCATCTCACCACCCTTCAGATGGCGGCCCAAGGACACGCCACACTGCAGCATCCAAGTTTCTTTTCTTGCCATTTCACTGGAGTACCAGCCTGATACGGGTCATTTTCACCACTGCTAAGAGAAGAGAAGGATGCAAAGCATCAGCTGAGGCAAGAAGGGATATTACCTCAGCAGCCAGACAATTTCCTGGCACAGCACACCAGTACAGGCACAGGCACCACTAGCACCAGTCAGCAGATGAGGCGGTCATACACAGGACACCAGAGCCACCAGATAGATTTGACCACCAAATGAAGAGCAGAACTTTTCACAGCCTCTCAAAAGCAGTTCAGCATCTCCTCAGTGAGCCTCAGCCACAGCACTTTGTGAAAAGCTTTTCCTGCCTGAGGATCAGAGAAGGCTGCATGGAGACCTCATAGCAGCCTTCCAGTATCTGAAAGGGGCCGATAAGGATGCTGGGGATGGACTCTTCATCAGGGACTGTAGTGACAGGACAAGGGGTAATGGGTTAAAACTTAAACAGGGGAAGTTTAGATTTGGTATAAGGAAGAAATTCTTTACTGTGAGGGTGGTGAGGCACTGGAATGGGTTGCCCAAGGAAGTTGTGAAAGCTCCATCCCTGACGGTGTTCAAGGCCAGGTTGGACAGAGCCTTGGGTGACATGGTTTAGTGTGGGGTGACCCTGCCCATGGCAGGGGGGTTGGAACTAGATGATCTTAAGGTCCTTTTCCAACCCTAACTATTCTATGATTCTATGATTACCAGGAACCACATAAATAAAACACCTCTGGGAAGGTCTTGCTTGCTTTTGCTTGCCATCAGCAAAGACATATCCTGTCCTTCCAATCCCTCTGTTAATGCAAGGCTTTCCAAGGCTTTGCTCAGGCTCACGTAGAGAAGAAATCCATAGATTTAGCATTTTTAAATTTCAGCAAAAGCAACAGTGGTGATTTAAATACATTGGGAGCTTATATATCCTGGTTTAGGAAGCTTGGCCCACTTAATTTCACTTGCCCAGTTAATTACTTCACCTAAGTGGGAACGCAGCACACTGCATCATCTTATGAAAAATGCATTATAAATTTTCAGGGCTACTTCAAGAAAACATGTAAAAAACAAAAGGTAACTAAAAAAGGAGAACTTTATATCGCTATGATGTGTTCAGTCGTACAAGTGTTGGGAAAGAGGGTCCTTACACCTTGCAAGGCTGACCTCTAACTGAAAACAACTTGGCTTAGAAAGCATTCCTGAAATAGCTAGAGCCAGCACACGGAAAGAAAGGCCAGTCCTGATTTTAAATGGCTGAACTGGTTTCCCCTCGAGCCCACATGCATGAAATCAGTTTCAAAAGGAAACCATCTGGAAGAGTTCAGCTCGGAATATGAAGATTCAGGAAGCTGTAAACAGTTGTAAGCACTGGAGAAGGAGCACTTTAGCAACGTTGCCCAGCACAGAGTGCACTAGTCCTGCCAGAGCCCCTTCCTCAACAGATATGTAACACACACATCTCTCTGAGCACAAGTATTCCCACTGAAGTCAATACTTTGAATTATACTTTGACCTAAAATAATCCTATAATCGGGCTAGAAAATAAAACTTCTAGTGTTTGCACCTTCTTCTATCAACAACAACATCCCCTTACCTTTGGAGCCTTCTTTTCTGGTTAACTTTCACAGTTTCTTCTCATGAGGTTTATCTCTACTTGTCCTGCTGGAGGGATGCTCGGTTTTTATAAAGGAATTTTTCAGTCACCTCTCCTGTTACCTGAATATTTTTTCTTGTCCTGAAACTCATGGCCTGTAACTCCCTCTTTGTTTGCAGTTACTCCCAACCACCTCCTTGGTTATCCCAGGTGAGAACTTGTGTTGTTATCCCTCCAGATGGGTAGGGAAACCAAAACACCAAAGGAAGACATGTGTTGCCCAAGTGCAGTCATCAATCTCAGCAAAACCAAGGGCTAAGTTTGAGATCCAGGATAAGAGTGTACTAATTTTAAGAAGCGAGCACCCGTTTGGCACCTCCTTGGCAGAACTAGGGACGGAACTGTGGCACGTTATGTGCCAAGGGATCACAGCAAGTCACTCTGTATGTGAACAATGCATCAGTTTGGGATTCCTGGGCTCTTGGATAACTCAGGAAGCACAAACTCTTACTTCAATTACTTATATTTTTAAACTTATGTTCTTTTACTCATTTCTCACTCCTGGAACTCAGTGGGTGCGGGATTTAATTCTTTGGCATCACAAGGATTTCCAAGCTAGATCCAGGGTTTGTCAAGGCATCTATTACAGTGCCAGGGCCAACATGTTAATGAGTCTGTGACAAAACCCAGGACTGATCAGCAGGCAGCAAGAATTTAAAAGAATTCCAAAAGAAACTCTATCTTCCAACAGAGAAATAAACTTTCTCCCCGCAGGATTTGCAACCACTGATCCACTGAAGAGCTGTGCACAGAGAGCCTGGAGCGAAATCCAATGTGAAATAATCATAAACCATCTAATTGTTATTATCCAAGCTGAAAAGTAATGCAAGTAAGCAAGCACAAATAAACGACATTGGATTTCTTTTTAAACTGTTTGGCTTTAAATGTGCAAAGCCTTATACATATAACACTCCTAGGTCTATATAGGTATATAAGGATTTTTCATGTTAGCTTGAATTTTATAGGATTATAAAACAGAATGTAATTGGAATAGGACATTGAAATAAGATAATGATCTCCTGCAGCTTCAGAAATCAAGAAGAAAGCAAAGCTGTGTATATATTTCCTTCTCCAAGGAAGAAATAAGTGTACTGCGATGATTCTTGTCCCTGGAGAGAGAATCTTTGTGTTGCATTTTGTAGTTTTCTAAATAACATTCATCAAACAAAGGGCCATTCAGAGGTTCAGGGTACCGCACATGCTAATTGGCCACAGGGCTAGCCTGAATGTCATGACACCTGTGAGAATTTAAGGCATAGCTGATAAGGAAGTCTTCATTGTTCCTCCACTTAGGTAAACTGAAAACAGTCTTGCCCTTGTTCATATTTCCTTCTCACAACTGGCTAAGTAGTCCTAAGCCCATTGTCACTGAGTTTTATCGTCTCTGGATGTATATCCCTATGGTCATTGTGTTAATCAAGTTGCTTGCTGTTCTGATAACTTTATGTCGAAGTTACATCAGAAAAGTGATGATGAGTAGAAAGATGAAATAAAGATCTTTTTTTTCCCCGAATCTAGGCAGATGTGAGTTATGGATTACAGGAATCACAAGTGCCAAGAGGGTCACATACTGCTCTGGAAATGAAATTCCACTATGCTAATGAGGGGTTCTTCATCCCCTAAACGCTTTCCTGGAGACAGGAATTTCAAGGTACCATTTCAAGATATTCCTAAACCTAAGCCAGCAAGGATCTTCCCCTGAGGAATTAAGGTTTAGCCTTTGCAGTTTATGATGGGTGTCATTTGCCTTTTTGTCTCTTGTAACAGCATGTTTCAATTTTATCACTTCTCCAGCACTCTGGTTGTGTCTTTCCCAATTTAGTGCTGGACCGGGAAGATTAGTGATTGTTTCTTCTGACTAACACAGTACCAGGACAAAACCAAACCAGTTGCCTCTAAAGTGTTCTCAGATCCATTTTAGAGAGCTATTGTCCCCATTTGTGAGGAAACAAGCACATAGATGTTAAGCAGTACACTCACCTTCATGCATTTTGCTGAAAGGAAGAGCACAACTCATTATTCAAAGTGACAAGCATATTTCCTCTGTATTCTGACATCAAATTGCCTTGGCAGTAGGAACAACATTTTCTCACGTGTGATTTTGATCTTTACCTTTTTTTTTTTTGTCTTTATTATTCTTTAAAGTTACTACAATAATCACTTACTTGAAGTGTTTGGTCATAGTTACAGTAAACATCTTTCCATGTCTGTACAGATGGGAAATGCATGGGGAACAGCACAGAACTGGATGGTTTAAGTTCATCATCTGTTCATCACTTGATAGAGATCAATATAGATTAGAGATAAGTCTGTTTATCCATATCCATTTTCAAAAACCAAAATGATATGCAACAGATTTATAATTAAGCAGAAGTGATGATGTTTCTGTGCAGCTTAGTTAAACGGATTTGCCACCATGCATTAGAATAGAAGCTATAAAAACAGACCAGATGTTGCATTTCCCACACACACACACTCTGCTGCAATTTGCATAAAAGTCCTACATCCTAAATAAAACTTGAGGTCAAAGTTTCCTAACATAGGGGGTCTATTATTAGTCCTCTAAACCCATACTGGCTACCCAAATAAGGTGGATTCATTCACAGAGGGGATGAACAACCCCAGCTAGGAGTAAAATCTGAGTCAAATTTACACAGGGGCTTATGTGCCTGAACACAGTGGCAGCTTCAGGTTCCTAAGCTTGCTGAGCTCAAAGCTTCTCATGTAGCTCCTGCCTGGTAGCCCAGATATTTACAGTTCTGCCACAAATAAAACCAGCTGAGTCACAGTACTGCAAAGCCCATCTTACAAGTGAGCTGCAGCAGGAATCCTGCACCGGGTGTTTTGCTCTGCCAAATTAATGTAAGCCCTCCCAAAGGGCATACACAGCCTCCCTTACTATACAGTGGAAAGTCAGCTAGGCAGAACTTGGCACTTCTTCTGCATGTCTCACTGCAGTTGTTGCAAGATTTGCTTTCATAACCCTGTCCTGCCGGATTGGAAGCAGGGACTGGAGCTCCCACTGACTTGGTGGAAACACCTGGTTGAAAGCAGGATTCAGCCTGAGGTATAGAAGAGACAGGTTGTGTAAGCCAACAGAAAGCACCTGAGACTCAAAGACATAAAGAAGTACCCTCTGCATTCAAGACTGGTATCAGCTTGGCTAGCAAGCATTTCGTCCTGTTCACTGAGTGAGGACAGAAGAGGACACTGGTGCCATGATCCTTATCTCTTAGTTGCCGGAGCTGAGCAGAATGAGAGCTTGCAGGTGATATCCTCACCTCACACAATGTGTGTTTCACCACTATCTTTGGTGGAGTCAGGCTTTCATAATATCCCATGTTTCATTCACAATGAAGCCATCGGGGTTATCATGAGGCAGAGATACTACAAGATAGCCCTCACGTCATGGAAAAGGGTAGGCTTGGGCAAGGATCTATTAAAGTCAACATTACACATCTGTTTCCATGGGAAGCTCCTCTTCTCCAGTAATTAGCCACAGTGAGTAAGTGTGGTGGGTGAATCACGGACCTTACCTTGCCCATCAACAGCAAAAGCCATTTGGAGTTAGGTAAATGCCCTTCAATTGTATTCTTTAACATATGTAGCTCACTATTTTGAGCACTAGTAGCTGTGATGTGAATCATCTCAACACACTGAAAGTTTGTTTGTTGCCATCTCATCCTTTTAAATAAAGAGCGCGCCTAATAGCTCTGAGAAACTACAAGATGGCCCCAATCAAGCAGTAAAGAATGAGCGCAGATGCTGGTAGAGTTTTTGCTTCATGCATTCAGTTTCCTGGCTTTACAGAGTGCTGCCGCACATCCAGCACGTCCTCAGTGCAGCTCATAGAATGAGCATGTAAGTGAGGAAAAGGATTCTGCAGCGTATATGCCAAATTATCATTTCCAGAAGTAAAAGGAGGTAGTTATTTCTTAGTTCAGAAGTCTCTAATTCCCAACTAGCTCTTTAAAAGAATATCTTAATTGTTGAGCCCTCCATACTACTTATGGCTTTTTACTGATGCAAGCACTTTAAAAGAAACCAATGCCCAAGGAAGAAACTTCTTATGAGTACTGGTTTCAGAATAAGAGGGTATTTAGAAGAAACTTCAGCAGTGAGTAGCTCACTGTATGCCAGGATTTAAAAAAAAGAGCCCAAGAACATCATTAGCATCTCTAGGTACCTAAATACTCTTTTTTTTTTTTCCCCCCTAAAACCTGTCCTTTAGTCTCTTAGATTGATTAATGGAACATTTCTTGTTGTAAATAATTCCATGCCGTGGAACAGTATTCCAATCTCAGTTGATTATAAATTAACACTCATTTTAACTGATGCAGATAATCATGCCAACGTCACAGCAAATACATTATCAGGCATTACATATGGATGCTGTAATGTAAACAAGAAGCTAAGAACTCCATTATCTGCTGGTGCATCACCACCAAGTAATTTCTAAATATTTCATCATTGTTTAGACTGCATTCAGATTGCACAGAATAACTTGCTACTTATAAACAGTAAATGTAACTGTTTTCTTAGGTATAATTAGCAACAAAAAGGAGGAATATTTCCTTTGTTACCAGTTGAAACACTCGCTTGGGGCATTGGAAAAGAAAATATCTTCCCTGGACTCCCAAGACAGGCCATACTTCCCTCCAGCAAGTAAAGAAGTTAGATTGAGGGAAAAGGCCTAAAAGACTGATAAATAAACTCTTGTTTTTATATAGAATCAAAGGAAAACATGACTGCTCACAGCACTGCGGACAATAAACCTTTACCTCAGTTTCCTTGCCTTGGTGTTGTGAATGACTGGTGGGGGTAAAGACCATTATTATGGTCTTTAAAGACCATTCTTGCTTCTCCCTCTCCTCCAGGGAGTTATACTCACATTTTGTGAGTCAGCACAGTCCCAGAACAAGGAAATGCTGGCACATTCTCTTCCCATCCGCAGAGCAAAATGCTGCCTGTCATCTTTACCACAGCCCTCCTGCCTTTGTTCATTGAACAGCCATAGCTGCCGCGGGGCTCAACGAGGTTCTTCTGCTCATTTCCATAGAATTGTTTAACCTGTGGGGTTTTAATGCACAAATGAAATCTATGTTTTCCAGAGTAGAGCTACAAACAGGTATTTCATTCTTGAGATACTCTGATCCCTGCTCTTCATTCACAGAAATAAATGCAAGGTATAAAATAAAGGTAGGCTCATCCTGTTGAGCTAAAGTACTTTTGCATATACAACAGATTCAGGTCTCACTTTTTCTTTTGGTCACATTAAAACATTTATTTCTGATTAGACTTGGTAGATGCTGGTATAAAACTCTCCCATAATTTCAGCATCTCCTGTTATATAGAATCATAGAATAGTTTGGGTTGGAAAGGACCTTAAGATCATCCAGTTTCAACCCCCCTGCCATGGACAGGGACACCTCACACTGAACCATGTCACCCAAGGCTCTGTCCAACCTGGCCTTGAGCACTGCCAGGGATGGAGCATTCACAGCTTCCCTGAGCAACTCATTTCAGGGTTGGTGGAGAGCTAACTAGGAGTGGTATTTAGGAGAGTTCCTCCTGACACGAAACTGAAGTCCAATCCTTATCACTTGTTTGTAGACACAGACAGTAAACTACTCCGTAACTCAAACTTCTGTCTACCCATTCCCATCTAATACTTAAGGCCAAACTTGACATTTCTGCAATAAAAGCAATCAAAAGCAGTCCAGAAAAGGCATTCCTAGTTATATTTGGAAGTTGATCTCAGCCATTAAGAAAATATATCACAACTCTGTGGGGAGAAATAACACTGAAAATAGTCCTAGCATATTCTGTAATGCATTTTCTTTGTATTTAGATATTTCTTTCTAATAGCCATGTAATTTTTTTTTTTTTACTGGGAAGAGAGCTGGAGCCTACATTTTTTAATAGATTATTCAATCCTCAATCCTGTTCCAAACCAAAACCAAATAATGACTTTATAGCCATAGCAGATGTAGGTTATAGGGATCAATTATAACAGCTGTGCCTGCTTCTCCGAAAGTTTTAGGTTATGACTCCCATCTTGAACGAAAACATACATTTTGCTGTACAAACCAAGTGGATTTTGGAACACCCAACTAAAAAAAACCCTCAGAAACCTCCACCAGCCAATTTTGAGTTATAATCTTCCATAAAAGGCTTTCGAATTTGTCTCCAGAAAAAGAAAGACTAACAAAACAAAACCCACCACAACTTGGTCTTTAACAGCTATGGTCCAGCCTAAGCCTGTTCATAACCATGAGGTAGGGTAATGTATTTTGATTAATTCTCCCTGCTCCCCTCCCTTATTTTTGACTGTCAGGTTTAGTCAGGCATAAAAACGAAGCTTTTGTGCAGTCAGAACATCTCATGTTTTTTCATGTAGTGCTTCTTTTTGTTTGTCTACAGACAACGATTGTGAAGTTCGGGCTCATGCAGGTAACAGGTCATTTCGCTCAGCCATCACATTTTAGCATTTGATAAGTAATTAACTAAAGGAAAGATCAGCTGTTAAGAAAATGCTCATTGACAGCATGTAGATGATTTAAGACCAATTCATGAACCATGTAATATCCATTTAAATCTGGTACACCACGAGCTGCACAGTAAAAAAATTACATGATGTCTTTCCTTTGCAGTCTAACAAAGAGATGGCCTTCATTAGTCTGAATATCTGAACGTGATATCAGATACTACTATCATTTAGGATGGAGAGCTCAGACTCCCGTATCCTAAAGAACAACTTTATGACAAATAGTAAATATAAAATATAATAAATAATTACAAGAAGCAAGCTTACTGGATTGCTTTCCTAAACTTCAGCAGCATTTTCCCTAGCTTTTTGTCATAATTTTTCTCATGTCCATTATTTAGAATAAGAGATCAGATAGACCAAATTTGGCATGTTTGAAATAAAAATGAGTAGCAAGCTAAGAACAACACTATGGACAAGACAGAGAAGAGGATAAAAGACAAAGCAATATGGGAAAAGCATGATGCAGGTGGCAGATGACAAAGAAAAGAAGGCTTATGAATGAAAAGCATTCTGAAAAGTCAGCTCTCCAAAACAGACGAGAGCTTTGGCAGATCTCTCATGCACAGTTACCATTACTTGTGCAGCAGACAAACCACATTGATACTGACTCAGTGACCATTCAAAGGACTACCCATAAAAGCAGATTATTAGATTTCATAATACAGATGGGAAATAAACCATTTTGCTTTTTTAAAGATACCTTCTTGAGGCTTTCCTTACCTGGATGTTAGCCACAGTGCTTGGAATGATATTAATAGATCTCTTTTGGCTCTTGAAGCATTTTGACCTCAGCTGGCTGGTGGTAGTAGGTAAAGCATGTGCCAGCCTACAAGCTAGCCAGCACATGCCGCACCCTGTCATTCCAAATACTGCTGTTCCCATTCTACAACCACTCCATTGATGGGTTATTATTCTAGGACAAGGATTCAATTGCTGATAGTTCATAATAACTATGAAGTATGCTGTAAAAGAGATATAAGAAAGAAGGTGCAAGCACTTTAATACCACTCCCAATAGCCACTGATGGAAACAGGTTTGCAGCAGCCGCCCAGAGAAGTGGCAAGGTTTGCTACGGCGCTCCTATGCTGCAAGAGACATTTCTAGATATATTTGGCAGAGTCAAATATTC
Source organism: Psittacula echo (assembly GCF_963264785.1). Lineage (NCBI taxonomy): Eukaryota > Metazoa > Chordata > Aves > Psittaciformes > Psittacidae > Psittacula > Psittacula echo. The sequence goes on along the minus strand of NC_137738.1, from coordinate 4,168,070 downwards.
TGGTCAGAGGGAAATATAAACAAATCCATTTGTCTGGATGTTGTTATGCCATGTGGGAATGGTTCTGAAATTATTTGTGTTTTCTCCTTCAGCAAAGAAAAGACCAATTGGTCAGGCAAGGCCACGGGGGAAACAAATTACTTTCTGCTTTTGGAATGTGTAAGAAGGTTTCCTGCTGAACTCAAGTTTCTGGTGTGTTGGGGAAAGTAAGCAGCAGAGCTACTGAAGGAAGACAGTCACAGACATAAACCACGACAAGCCAATGTACCACTTAAGGGGTGAAACAAACACTGCAGTGACTGAGCACTACAAAGACAAGCTTCAAAGCTTTGCAGAAGTGCTTGAGGCAGAAACCTCACAAGTATGACAGCTATAACCTGTCATAACTATGGAGAAGGGAAGAGGGTGCTGAAGATAGAAGATGAAGCCAGTAGCCTTCTGGATGGTGTCAGCCTGCACCTCTGGGATCATGCTGGTTCTGACTCTCATCATCAACTGCAAGGCTGTCCTGAAACAAGGCAGATTCAGAGACCTGGTTAGGCTTTCAGTGATTGACAGTGGGGAAGGGGAAAAGCACAACCAGACTGGTTTTGGAGGCCCCTGATCTCCTGCTGTGGCTTCCTTGAACAACAGTTAACAAAAATGGGGCCCTTATTTGTAAGCTTAGCAAACTTGACTTAGAGATGATTAGTTAAGAAAAGGTGATCGATCAGAAAGGCATTTTCTTCATGGTCAGGACTCCAGGGAAGAAAACCTCAAAACCAAAACAACCCCAAAAAAACCAACAAAGCGGGAGCCTTTAACCCTGACAATCACAGATCTCCAGGATCATCACTATTAAAACCACTTTGAATGCTGAAACCACAATGAATGTTGGAAATACAAAAGTGACAAAAAGAAATTCTTATATGTGGAGAAGCTGACACTTAGCAATAGACACGAGTGTAACAGCATAGAGCTTTCTCCTGACAGTTAATACCAGGGTAAAAAACACATACAAAAAGTAGGACTTGTATATATTCTGCTATGTTTATAATTTAGAATTAATATAAAGCACAGAGACATTGTTTTACAAAGCCCTTTTCCTGACTGTAACTTTATTTTAAGCCATTCACAGGATGTTAATGCACATTTATGAAATTGAAAAGGTAGTCCCCATTGACAGCGGCGCTGCATGAGTGCATCAGATTGTATCATTATTATTATGATGAAATTTCGAAGGCGAGCAGTTGCTTATGAGATTACTTATGATCATTATGATCAAAAACCTGAGCATGGATGCCATTTACAACTAGCAGTTAGCTTGAGGTCAAACAAGAACGTTTCTGGCACAGAACAGTTACATAGCAAGATAAACAGCAAATGTAAAGCTGTTCTCCATACCAGCAGCCAAGCAGAGCTGGTCTGTCAGTAAAGCACAGCAGATTCAGGCTGAAATTCCAAGGCTGCAAGTGCAGTTCTAAAGGGTGTTGCAGATCATTTGTTGCAAACTATTGTATAATAACAGGAGGTAATTTAAGAGTTGCTGTTTACTTAGAAAGGCTCTTCTGCAACAATAGGCCACCTGGCATGGAACAGTTAATGAGATCCTAAAGGATTTTCAAATCAAAGGTTACTATTTACTTAACTGACAAAGTCTGTCCCGTGACAATTTGTATTAATATAGTCTTTTGCTGTACTTTCCAATGAACACTGAGGAACTGCACTGATGTTTATTTTACTTCTTAAAGATCCCTTTCCTTCTGAAATTTTGAATGTGGCAGATAAACATAAATCATTTGTTTTGCAGGATAAAAAAAACCCCAACTTTGCTCATTTCTATTAGCTGTCTATAAATGACCAGTACGTTGAGAACAGCAAAGAGATTCAGCCCCAAAAAGGGAAAAAGACCTGTCTATAGTGAGAAAGACAGGCAAGACCATGGCTTAGTTAGGTGTGAATTCCCAGCACTCAGAGGGCAAAATGTATACAAGCATTATCACTGCTGGTTCTGGTTTTAAAAAAGGACATTAGCAGCTGTAATAAATTGCCTTTTCCAGCAGGAGCTTCTGTACTTATATTTGTGCATATGTATTTTCCTGGAGTCATTCCCAAGTATCTGTCAAAGGCTCTCTGGAGGCATGCGTTAATAAATATTCTACTTATAAATTATAAGAAGGTCATTGTCTGCTATAGCTGGAGTTCACCCCACCTCCAAGCTTCCAGTCACAGACAGCAGATCCTCAGATCTCATAAAACGCCTTGGAAGGGGCACGTTGTCCTTGAGATGTACCTGATTATGCCAAGCTCGAGGGGGTCCCAAGACCGCAGACGTGTTGAGGGAAGCAACACCCACATTTTCCTCTTTCAGCTGACATCCAGCTGAGTGCTCTCCGCAGTGTTGTTTTCGCTTTTCAGTTGTGCTGGGGGACGAGCAATCTGCCAGGGCTCAGCCTACTCACTGCCTTCTTTCTGCCAAGCCTGTTCCATAGGGAATATGTGGGCAGCAGCCCCTCAACTCACCGGAGGAGCAGGGCTGCAGTTCAGCCATCCCTTAGGTGCCCTTGTCCTCAACAAGTGGCTGTGCACAGAGCACAGATGCCATAATTAAGCTATTAATAAGCATCAGTGATTGGTTCTTGTCAGACCATATTGATCTTTGAAGCACAGTAAGTCTTTTCAGTTTAAGAGCAAAGACTGCCAGTTTGGGCTGCTTGGTTATGAAGTTAATCGGGAGAAGATGTCCAGTACGCTTTGACATTTCACCTGCCCTGTGAATTATCACCTTCCTTCATTTCAAGCAGCCAGCCAGAATCACTTGCTGTTAGACCAATGGTTTTCCTTTTATGGTTTACAGATTTTGTGGCTAATTGTGAAGAAAGCCATTTTTGGAATGCCTGGGCAGTACAAGCGTGAATCACAGCAGCAAGCCATTGCTTCTGTCTCTCAACATATATCATGGAACTATTTTCTTCCATCCCTTTTGTAGTACAGTACATTCTACATTGTGAATCATTTTCATGCAAAAATAGAAACCAGCAATGACTCTGCGTTCGCTTCACAAGAGAGGAGCAAGAGCTGGCATTCCATAATTAAAGCACCAGGTTTACTGGTGGTGTAACAAATTGCTGCACAGATAGGCTTGGGTGCCAGCTAGATTAATAGACCCCTAAACACATTTCCTAATAAAATATGATTTAAAAATCAAATGATGCTCATTAGGGAAGATCCAAAATAACACACACATATACTCAGAGCCTTGTCCGTGTTGGATGTTGTAACGCTTACTAATGCCATACCTCAAAGTAAAACCAAACGCTGCCATCCACAACTCTGAGTTAGGTGCCTATCAACCCTACCAAGTGAATGAGGGGAATTAAGTACTTGGGAATCAGATTTACGGTCCACAGCACGCTGGGGTGTGGGAGGTGAAACGCTTGGGTCGGGCAATATTTTGGCTGTCTGTCCCACAGATCCTACCTGTTGCACGCTGGTTCCGCTGAGCCACGTCTCCCGGACATGAGCCACTTGGAGCCAGGAGCGTAGTCCTCATCAGCAGAGTGCCAAACCTGATCCAGTAATCCTGCTGGGAGGCTGGGAGCATTAACTCATGTTTATCGCCACTCTAACGTGACTGCTCGGCTTCTCTCCAGCCTGGAGCCTGCACCTGCTTGGGATGGGGGCAGAGAAAACCCAAGCTTTCCCACAGAAGATCATGGAGGGATGCCCTTAAGGTGCCATACTCAGGCCATGACAGATGTTCAGTTTGTCAAGTGAGGTACTGATTGGAGACTTTACTGTTTCCCAGCTACTCAGCATGGCCCATCATCTAGTTCTGCTGGAAGAACCAGACTGCAGTAACACTCCCATGTCCAATTCCATCAAATTCAGTCAGGTAAAACAGCTTTTTAATCTCAGCAACTCAGTGATTGCCCCTTCTGTAATAGTCCAGTGGCTGAGTCTTGAGCAGTCCTCAGTGAGAATACACTGAACTGGCTTTTTTGTTGTTCTGCTGTGTGACTAGAGCTCGCTCAGAGTTACAAGGGTTGGTATTGCCTGTGCAGCAATAGCTGGTGCTTTCATAAACAACATCCAGAATATTTTGAGTGACAGTAAAATGGAGCCTCAGTGGCCTTGAGTTTGCTCTCTTGCAGTAAATCAGGAATTGTACTACAGAAGCTAACAGAAATCACGCTACTACTGAAGCGACTGGGATCAGCCTCAATACTGAAAGGGCTGAAAGCATTTTAAATTTTACGGAATTGTAATTTAAGCAAGAAAGGAATTTTACAAATCATTTTTCTACCACACAGACATAGCATGCATCCAATCCATTCACTCCTGCTTTCAGCTACCGAAATATTCGTACTTTGGCTCATCTACAATCTGAATCTGTCTTAGCCACACAGCCAAAATACACCTCCTTCTAGATCTGGCAGATACTTTTAGTTCTTTTAAACCCTTACAAGGGAATTAAAATAAATGCTTTTTATCTTGTCTATTTTTTAGAGGATGGTTGGCAATAGCAGCAATATATATTGCTTTTCACTATGCATACCATAAAGGGCCTTCAAGATTGACTAGCCACAAAGAGAAAGTTGAAGTGGTTCCGTTGCCTTCTGAAGACATCTTGGCCAAAATGCTGTGACCATGACCAGATGTGTCACCTTTCTTCCAGCAGCAGCCCCGTTGCCATTAAAAAGACAATTCCTGCAATATAGTTCTTCACAAAATGCTTACAAGCTGGTGTGCTACAGAGTACACAGGCCACGGGCACAGGAATAAATGGTCATGAGGGTAACAGGATTTCAGGCACTGGTTTAGATGAAGTTACTGTTGATTGTTAGTGTGGTAATAGATGAGCATATTGTACCTTTCTGCAATAGAGAGTTATAATACTCACAGAAGAAGATAAAATAGTCAGTGCCTCAACAGCTTCAGTGCAAAGTCTATTGGTTTATTTTTGATTTTGCTTCACCTGCAGTTTCAAGTAAGGAGCAATAAGCAATAGATAAGGACTGCAGCAATAAAGCACCTGAGCCGAGCGCACATTCTGTTCTGCTGGTTTTGCCATGAAAGGGAGGAACCTCCAAGACAATACCAGCAGCCAATAGCTGGGGGAAGTACTCCTTAAGGCAGCACAGGGATTCACTGGATCCCATTTTTCAGTGTCGCTAGTCTATCAGTGTGAGTCTGCTCAGGTAAGGCAGCCCCTCATCACCCCAGCTGAGCTGGTGTCCAGAGGGCTAAGCTGATTTGAAGTACTCCACATGTGCTCAGGCCATACATCCAGCTCCTGTGCCTCAAAACACACGGCAATTTATGTATGTTTTGCATTTCAGATGGCCATGCATATTTTATTAGTGGAAATACTCATTTGCATAGTCCTTACTGGAATGAAGTACATTTTTGAGGACCTCCCGATAGCAGAACAAAACAAACTGCTTGGACATTGAGACAGAAGAAGTTATGGTGAGTTTAGGCACTGTGGGCACTGTTTCTGGGCTGGGGTTTTTATTTCAATAGTTTCTATCAGTTTTTACTTCAAAAATAGCTGGTTTTCATTATGAATGCCCTCAGCCAGCATAACTGAGTTTACTGTAAAATGGAGGACCTGCTTTCATGACTGAGCACAAACAAGCCAGAGTGGCTTATTTTTTCCTCAAACTGGCTGGATTTTAGGCAGCTCTAGCCTGAAAGATCTATAACCACAATGATATCTACCAGCACTGTGTGTCTGCATAAGCAGACAGACAGCAGACAGCCTTTTTTCTTCCCAGATACTGAATGGGGATAGCCCCTAGTGTAAATGCAGCTATGTTCATGCTTGACTTTCAGCACAGGCTTCAACATCTTACTGACGTTAATCACACACTTAAATGCTTTATTAAATGGGGATGGAACTAAGCATATCCATAAAAATATGCTGTATTGGGACCTACCCCACAGATGGTCAAGGTACCAACAGAGGGCTTGATCCAGATACCACTGCAATTAATAGAAGACTTCAGTTGCCTTTGGTTGAAGCATATAAATGGTAGTCACAGGTGTGCCTCAATGTTGGGATAGAAAAACTGATTTATGTATCATGTAATTTTCATCTCATTTACTTACATGCAAACCTGGGAGCCGAAAGAGAGCTGAGGACTTAGCATTCTGCTGTAGTGTTAATATCCTGGAAGGAAAAGTCAGTACAGACGAGAGGATGAGAGGACCTTCAAGCTGCTGATTCTTCTCAGACTCCCACACCACAGAGAACAACATGGTGGAACTGAAGGTAGAACCTGACTCACAAGTACTGCACATTGTTTTGCACAGGTATCATTCAAGGTTCTGATCTTGTTTAAGCACAGCTCCCCATAAACCTGAGCCTCTGACATTTTACGCAGTGTTAGTTGTAATTGAATAATCTCACAGAAATGCTCTGAATAATGGAGGATGGTTGGGAAAAAATAGGATTAAAAAAATACATTTTTTCAAGGAAAAAAAAAAAAGATAGAGGTGGCAAAATCCAAAAACTTCTTCAGTAAGGTAATTTAAGTTGAGCTTGAGACTGTCATATTCATTTCTGCAGGGTAGCTTGACTGGTTTAAAAGTTCATGTGCCACTTTTCATCCCCACATCACTGCGATTCCCGTGCCAAAGAGCAACTAAGTCTGGAACAGGGCTTCCTGGCTAGGATCTGCTTTTGGGGCAGAGAAGGTGGGCCCTCTCTGTGAGTGAATTATAATACACATGTACCATGAGCAGTATTAAGCATCTAAACTAGAGCTGTTTTCTGTCTGGCAACAGGTTTACATGGGCTGTATTGCAAGGTTCTCTGCAGGTGCCCTGAACAACCTTCTAAGCTTCCTTGAAGAGGTAAAAACTCTGTTTAAGAGGTGCAAAGCTTTGTTGCTGGGTACCTTTCATAGTAGACACAGTCTCCTGTTCCCATGCTATCTCAAGCCCAGAGATTCAGGACAAAAGTACTGCCCAACAGGATACAGAGAAGACAACTTCTGAGCAGATCGGAGCAGCTCTGTTTGTTAGCAAGATGAAGTTATCTCACAAGGATGACTGTGGACCCAAACAGTTCAGAATTGCTGGAGTTCAATTAAACCTACAGCCTCTGTGTTTTGAACAGCAAAATAAGAGTAAGATGAGGAAGGAGCAGCAGCAGCAGCTATGCTTTTCACAGAAAAACTCAGAAGTTGAATATGCAGGTTTATATAGGGATTGCTTGCATCTGCAAAGGGGAGACTGGTGGTAAGAACTAAGGAAATGGGACGAGTATGTAAAAATGTGGATCTTTGACTACACAAATCAAATTCTGCCTGAGAGGAATAAAAAAAAGATACTTCTTGTACGTGAAAAGTGTGAAAACACAGAAGCAAAATATTGTGAGGAACATATTTTAAAGCTCAGGTGAAGCAGACAATACAGGTCATGTATTACCTACAGAACAGCGATCCCTAGAGCCTTCACCCACTTACATTCTGAAAGCAAGTCGCAGCTATTGTTTCTCTCTCCTACGTATTCAAGAAACACTTACCCTGTCTTTAAAACATCAGGTGCTGGTACTTCTTCATGGTGCTTTAAGTATGTTGTTTCTCCTATTAAAACTATAAAAGTAGGAAGAAAGTACATAGAAGCACTTGGTAGCAAGATGCTAACTCTTGGTTCAGATAGATGCTCTCCCTTCCCCTTTAAAACTGTGGGTGGGCTTCACTCAGCTGAGCCAGGTTTCTCAAGGAAAATCTCACACTTCTTAACTACCTAGTATTAGCACTGGCTGCTTAAGCATTTAAGTTGAGTTCCTAGTGCAGTTTATTCTCTGCAGGCATATTGGAAATGTAAACTCTCATTTCAATTTGTCCTTATTTTAATTACAAGTTAAGTCAATGACTGATGAAAGCACAAACCAGTATTTCACCAGTGAAATTACTAGAAATAGGAGAAGGGATTCTGATGAAAATTACTGAAATAGCTAAACCATCCAGAGCTAAAGATATGCTTACAAGCTAAGAGAAGCCTCTTGTCTGGAAAGGCTTGAGAGCATTCCCCAGAGGTATACTAGCACTGAAATTTTGCCCTTCAGCACGATTGGCAAGGTAGGGTCTCTGCCTCTCCCCTTTGAGGAAACAAAGGGCAGCTGAAGTGGCAGATACCATTTATACAACTCCTTTCGTCCTACTGTGCCAACATTGAATGGATATAACTATCAGCATTTTGGTGAAAGCACCCTACTTTGTCTAGGTATGGAAGAGAAGGCTGGGTGAGGGCTGAAGAAACAAACACGTACACACATTTAAATACTGGATGCACTTTCCCCATGATTCTGATATAAAATGTAATTGCATCAGATGTTCTCTGAAAACCACCAGTTTGCTTAAGACTATTCAGCAAGTTACCTCAATAGCAGCGTGCCTACACTTCACAGATTGCAAGGAGGTGCTTTTCTCTCAGATGCAGATGAGGAATAAGGTTTTGGGATTGATGTAGATGCTTCCAATCTGCTTCACAAGCAAATGACTTTTTTCTTTTTAACTGCTAACCTGGCAGGCAGACTTTAGATAGAAGCAGCCAAGAAAGCAAGGACTGTGAATATGAAACCTTCTGCCCCCATATAATTTCCTCTGATTTCATTGCTTTCGTAGTGAAGACTACGAAATAATCTTCACTCTGTCTAATAAAACAAGTACTTTATACCTCTTTTCAGTAGCCAAAGAGAATTTATCAGAACCTTGGCAATAAAACCCACCCTCAAATCCAATTTATGCCAGATAAATGATGAATCTATAGCACAGCAGTTTGGGCCATTCTGCAAGGGACCCTCCAGCTTGGATCACATGGAGATCTCTTCAGGGTAAGAGATATATCTCCCTAGCTAATGCTTCCTTAGGGAAGGGTAAAACACAGGCAAATTCAAGGGAAAGAAAAAGCTGCCAGAAGTAAATGAGATTTTTCAGTAGCATTTCTTCTAAAACCCAGTAAAGAACCACGCAAGGATTTTAAAAGGTTTTAGGGAAGCCACTGCCTGCTGAAATCCAGATAGGATGCTACAACATGAGGGTGGAAGAAAATGGAAATACTGGCAGGGAGGCTTAACTTTCCTGCCTGTTTAACCTGGGCATCACAGCCCATTGCAAAAAATGAAGAGATCTTGTCCCACTGGTAGAATAACAGATTATTAAAACAGGAAGAATTGCTCAAAGTGCTCATTTGCTCTTGTTTTAAGGTGATCTTGCAAACTTGCCTGTCAACCTACCTGGTGGGATGGCTTCCTCATAGGGAAAGGCAATAGAAGACAATCCCCTGGTACTGTCTTGGCAGCCTTTTCAAATGTAACATGTATAAATAAATGCCAATATTAATTGCATGGAAAAATGCCTACTATTCTCAGAGTTGAAAACACAATTAAGTCCATCTTAATTCCACCAACTTAAAAAAAAGAAAAAAAATCATCTAACACTACACTGCTTTGTGAATCAACTCCAAATTATTGGAAGTTTCTGCACATTCTAATCCATTAAGCAGCTTTACTTTTAAGCATATTCAAGGCCTTTTGAATCAATGCAAAGACTACACTGACCACAGACCTTTAGAGTAGACCTTGAATTATGATTTTCCTGTTCTGTGTGAATGATTTGGCAGAAATGAAAGAGCAATTATACTTTAGACATAGGGAGCATCGGAGGTCTTTCGAAGGCTTTCAAAGTTTAGGTAATACTAGAAAAACAGTGGATATTTAGAAGAATAATATGCTTATAGTAGTCAGATGCTTTAGAACACTTCAGAAAGAGAGGGAACTGAGAAACCCCAAAGCCTGTCTGGGGTTACTAATCATTTAATGCTTCACAATAAATAACAGATTAGGGGCAGGGCAAGAGATACAAATCTTTTCTTGCTTTTTATTTCAGTATCAGTTATCAAAGCTATGTGAAAGAACTCACTTAGTTGAGTTTAAGAAAAAAATAAATACAAAGGCTCTCACTCCAGGAACAAACAGCTTTTCTACAATCCTGCCAATATAGAAAACTAGAAGAAATTCCTTCCCTCAAGGACCCTTAGTGGCATTTTTCTGACTGCCAGAAAGCCTGTGCCTTTTAAGCAGATACCCCAGGACCAGGGACATATTGCTGCAACAATACAGGCAGCAACTGATCTGAACTTGAGGCCTGTCAGACCCAGAAGGAAGAGGAATATGTGTCAGGTTGCCTTGCCATGAAAGGAGCCAGCCAGCAGCACAAGATGGTGGCTGTCTCAATGGCTACAAGAGGGGTGCTAAGGGCGAGCCACTATTGTTGGCTGGTCAAGGTGTCCATTACTACTAATGGTTTATCAATAAGGAAGTTTAACTTCTGAGCATGTACATGCCTGCCCAAAGGTCTTGTTTGCAACATTAGAATTATGCAGTTGGAACAATCTAAATACTCTATCCCAGGTGTGGAGGGGCACTAGAAATGTATCAGCAAACTCAGCCACCATTTGAGACCAACCTGCAGGAGCAAGGCAGGGTCTCCAGCCCTAGGGACTGTCAGGCTTTGTCTTGCTTCAATTATTAGATGTTTACATCAAACTCATCTTTTCCTCCCACATTATTCTCATGATTTTGTACTCTTTCATCCTCTTTTCTCCTGTTCCTTTTCTTTCCTAGGGGGTTGGAACTGGATGATCCCTAAAGTCCGTTCCAATCCAAACCATTCTCTGATTCTGACACACAAAGCGTCTAGTAAAATGCAGAGCCATTCTTCCATGGCCTACTGAAACTTTGCATAGTGTTAAGAAGTATAGGACTTACTGCATTGTATCATCCAACCAGAGTTTTGCAGTGAATATGCCCCATCTTTAGGCTGTTCCCATTAAGTGACCTTTACCATATCTTCTGCATCTTCTGATGAACCTCACCTTAAGGTACTCCAGTTGGATTAAATCTGTCCACAATTTCTCAAACAGTATCTCAGGACTCAAGTTTAGAGACACTGAAATAAATGCCATCTTCTCCATATGTCATATTAAAAAAAGCCATTGGAAGTATTTTCCTAAGGAGCAGCTAGGCATGAATTTCAAATCAAAACTGCCACTTGGCATCAGACTTGCTCTTAGGGACACCAGAAAATTAAGGTCCCCATCCCCACCCCAATATTTACTCTTTTCTTTGTAAACATAGTGCAAGTCCCTAAAATCCATTTTTTTTAGCTATGAATACACAGATATCAGACTCAATTCTTTAAAACCAGAGTAAACAGATACCTGACGAACTGTGACTGTTCTTAGAGAGGAAGAACATTTTGCAAAACCAGACACTGGAGTGGATGCAGTGTGAGAACAGATAAGCCTGTGTAGGTAGGTGCAAGTAGGGAAAAAAGTGACTGAGGAAATGCTGATATAAAAATACACTTACTCTAACAAGCTACCAAATCAGTTCCCTCTGTCCGAATGAAGAATCTATCTCCTTTTCAAAGCTGTGTTAAGCATAGATTGGTTATGCAATAGCCAAGTTTTTCAGTGTTGTCCCTTTTGGCTGAATATGACCTATTTTTATACTTGGACCAGAAAACCCCAGTGTATTTATATACACAGTCATCTCAAATACCTACTTTTCTCACCTGGACTTGGAGGGGGAGATTGCTTTTCAAGATGCATTTTTACAGAAGTTCTTCGCTAAACTAAGTATTTTTAACTGAAAAGTCTATATCTTGACAAACTGGCTCTGAATTAGAATGAAACTTTCTTGAGTATCCACTACAACATGAAGACTTCAATGGAAAACTGGTTTTAAATTCAGTGGATCAAGGAGAATTTTGTAAGTCTCCCTAGTGTTTTCACCCACCACCACTGGAAATGGCCAGCAATGACAATCCTGAACTATGGAAGCTTCCCTTACCTACACAACAGTAAAACAGTTCAACACAGTTTCTCTCTTAACTGGACTGTTTCTGTCCAAGAAACACAGTATAGTCATATAATAAGTCATATAAATAAGTATAAGAACACAGTCATTTTGCTGCTTATTGTCCAGGATGTTACCAAACAGTTCCTGAAAAGGGCCACCCAGCTACTACTCCTCATGCAGTGATATATTCCCCCACCAAAATTCCACAGTTACAGGTGATTAGAGAAGTAGTATTTTCATGACAGCTCACAGCCTTGGGGCACACAGCGTCTTCTATAATCCTGCTTGGTGACATCCAACACTAGTAGGTCAAGTTAAGAGACATACTTTAAAATTTACGAGGCCCAATGAAGACTTACATATCTTCCTTCAGTGGGAAGAACCACCACACGAAGACACGGTTGCACACCATGGCACGCCTAGAAGCTGGCAGGGATGCTTTCACTTCACAGATCAGTTAGGTCAGAAAGGACCTCTTGAGATCACTTAGTTCAACTCCCTGCCCAAGCATGGCCATCTAAAGCCACTTGCCCAGCATGTCCTCAGCTGGGTTCTGTATCTGCATAGGCTCCACAACCTGTGTTTGAACACCCTCATAGTAAAGAAGTCTTTCCTTCTGTCCAAATAAAACATCTTTCTAATGTGCCCACTGCCTCATCCTGTCAGTGGGCACCACTGAGATGAATCTCTTTTCTGGCTTTGTCTTCATTCCCTCCCATTAGGGTTTTGTACATATCGATAGGATCTCCCCCGAAGCCTATAAATTAAGGTAACAGCAATCTTCAGGTACAGTATCTCCCACCTCACCCCCAATTTTAGAATAAAACAGCACCACCAGGTGTTTTACCACAATGTTGTACTATTTGTTCTTACTATTATTGTATAGAATAAGAACCTCCACCATATTTAACAGACACAATGAGGGATTTTATCTTGGCAAGCTATCAGAAGCTCAAACTTACAATTATAAAGTACTCCTACATACTCAGAATGCCCCAAGGACTACCTATTTCACAATAGCAAAAGCACTTGCAAGTGATCTCAGTCAAAAAGGTTCAAGTTTAGTGACTGGTGTCATTAACTTCCACCACACTGCTTCACTGACTGTACCTCAGGAGACATTCTTCCATCAGCAGGAAGTCCTGGAATGATACTGAAAGTATCATTCTGCAGTTAAACATTATGTAAACAAAGTTACAAGATTTCAGTATCAACCTAGACATCAGGCATTTCATTTAGTTAACAGCATCACACACACTAAACAAAACCAGTAGCTTTTCCTGTGACTAGACACTCTCACCAGTGAGCAGCCAAAACACAGTAAATAAAGGTGGCCTTGTCACCCATTCTTCACTCATTCCTTTTATGAAAGGCAATTATCTCAGCCAAGGTAGTCTTCCACAGTGGAGAAGACCTTCTCCTTTCTGCACTAGTCAGATGCTTCCACATGCACACTGAGTTGGAGCAGAAGACTCTGTGTGTATGTGCAATTCCCAGCCTACTGAAACTAAAGACACAAGATTGGTAAATACAAATTCTTGTCAAATCCTTGTCTGTGTTACTTACCTCTAAAAATGAGACTTCCAATGCTCCTGCAATTCAGGATTTCACATGGTTCTTCTGATGGTTCCACAGAATTCTCATTCTGTGCCAGTTTAAGCACCTATGTCTTGTCCACTAGCTCCTAGGCCACAGCATGAAGACTGGACAGCAAATGTTTGCCTGGTCACTCATTTTGTAGAAGGCAGACCCGAACTGCTAGAATATTTAGACTGTGTAAGCTTCCTGAATCAGAGTGCCAGTGTGCAAGCAGCAATTCTAAGGAATTCTGATCCCAGCAATTCAAACACGACTTTGAGATTAATGACTACAAGCATTTGCTCAAGTGTTTCTGAAATCAGGTTCATCAGCTGTCCTAGTTTTACATCTTCACTGTAATTATAAATATCTCAGAGATTATTAAAACAGTTTTAAAGCATTAGGTAACTGCTCTGTTGGGACCAGTGAGGGTGACCAGATGCAGGGGCCAACACTTTACTTGAAGGCAACCAGAATCCCCAGACAAGATAACCATATAGCCGTCTATGTAACACCAGTCAGCTCTTGCCAGGACTAGAGGCAAGGGGCACAAACAGCCTCTGGCATTCTTTTGCATCTTGGATTTGTCCTTGGTTAAAACCAGGCTTGTTTTCCACTTAAAAAGAAAATAAACCTTGACAAAAATCAGTGCTAGAAGCACAATTAGCTATCACTAAGAGAATGTTTTCCTTCTGTACTTTGAAGGGACTGAATTATGAATAGCAACTCAGACATGACAGTTTCAGTAAAGTCCAGGTGTGAGACTAAGTTACCCCCATGTAGCAGCTGACATGGAATAAACTCCAAAATAATTAAAAGAAAGCAAACAGGTTTAGTTGTCTGAACAAGGAATTTTAATTTTAGGTCAACTATTGAACTAGGTCAACATCCAGTTCACAATGTCTACAGATAGTGGGCATAGCCAGTCACTACGGTAAGTTTATTGAAGCACCGAGCTCCACACAAGACTGTAAAATACATTTTAAACTACTAGTAAGAAAGCTTCTTCAAGTCAACAATACTATTAAGGGCCAGAGTTTAAGGACTAAGTTTTCACCTTCCAAGCTATTTTAAGACAGCCAATCATTTGCATAAGCAAACCAAACTGCTACATACTGAAACATAGAGCAGCAACGGTATTGAACAATTCCTGTAAATAATTCAAGGATACATTGAAACAGTATGGGTAAATTGTAATTTTTTTATTGGAAAACAAATATACAACTTGGAATGGATTTGAGGCAAATCGTGCCAGAAGCAGATTTTTTTTAAAATAAGTGGCTAAACAAAGTTTAAAAAGCATAGTAACAAGAGGAGAAAATGTTTTCTGGTACAGGACCAGCAGTACAAAAAAAACTTGTGTACGAGTACCTGGATAAATCACCCGTTTTGCATTAGTGCAACTTAAGTTTCATATTGTTGACTGTCAATCGTCCACAACGTTAAGACTCCACATTTCAACAACATGTTACAGGTATGGCCACAAACAAGTTACTGTGAAGCAAGCTAGGAGAATGATTTTTACAGTGCATTAGCCACGTGTATATATACTATTCACATGGTTTTATCCTGCAGTTAGCTGCAACAGTCCTTATCCTCCATCACAGAAAGCAGAATAAGCTCCTTTATATACTGGAGAAATAGAATCAGCATGTCACTTTAACTAAGGAATTGCTAATGCATGGTAAACCCTAGCTTACTTTATGTAACTTGTAACACTAGTCATACCTACATCTCCTAAAGAAAGCTACTTTTTTTAAAAACAGATAACCCAGATGTTCCCTCAGTTAACCAACTCCATCTAACTTCAGATGTGCAGAAGGGCTTAAATATCCAGAGTAAGCCACATGCAACATTTGTTACTTAGATCAATTTTCCAAAAATCAGAACAATGACAGTAAGATAAAGGAGAAAAACATGGAGGAATGGCCTTCTAATTACTATACATGCATATTCTTTTGACAGTAAGGGAAAAACCTTTTACAGATAAGTTACAAACAGAGAAAAGGCAAATAAACAATTTTGTACAAGAAATTTAACACATTCTGTACAACGTCTTCACTTCGCTGTCATCATTTGTACAAACTCTGCAAAAGGAAAGAATTGCATGAGTTAATCAGAGAAAAATCTGAACTGCAAGATCTGAGAAGTGACCTGCCTTACTAGTGCTAACACTTTCAATACTATACTTCCAGTTATATTCAAAAGAGCATCTTCAAGACAGTACCCTTATCCACCCATCACATCTTAAACTCCTCCTATTTTTAATGGCAAATTGCCTCTACTTTCATCAAAAAGAGCTGCTCCCTCAGCAAACTGGAGAACTGCCTTACTTCCAAAAAAGAAATTTTACAGGGTCCTCCTGCCTACTGACTTACAGAGAGGGACAAGATACCAAAGAATGACTAAGATCAGTAGAAATTGTGCTGAAGTGTCCATCAGTTAAGTAGGTGTACAACCAAGACACCACAGAGGTTTCCATTTTTTTGTTTTTCAAAGCAGAATAGCATGAGTGTTCCTATCTCACCTGGCCAGCTTTAAGCAACTGAATCATCGTTTATTCACAGCACAATGGTAGTTAGATCCTGCAAAATAGGATTTTTCACTTTTCTTGCTGAACCATAACTTCAGGTACAATAACAAAAAGAAACCGGGAATCTAAGAGCAGTTAACTGGTTGCTCAAGTTTCAAAAGAGCAATTGGAAAGAAAAGGGATGTCTGCCCTCTCTAGTACCAACCTCTGAACAGCCTATCTGCAAGTACAGTTCTGAGGCAGCAGCCTTGTTCATAAAAATGCCTTTCACTTGCAGATGAGTGCTCATCCTGAGGCCACAACCAGAAAGGCCTTAAAAGAAAACCACACCTAACCCTCAGGAACAGTAAATGTATTGCCTGAAAACACCCCAGCTCCTTTCTGTAAGATGTTCGCAAAGTTAAAATGAAACCGAGCTTAGTCCTTCTGAGCTGCAAGTAACTTTCTAACAAAGCTCCTCCTGCTTGCATGACTTCATTCAAGTTTCAATACCAGGAAGAAAGGAGGAAATGAAAATAAGCAAACACTGCAGCCAATTTCTGTGAAATCATTTAATAAGTCTTCCATGTATTTTAGGAGCCTTCCCCCTTGAATTGGTCATTTTAAGAGCATTAATGAAAAATGAGTGACTTCCTACATTCAGATCAATGCTCATTAGTGAAGAAAACAGTACATAAACATCTCAACTAACTTCCTTATTCTAATGGTCATTAGACATCATTAGATTTAGAAAGTTATTTCTTACACAGCTGAATAGTTATTTTTTTGCCTTTGGCACAAAGGTACTAATGCAGTCAAGCTTAAAGCTATTTAGAGGTACAAAATGCACAAACTAAAAGACATTAGCTTAAAAGAACACTAAGTGTTGAGAAGATCTCATCTGAACATTGCCCTGTTTAAATTTGGTGTGGCTATCAACATCAACACAATCACTAGCATGGAAAGTGCTACACAAAAAGAATATGTTAGCAACTCCTTACCTTCATAGTTTACTTGACCATCACCATCAATGTCTGCTTCCCTAATCATTTCATCAACTTCTTCATCTGTTAGCTTCTCTCCAAGATTTGTCATCACATGACGGAGCTCTGCAGCACTAATGTAACCATTGCCATCCTGGGAGGAGAAAAGGAAGACTGGAATAGACTTGCCTATGGTCTAGTGAATATTGCAGAGCAAGTTGGACATTAAGCAGTTAACAACGCTTTAGACACTAGCAGCTGCACAAAGCAAATGAAAGCTGTAAGCATACCTTCAGTATTTTTCAGGATCTTAAGTCTTAAAAAGACATTTTAAAAACAACTTATCCAATACATTCTACTCTGGCTATCCTATCCAAGAAGGCATGTTTAGATCACTGACAAAGCAATCGGCACCTTCTGCAGGCTTTTTAGGTGACAGATGCCTATTCAGTCTTGTGACTGGTTCCAGCACCACTTCTTACAACACAGGCTACTTCTCATTCACCTGATTCATGGCAGACAGCACAAAGTCATGAGGCCTTCAGAAACCACTTTTACGTATAACATCCTAGTTGGGACAATATTGAAGTGCTGATATCATGACAGAGTACCATTTTAAAAATATTTAAACAATTTCCCTGCCATCCTTGTAAAGGTATTTTAGTATCATAGCAAGTGACTGCTTAATAGTATCACCCACTATCCCTATGACTCCTTTCACCCTCAGGTGACCACAGTAGACTTGAACTTCAGGGTTTTAAGTAACCTAGAGGTTCTAGATCACAGGACTGCGGATACCTCTCAATTCAGTGAGGATGCTCCTTAGAACTCACTAAGTCTTCATGACAAATATTTAAGGCAAACATTTTAGTACCTTGTCAAACACACGGAACGCTTCTCTAATTTCTTCTTCACTATCTGTATCCTTCATTTTTCTTGCCATCATTGTCAGAAACTCTGGAAAGTCAATTGTGCCATTGCCTGCAAGATAGTTACTTTGTTAATAAAAACAAGTTTTAGACACTTTATTGCATTATTTATTAGTAAAATCTTACCATCAGCATCTACTTCATTGATCATATCCTGTAGCTCTGCTTCTGTGGGGTTCTGACCAAGCGATCTCATCACTGTCCCCAACTCCTTTGTAGTTATAGTACCATCACCATCCTTGTCAAATAGTGAAAAAGCTTCTTTGAATTCTGTACAACAAAAAAAGGAGTTAACCCCTTCAGCTTTGAAAGGTTGAGTTTATTTAACCATGTAAGAATCCACTGCTGCTTATTGTTGTAAATTACAGAACTTGATGTGTCTCTCTTCAGAAAAACCTCAATATACTGCTCAGTCTATTCTAATTGTAATGCCAATATGGAAGCACCAGCATCTGGAAAACAGCCTGCCAATCTAATCAACCAAATTTTGACGTAAGTAAGATGGAAGTTAATCCATTTCACAAGCACTCAGATCCATCTCAAACAAGGATCCCTAATACAAAGCTGAAAGGAATAGCTATCTACAACTAGAATGATCCACATCCTTGGTAGGAACTGTTTGTCTCGCAAAAAACCATAAGATTACTTTGAGAAAGCTGAAAAGTGGTACTTAAAATACAACTGCTACAGGTGACTAGCACTTCTATTACTAATACAGATAAATCAATGGAAAAAGCTATAATAAGAACCAACTAAAACCGAATTCTCATAACTTAGTTCTGCTGGGCTTGAAACCTGAACAACATATACTACACAAAGCTGTAGGACCTGCACCATAGGTATTAACATTTGGCCATAGCTAGCTACAAACTTCTTCCAGCCTTCTCTCTCAATGGACTTCTGCAGTTTTTCAGTCTCTGTATGTACACAACTCCAGTCAGTTGATCAAGGAGGAAACCCACTGGCGTCTTAGTTTCTGAAAGGCTGCTTAGAAAATTACGTCAATCCTACTGTATCCTGAAACAGCCTTCACAGAGCTAGTCAAAAAACTGCTGTAAGACTGCTTAACTGCATTTCCATGCTGCCTCTTGACTCCCTACAACGGCTGTACTGTGGCCAGCAATATTAATACAAGCATAACATGTTTAATTGTCCAGTCCAAAAATGGGAGTTGGTTTTAATCCATGCCATCTGTTTGTCTTTGGCCACAGATTTTAAACTTGCTCACTGGACTGTAATAGCTCATATAAAAGTTACTTAAACATGAAAAACATAGTTATTCTCTTGTATAGTTCAGATCCTTTTACAACTTTCAAGGTATCTGAGATCATGCCTCTGGAGAACTTGTTAGCTCAAGGGTGCTCCTGCATAAAAAAAACTTCCAAGAATTAATTTTTCAAATTTCCAAACAGCCAGCTTTCCAGATGGTGGGTTTCCCAGACCAGGATTAGTCACAGTAAAAGCTGTGTTTTCATATGAACTGCATGAAGTCCTACTTCATCCATTTCATGCTCTGAAACACTTGAGGTGAGTACAAGCTGGCAAGTGTTAAAAATGCAACTACAAAAATAGGCTTTTTATAGTTCATGAATGCAGCTATAATACCAGAACCATGGTTGAGTCCCATCCAGGAAAAAAAACACTCTTCTACATCTAACAGCCTGAAGTGTTCCAAAAGCCAACTCCCACTGTTTAGCACATAAGAATCAGAGCAAGGCTACCACAGGACCAGATTAAATAGTTTCAAGCCAGTATTGTATAATCACAAAGCAGAAACAGGCTTACCCAAACAGGCAGCTATAACCTGTGCCTACAGTAGCTTCCAAACAGTCTTTGGGATTAGTTTCAGTTAGCTCAGGCAACAAATAGGTTTACCAGGAGTAAAGCTTTACAACAGGAGGAAAAGGCTTTTAGGTCAAGCCTAGTAGAGAAGTTTGTAGTCTATCACAGAAGAAGGACCTCACAAGGGGAGCACTGAGTCTTGATCGAGAGTCAGACACTAAAGTGCAATTCTAAATGTTCAGCTGTTAACCACTTCATCCTACTTGAAGATCAACTGTCACTAACACAAAGACTTCACAGTATTGCAATGACCCTCCTTAGAAAAAGTAGCAATTTTTATGCAAAATCCGAAGACTTGCTTTCTACAACGTGGGCCATGCAGCAGTATATCCTGAACATTTGAGATGAATCAAAGGACAACTCTTCACCTTTCACTCAAAGATGCATTAGGCTGAGACATAACCATAAAGACAGCAAAGCAAGTCAAAGATCAACAGCATACTCCTGTTTGAAATGCTGAATGGAGTTATGAACACAATTAGAATACCTCTTTAACTACATCTAGGAACCACCTCCAGTAATCAGAACAAAGGAGTAACAACCTATGCAGATAGAGTTTAGACTATAGCAACCTAGCATAGCTTTGGAGGATTTACAGCACTGGCCAGTGAAGGCAGCTATGAAACACTGAAGCTTAGTGAGCAACTCAGTTCTGGCTTCTACAACATAAGATTATAAATCACACCTCCCACACCTAAACATCTTATCACTCCATGCAGCGTTCAAAGCAAATCCTC
Organism: Psittacula echo; assembly: GCF_963264785.1. Classification (NCBI taxonomy): domain Eukaryota; kingdom Metazoa; phylum Chordata; class Aves; order Psittaciformes; family Psittacidae; genus Psittacula; species Psittacula echo. Next base: position 4,147,632 of record NC_137738.1, on the reverse strand, counting down.
CCTCTATTCAACACTCCTCCATAGCAAGCTGCAAATGAAAATTCTCTTGTATCCTAGATAAGGCTAACCTGCCAGAAAGCCAAGGACAGTGCTGGCAGAAAACACTCATCTCCAGGTCAGCCTACAAAGCTTCAGCTTTTCTTGAGAATTGCACTGCACTGAGAAAAAGACTACTTCTAGGCTCCACAAAAGAAAGGCTGATCCAACAGAATGTGACCTCTAACACCCTAGCTCAAAATGTTCTACTTAACAATAGCTTCTGAGGCATGCCTGCACCACAACACCTTTCCAGATGAAGTGGCAGTCTTCAGTGACCTAATATGTTCATTGAACCAGAACTACCATTCCCACTCTCATACAGTTTAGCCAGCTATGTCTGGAACTTTTATAGGAGAGTGTCAATTGCTTTCTTCACAGCTACCAGGAGCTCAACACTTGAACATGACTGTTTCTACTATGAAACAAATTCTAAGTCACTCTTGTGGTTAGATTCCCAACTGAGAACCACAACACACTAAGACAGAACAAACACCATACATAGGCCTACTTGCTCAGTGCCCATGTAGACCTCTGAGATCTAGGGGAAGAAGTATAGCTCTCTAGACCAGCTGCTCTGGGACAAAGCATCTTTACAGTCACACCCCCACATCCAAGTGGTTCTGACCTATATAGCTTTTTTAATACAACACTTAACCAAAGGGATACCCATTTGACTTGGGAACTGTAATTCTTACTGGATGAGGTTGCAGCCAGCATTAACACTAGCTTTCAAAACCAGTCTTTCACATGAACAAAACCTAAGAAGTCTTTCATCCCTACCTATATAAAGGCAAGGACCTTCTGTCATTTATGACCAATTAATTCCAAAAGATGCAAGAACATCTGGAATCTAAAATAGCTGTAATTCTGGTCTTCAGAGGTTGTTTCAAGCATAGAAGCAGCTGCTTTTATTACTTTGGCCTATTATTTAAGAAAAGAAGTATTGTCTCTACCTTGTAGCACCCACCTTTAACTCAAAAGCTATCTTCAGCTTAGTTGAAATGGAATGGTAAGGGGGCTCAAGCTTATAAAACCACAGTCTTCGTAAAACACAATCTGTACCTACGATTGTTTTCTCATACAAGACACTGGCCTTCAACAGACTAAGCAGATTGCTTGGACACCTGCAACCAAACCCTTCCTAAGCAGTACTCGGGGTGGTTCTCCAACAGACCAGTTTATGTCTTCATATCAGAGGTTTATGGTTTACCTGCTGATACAATTGCTTCATGAAATACTACAGTCAAACTGAAAGTGGCAGGCCATTTTACACTGGATACGAAGTTATACTCTCACTCTTTTCACACAGATTAAATCCCTCTATTCCAGTATGACAAGCCTATTAATACTCACTTTTGGCTCTGAAAAAATGTACCATCATTACTGAATAGCTAGCATTTGCACTAATCCCAAGGTGGTGTTAATAAGCTTCCTGTTTATATTCCATGATCAGCTACATCAACTAATAAAGTGTCTACAGTTACAAACTGAAACAATAAACCATTACTGAAGAGACAGCAGTGACAGTTGATAAAGCCTACCCTAACTAAACTGATCACAAACCCCTTAAGATACGTAGGCCACTTCCACACACACACACACACAGAAAAAATAATCAGTTGAACTAGATTTGGCTTGTGTTTACTCATAAGACAGCACCATGGCAACAGGTAAACAGACTAAGGACTTTCCACAAAACCATAATTAGTCTCCTATGAATTAAAGCAAGCTTGTGAAGTCTAAAAGCTAAAGAATGTTCTTACACTTCAAATTTGGCAATTATGTTGAAAACAAACTAGCTCATTATGACACTTCTGTTTAATACCGTGTCTTCAAGAGTTACACCATAGTTAAATAACACTCCCTCTTAGAGGCTGTTATTTGTATGCGTGACCTAGTACTATTAGATTAGCAGAACCCTAACACCCTCTAAAATCACTTCACATGACAGTTATGCACACCAAGACTTTCTAGTATTAACACTACACACTTGTCAGGTCAAAAACCCTGAAGTTTTTGAATGTCCATGGCAAGCCCTAATTCTGCATTACCAGCTTTAAGTCACATCAATTTATAAAGTTGAGATCAGTCTTCAGAGAGCAGTGACAGATACTAGTTTGTGCAGCCTGCGTGAGTAGGAGACAACAATCAAATTTTAGCCACTAGCAGACAGTTGTCAGTGCACATACATAAATGATTGTTAAGGGGCAAATACTAAGATGCAAGATATGCATATTTATTCAAGCATTTCAAATCAAGTGCCAGACCATTAGAACAGTGCACAGAACACTTGCATCCAAGCACACAGTGCAGTTCCAAATACGGAATATCAAGAAGCCAGTCTCTGCTGTCATCAAAAACAGCCACACTGAAACATGCCTGACAGAAGAGACTGCAAAGTAAATTATTTTTGCTTTCTGACAGAAGAGCACTCCAGATTACAAGTCTTCACCAGAGACTCCTCCCCACCCCTTTCAGTTTGCACTCTGGACAATTCTGCAGTCATATGGGGGAGGGAGAGGAAACAACCCGCACACAGAAAGCCCCACAAGGAAACAACTAGAGTCCCCTCAAGCCTACTAGCTAGTAAATCCATGAGGATGCATAACTAGTTTAGAAAAAAAGTCTTCAGATTCACTGAATCCATGGTGCTTTTGCAGTAGATAGGCCTTTAAAACTTGAGACAAATGGAAATATTCCACAATACTTCCTCAGTGCATAAGAAAGCTAAATATCTTGTGTAACACAGACTGTCACTGGATTAAGAGATGTGCCAGGTCAAGTAGGAGTAGCAACACAGCATATAAAAACCTCACCTGCAATCTGCTCTTCTGTCAGTTGATCAGCCTGCAAGGAAAGAGAATATCATTATAGTTGCAGCAAAAGTTCAAGGCAAAATAAGGCACAGAATTCTGAATATGGTAGCTCCTCTTCAGCACTTATCTGTAGCATTCTGAAATAGCTCTAACAAGCACAGCTCAAAAGTCATGCTTGCTTGCCAAGTAAGAACTGGCATCCTGTCCTCATTTCCTGACCCTGCAGTATCTCAATACACTCAAATAATAGATTAAGATGTGTACCAAGCAACACTAGCAAAAACTCAAGGCACCATGTCCCTCTATACAAGTTTTAAACTCATTAACACAGCAGCCTAGTGGTAGTTACACTTTGGCAAACCTCATTTTTAGACCAAAAGTGTTTAGCATTAAGTAATGCGACAGTAACCCCCAAATCCCAAATTCAAGGCTGACTACTCTCTTCTGCTAAGTTAAAATGCCATAACTAGACAGATGTACTCTTCTCTAAAATTAAATCATCCCTTGATTAACATGAAGCTTCATGTCCAAGACCTTGACCATAAAAAAACCCAGTCTATATAATCAGTACTAGCAGCTTCAGCCCAAACTGGTAATTTCAATGCATTTGTCATATGGATGTCTAGACTTTTTTCAGAGCACTGTCTACTGACTGAAGTAGCATCAGGTAGATGACAGGATCACTGGAGAAAGCTTCACTGGTGTAAGACATGCAACTGCTTTATCAGTTAGGTAACCCCTTGTTTATACCTCATTTTGCTTCTTCACTGCAAAGTTTTAAATCAACTGGATTTGACAGCAATAAAAAAAAAAACAAACCAAAACACCTCAGTCTTCAAGGCCAAACCCAAGACAGACTTCACTCTTAAAAGAGAACACAGGTGTTTGAGAACTGTAAAAATATTTTCCCTAGGCTTTCAAGTTAGCAGATTCTTCAAATTCTGGATAGCTTCAGTTCAGTTGCAGTAACCAATCCATAGATATTCTTCAAGGAAGCTCCTTGAGCTCTTTATCCCATACCACTCCATGGAAGAGTCAAAACCAACCACTTTAAAAAATACAGAAAATATACACTTACTGTCAAAGTGCAACACCACTTTTTTAGTTTTATTCCTGTTGTGATCACTTCAAGAAGCACCTTTTTAGGATTACTTCAATATTGACAGGTTTTCAGTTATTAGCTGCGTCCACCAAGGTCTCTATACACATTAGCCATCTTCCAGTGAAATAATTCAGAAAATGTATATACACCACCTGCTTTTTTTACAATTTGAATTACATTTCTATATTGCATACCAACTCACACATTACCAGCTCCTGGTTATTCTTCCTGCAAACAAGTGAACAAAGCTGCTCAAGAAACCATACAAGAGCTAAACTACTCTTGCACAGTACCACGCATGCAGTACAGCAACAGCCCAAGGTAAAGGCTATGATCAGTGATTTCTCAGACTGTTTGTGGCTCACCTAAGAATCAAGACCACAGTACTGAGTAACTTCTTAGAAGAGCAGCCAACAGTCATTTGCAGCTATAGACTCCACCTGTCCTGATTTCAGTAACTGTAGAAAGTATTCCCACACACATTCAATACTGGTTTTAAAAAAAAAAAAAACAAAAAACAAACAAAAACAAAACCAAGAAAACCTGAGATAGTTAGTCTAGGGCAGTAGCAACAACTCAACATTAGTCTGAGATGGAAACATTCTGTTGGGCACTTAACAGAAGCCTAGCAGATTTTTGCTCATCTGGAGCGTATATTTAGCACAGGCTCACTCATACCTTTGCATGTTATTTACATTTTTATTGCTTGAGTGAAGAGAATGATGTGCTACATTTCTGTAGGCTATTTATATCCACAGAAAGCTGTAGATCAGATTTAAGTAGCAAGAACCAAGTTTTCTTAGGTCAATACTTTCGAGTTACCAAGTTGCGTCACATACTGTTTTATATAAAGACATAACATTAAGCAGTGTTTCAGATGTTAGGTGTTCCTGAACTCTTCCTCTCTAACTTCCAGCAACTTAAAACATCCTACAGCCACTAACCATAATTTTGGTAACTTAATCAGTACCTTTAAAGAGGTACAGTGCTTGAGAACACACTGCTTATTAGAAGCCACAGGTATAGGGCAGTTCAAAGATAAGCTAGGAGGTGGGACAAGGTTGAACAAACACCATCTGTACTCTGCAGTGCTAGGCTCTGCAGGGACTGCTGCGCAACAGCAGTAAAAGGCGGAGCCAGTAAGGCTGCCAGATCACTCCCTCCCCTATGCCATTCAGGTGGAGGGCAATCAGCCCAGATCCATGCTACTAGGGACTTCTGGAGTTCTTTGTCCTGAACTTAAGCTAAACACTCATGCACCACACATGTGGCATACTGTCACAGTATGCACAACTCCAGCGATGCAACCAATTTCAGAAACAAACAGTTAAATCATAACTGGAACGTGCCCTATGCTGGAGTTTTGACATGCCCCTTACTACAGCCAAGATCCACTTGAAAACCTCCTCTGGTGAAGGCAGAAAACCCATCACAGCTTTGACACGGCATTCTCCAATTCATATTGCAGCACTTTCGTTTTCACCGCAGTGGCTCCCATCCCCCCATCCCCGGATTGTGTTGAGGGCCTGACAAAGAATCTTAGCCTGCTAGGAAAGAAGGGGAGCTGTTGTGCTGCAGCAGTTTCAGTGGCACATGCAGCCTCTAGAGGTAGTGTTCCATTACAGTCGTAGCTGCTATGCTGTAATCAGTTTGGAAGATCCTCAAGAGAGCTAACACTGCCTGATAGAGAGCTATCGCACATCACAGAACAGACAACGCTGTCTCCCTCCAAAACATGGCATTTCGGTACACTTCACAGGTGTTTGATCTGAATGGAGAGTTTTGTTCTTCCAAGATTAATTTAAGAATGAGAACTAGACAGACTAGCATATAAGGGCTAAAATAGTAGGTTAGCTTATTCTGGGAGCAAATCATCCTGCTTTATCTAGCATGTGCAGTATTGAACAACATATATTCACAGGTTTAGCCAGTCTGGTCTGTTCGGATGAACTATAACCACAGTCAAAGTGTCACTGTGCCTCCTGGACACACCCATTTTTTATACAGACCTTGCTTGAAGATACTCCATTTTTGGTTCTGTACAGATGATGATTATATGCAGCAAGAGCCTTCTGCTGTTAGATTCATTTTTTTTTTCCTTTAAAGACAGTTTGCTGTACAGATTTACAATTAAAGCAAAACAACAGATTCAGGATTCTGTTCACCTAATTTCTTTGCCCAGAGAGAGCACTTAAAAAAAACCCCACTTAATTTCTAAGCACCCATCGTTCACATTACACATAGCAAGTTCACAGTGATCTGACTCTTTTAAAGCATGCATACATACATTCCCGTGTAATGAATGAAAAGGCAATTCCACTCAACTGCATCTTCTCTCAATGCAGAGATTAAGTAATTGGTCATTGGTGTTGCTTTTGCGACAGAACTCTTCCTTTTTGTACGTGTTTCAATATCCACATGTCTTAATTAAAAAAAGCCCGCTAAACTCATATCCATTAGATCGAATTTGAAACAACTCTCCAATTCCACAAAACGTATTTTATATCGACACTTGATTAAAAACCTAAACAAACGTATTGCTAGGAAAAATAAACTGTGGTTGACCAAGAAAATGTCCACCGCAATGCCCAAAACGGGAAGTCAAAAAAGTTAAAAAAACCCCCCATAATTCCTTGTTCAACATAGCCACCGACAGCAAGGCGTTAACATGTAATCGGCAGGGGAAAGCGGCTCCAACGTGAGCTGACAACAGGTCTAGCAAGGAGGGAGATGGTGCAGTGAGGCAGCCTGCCCCTCATCATCATGCTGCTCAGAAGCTGCAGGGCTCCGCATTGCATTATTACCAGGCGCAACACACCTCGCTAGCGAGCCAGACATCTTAGGCGCTCGCAGCAGCCGTTGCCGCGCCGCTGGCTCCCCAGCCCCATTCAGCCGCACACGCTGGCTTGCCAGGGGAGGGAAAGGGGGGAAGAGGTAGCGATAAAAAAGAGGAGCTGGTGCCATCGTGGCAGGCTTCTTCCCCCCTCGCGGATCTCCTCCCAGGAGAAACCGTTATCTGCCGCTCCCCGCCGCTCCCCCCCGCCCCCCAGCCGACACACGCCCCGACAAAGCGTCATGGCGCTCGGACCGAGTGGCAGTTTGAATTTTGAATCCGCACCAACGCCCCTGGGCGGGAAAGGGACCCGGGCGGGATCCGGCCACCGCCACCACCGCTTCTTCCAACGCACACGGCGACTCCGAGCCGGATCCTCCACCCGAACCCGGTCGCACTGCAGTGCTGCGCCCAACGGCCGCAGCCACGAACGCCTTCACCCCTACCCCCCCCCCCGTTATACAGGCAATCTCGCCCCACACTGACCGAACCGCTTACCCCTCTCCTTCCCTCCACCCTTCAGCCACAAGCACTCGCATCCCCCTGCCCCACACACCGAGCTCCGGATCAGCACCCGCAAAGCCCTGCCGCGCCCCCACGCCTAGGGACTCACCATGGTGGCCCGGCCTGGCTGTGGGGTGTGGTGGAAGCTAACGGCTGCACGGGGCGCACAAGCAACCGGCCCGCTCAACGGCTCGCCTCACACTGAGCCCTGCCTGCCCGCCAGCAGTGCCTCATAAACCTCCTCACAGCCAGCCCGGATCGCTCCGCGCCGCTCCCTCCCCCCTCCTCTTTTCCCCGGCGGGGAACAGAGCTGAGAAAGAAGTCCCGGCCGTTCGCGCTCATCTGGACACGACCCCCCCCGTACCCCGAGAGCGTCCCCTTTCTGCCCCCAAACCCCCAGACCCAGCGCAGGAAGGGGCAAGGTGAGGGAAAGGGGGGGATTGCGCTTGTAAAATGGAGAGGGAGTGGGGGGGATGTGCCAGGGGGGGTCAGGCTGCGGGACTATTTTTCCGGGCGGAAGAGGATCTTAGAAAAAAATACCGATGAGTGCAGAGACTCCAGAAGGGGGGCGCTGATTGGTGGATTCGTACCTGCAATGCGTCACTTGGACATGCACAGTCTGCGCTGCGAAGCGGTTACCCTTCCCCCCGCCCGCAGTGCGTGAGGCCAGGCCAGGCCAGGCCCGGCCCGGCCCGGCCCGGCCCGTGAGGCGCCGCAGCTCTGCCGGTCCGACTGCCCGCTCCCCGCAGCGGCAGCCACCGGGTGTGCCGGGCGGGCAGAGCGCATGAAGAGCGGCGGCAGCCGCTGCAGAGGGCCTGTGGAGGGAAAGGGGGAGCAGGGCGTGTTCCCCCCCATCTACCTCTTTCCTCCATCACCTCCTTCTGTAGCCGCCGTGGGTGCGTTCGGTGCTCCGCGGAGCGCACCTGAGAAACATCGCCGAGAGCGCGCTGGCGGAGCGCTGCGCTTCGGGAAAGCCTCACCCGCAGGGTTACAAGTGAGACCTGCTCCTCATCCAGGGCGGGCCGGGAGTGCTCCCACCTCGAGCCGCAGGCCGGAGGTGCATCGTCGTTGGTAGCATTGTTTAATAGAACGGATCCTCTGTGGGGAGCCACACACAGGCTGGGCTTGTGCCCGGGGACACATGGACAGTGACTCCGAGCCGGAATCACGTTTGCCCAAATGCATCTTATCAGGGGTTTCTCCAATATGGATTCGGGCAAATGGTTCTAGACAACATTTAGAAACTTGCAAATGTATTTTCCAAGCCATATAGTGCGCAGAAAACAAGCAGATAATTGAGCAAAGAGCTGTGATGTTGCCGAGTTCAGTGAAAGCAGGCCTACCTGTCGTCTCTGAAACCCACAATGCTTACTTTGGGACTGTAAATACATGATTAAACTTGGGCGGCCCAGGTCTGAGTTTCCTGGCCCAAGTTGGACTACAAATTACCTGTAAGGTTACAATAAAAATTACCTGCTTCTGTATCTACTGCAAGAATCACTTGGTTGATATTTATATAGTACTTAAATAACATTGTATACCTATCTACTCACCACTAGACAAACTAGAGCAATGGCTCTCACTACACACTAAGGAGGTTTCACTCATCTCTGCTATTCACAACCTTTTTGGTTTGTAGGCCATATAAATAGGATGTGCTTGGGAGGGGACTGGCACACACAAACTGCTAACAAGAACCTGTGACTTCTTCGCTCTGAATATGAATTGAAATTCTCAGGCCTGCTCTCTGCATTGAGGTAATCTTGTGTCCACCAAATTCAGGAACAAAGGAAGACGAAACAGAACAAGACCTATTTATTCCTTAAAATAATCAGAAACCCCTTTATGAAGCCCAGTGCCTCTTGTCTTCTCTACCTCACTCTGTGACCATAGGGAATACAGAAAACAACACCATGTACTTAAATTTGGCCTTCAGCCTCCAAATCTGCAGTTACTGTTTCGTGACACATTAGGTTTTTAGGCCTCCGTTCTGCTTAAGTGTATTTAGTGACCACAAATTTAGCACATCTAAACTATTGTCTTTTAAACTCTGATAACATTTTCAACATGTAATATATACCTAGACGAACAAAATACATTTCGGAGAAAGCAATAAATGCCAAGGTTATTGCTATGCATGCCTCTCATCTCTCTGCAATATGAACTAGGAGCAAATCCCCACCTAAGGCCAGGCTGTGCTCAGTGCAGATCAATGAAGCATCAAGATGGCTTGAAGCAGTTTTACTCCTCCCCATCAGCTCAGTTTTAAGGATTGCTCTGATGATCCCAACTTCTTTACAGTTCCAGAAGTGTGAATCACTGCAGACAAGTTCTTGACCAAAAAAATGTGTCACCTGCTCTACATTTGGGATAAAAGCAGTATAGCACCGCTCAGGGTGCATGCGTGTCGCACTCTCCAATCTGGAGTGGAGCAAAGTGCTGGTGCATCTGTGGGGACCAAAACCATCTCCTGTGGAGACGTTTGCTTGGGTCCTGGCAACAGAACACCCACATGTGCTTGATGTTGGGCCTGGTTTGCCAAGCCCTTTCCTTGGTGCCCATCCTTTATCCTCACAGCATCACAGAGAGCTTTACAACCTGGGTTGCTCAGGTGCCAAGGCTCAAGGAATCAGTTGAATGAGGTATAGAAACTTGTCTTTGAGGCAGGTCCTGAGAGATTTGATGGAAATTATGTGGAAGGGCTGTACTGAAACAGCGTGTTCTGCCTGAGTCCTGTACTTGGAGTTTGTCAGTGGCTCTCTCAGGAGCACAGAGGCTGTAGGAAATGAGGCCCACAGCATAAATAAAATGTAGGCTCCTTAATTATGGCCTACAGGTTTGGCAAGGAGCAGGGACTTGAATGCAAGAATTTCAGGTCCCAGAGAACCTGACCACCATATTGTTTATTTCTGCTTATGTCAATTAAAGTATTGGGTGTCTGTAATATATTAAATTCTCCACATTCTTTTTAATTACATTGCATTTTCTCTAAAGATAGAAGTGATCATTCAGAGCATCCTCTTTCTGCTGTATGTTTCTCATGCCCCCTGGTTCCTTGAGCTCCTTCTCTCCCCTTTCCCTGTTCTTATGTGTCTCCTTTTTTCCATCTGCATTTTCCTCCAGCAGCACCCATTTCCTGTGGGTTTCATCACCACCCCCACCCTGCTTCCATCTGTTGAAGAGATCAGCCACGAAGTTAACTTGCAATTACACTACCAGTGAAATTACACCAACACTTACAGCGGCATTACTAAGCATTAAAGTGAACACCCCAGTGAAATTAATGGGAGAGGGGGGAATTCATGCCTCTCACAAACAGGTTGTCAGCAATCTCAGGTGGGAAAACGGCAGCTTCTCCGGTATATTGAGGTCAGGGTCCTCTCTGGGTGGTGTAGAGAGGCAGGATTCCTTTCCAGCAGCCTAGCTGACGCTCTCTGCAGCCTGCACGTGTCATGGGAGGCAGAGAAATACATCAAATGACCACCCGCAGCTGTGGCCTGCAACTCTGACACCTCTAACAGAGCAATAATGTGGATTGACTGTAATTTCTCTGTAGCAATGGTCCAGTATAGCTCTGCCAACTCAGACTTTCTAACATGGTAATTTCTCTCTCAGGTATGTAATTTAATAGATATGTCAATGTTTGTGCGCTGTGCTCCCCCCAGCCTCTCAGAAACAGCCTTCTGAAAGTCCAGTTTCAGAATTGGGACAACAAATTAGAAAAGCAGTGAGTTACAAGATAAGATAAGCTGGATATGCCAGCAATTTTCACAGTTACTGATGTGGTATATCTAATATTGTGTAAACTCTTGTTTATCCTATTGTTCTAATAATACCTCAGTGGATTGTGTGGACGGATGTATACAGCGTGCTCTGCAATGGTATAAAACTCTATAGCTGCCTCATCAAGTTTTGCTATGTCATTTCTGTGTAGATTATAGTAATAATTTGAACAACCTAATTAGAAATTAATTGCAAATCTTGTAAGTGAATTTCTGAGCCAAGAAAAAGGTTCTCTACTTACGGCAAGCACTAAAACTTAGCATTTAACTAAGTGCTACCTACAGAAAGGAAATAGCTCATAGCTGGGTCTTGCATAAGGGTCTAATTTTTCTCAGCTTTGTCTGTAATAGTGAACCTGTCACCCTGAGAAAGGCCTTTATCCCAATTCCAACTTTGTGGGGATAAAACTAGGGTGTAAATCAGTATTTAGCCACCCAAATGTACTTGGAAGGCCCACTCAGCCCTCAGGAAAGGAAAAACTTTGCTGTGTGCAAAATTTTAAGGTGCTAAATGAGACATCCCTGTATGTGGTATCCTGAGAGCATCTATTGATCAAACAACCCAGAATGCTGAGAACTGGGAGGAATTGGGATGGCTGCTCATCCAGCTACCCTCACCTCACCTGGATGGCAGCAGCAGTGAGGAAAATATATAGAGGTTTGTTGACTGTGCCTCTAATACAAACGTGGTCGTGGGAATAGCTGTGTCTTTTCCTTGCGTGTTGAAGGCCTTGCCCTGTCCTTTGTGCCTTATCCCTGAAGCACTCACACCTGGACTACATAGTGCGTAGTGCCTGTAAATCACTGGGATGGCACTTCTTTCCCTATGGAATAGGACAAGGTATGTCTCCCACTGCTTTGGTTTCTGTAGGAAGTGCATAGACAAGAGCACTGCATAGTCCGAGTCCCAGGTAGAAAAGACTGCATCAAATGATTTCAGAATATTCATTTCATAGCCGTGTCTATGCTGAGCAGGATGCAGGCGTATCCAAATTGGCATTTAAGTAAGTTGGATAGGGCTAACAAGGCAGCTGTAGCAGTGTGGTGCTTAATACAAACTGCCAGACCCACTCAAGAAGACATTCAGGTTTGGAGTTAGTGGATACAGAGCTCTATTGTGGGGATTACACGGCTCCCCTGCTCAAGGCTAGATGTAGTAAAGCTGATTCAGGTGACCTAAAGCTGAGTCTTTAACTTTGTTGTGACCATTCAGTAAAATGAAACAAGATGGGAGAGTCCTAAAAATTAGATAGGTGCACTCACATAAAACTGAGAGGCTGCAGGAAGACGTAAGATCTAATCATGGGCTCTAGACAGGATTAAGAGTAGAAAGCCAGTGGGATTCTCAGTCTTTGGTTGTTTTTGAGGTTTGTCTTGTTTTGTTTTAAGAAGGAAGAGGGTTTCTGATGGAACACTGTCCATAAATTTGCAGTATTTTCTGGAGTCCTGTGAAGAAAACATAGCTCTAGGTGTTTGTATCACTCATTCTGGATGATGAGAAAGTGGACTGAGCAGGGGCAGTAGGAGATCCCTTTTCTAAACTGTGTTCTTGAAGTACAAGAATAGATGGCCCTCAACAGTAATTATGAGCAAACTCTTGGTTTTTTCTGTTTCATTTTGTAAAATACCTCAGTGGGAGGGAAAGCATAAAAACCGTATTTGCTCCAAGGTAACAGAAATGCCACAGTCATCATCTGTAGTACAGTCCTGTATTCCAGGGACTAGAAATAATAATGTAACACTCACAAGAAGCAGCTTAAAGTCCAGGAAACTGCAGACTGTATTCTAGTGTCCTCAGATTCTGCAAAGCCTTCTCCTTCCTTTGATGAACTGTAAGAGAAAGAGAAAGTCTTCAAGAGTCACTTGCACTTCCACATATGGGCCACAAGCCTTCATCCGTGAGAACCACCACATGACTGAGAAAGTACTGGCAAATGTGCAGTGCTTAGGATTTTGCTATTTTCAGTGGGAAAACACATACACAATATGCTTATTCACCAACCAGACTATGTCATTGTTATGGGTTGGTTTCAGTTTGCCTGAAGCCAAGGCCACGAAATATACAGTGAAATATAATGGAATGTATAAAATTGACAAAATGTGTCCAAGCAACTGTTTAAACTTCCCTATCTGTGAAGATCTTGGAAGACAGTGGTCAAGGAGGAACTCGGTAGTTCTCCCATTTGATGGGAAGAGATGGCTAGAAGAAAAATGTGCTTTTCCAGGTCTAAAGACAGTTGGTTTTGGTGGCTTTCTACATGGGAAATTTCTTTCCTAATGTATTTATTCTTTATTAGCAAACAAATAACAGAATAATAGCTAACTCCTATTAAAAAAATTACTGGGGGAGGCAAAGCAGTGCTTATAATAGAGTTACTGCTGCAACCTTAATTAAGGCGCAGTGCCAGATACCTCTGAGATGACAAACAAAGCAATGTAATCGTGCTTTCCCATTACCTTTGTTTGGGGGAATGAAATGCCACAAAATACTTTGCGTACTTCCTGTTGAGAACCAGGGCATATGAGACTGATTTATCACGGAAGGCAAAAGGAGTTTGTTTAAAATGAAAGCAGGTAGACAGACAACTGCAGGAACTCGAGGTTAAAATACGTTTGAATTTTCTAATGACAGCAAAGGATGAAGCACTTACCAACTGTAAGATTTCAGATATAATATGGAATCTGACTGGACACTCAGCTAAACATAGTATATCTACTTCCTTCTTTTCAGCCAAATAGACATTGTTTCACCTAAACCGAAACTGCTCTGGAAATACAAACCATGTCATTTAGTCTTGTGCTCTAAGGTCCTGAGCGTTTAAAGTGGTCTTTGTCTGCATACTGGCTAGCTGAAGAGCCCCACCTCTGTTGAGGTCGGTAGGTGTTTCACAGGCTTTCTTTCAGTGGGTGACACCCTGAGCATCTTATTCACTTTTTCCTCTATCTGTACCCAGGCACGCTTTCAGAGGAGTTCATCCACATAAGGGCTGACTAAATACTGAGCAAACAGTTCAGAATTTGGCTGTCTTTTATAAATAATGATTCAAAGGTTTGATTTAGCTACAGATGAGCCTTAGCCACAAAAACTGCATCTGGCTCCTAAGTGTGTCAACACCTATGGCAGAGATTTTTCTTCCCAGCCAAAGCTTGGCCTGAAAGTTCATGGAGAAAGACAAACTGTGAATCAGAAGCCTGTACTGGTGCTCTGGGTGACGTGCGTACCAAGATAGCCTGCAGCTACTTGCCAGCTTGCCATTGACCTTTTATCTGCATAAATAGTCGTGACCTTTGGGCTGCTCAAATTAGTGCTAGCTGCTCGAGCAGTCAAGTATCACAACCCTGTTCTGCTCAGGCCGCATCTCTTTGCCTCTATAACCGCTTGCTCCTCACTGAACGATGGAGGTAGGACAGGGAGCAGGGCAGCTTTCTTACCTCTGTGGACATCCTCTGCCTTGGAGGAAATCCACCACTGGCTGGGTAGGACCATACTAAAGCCTCCCTATGTTGGTTGAGCGACACAGAGAAGACCAAGTGAAGATGCTGACAAGCCACCTTCAGATTGACACGTTTGATGAGACACAATAAACCATCACCTTTGCTCTTGCTGTAATTTATCATCCCCTCTCATCATCTTTCATTACATTTTAAATAAGTCCTAACAGAATTTTAAAATCAAAAGAAAGAAATTGTTACCAAAATAGTTATTCTTTTGCTAAGCCTCAAATTGAGTTGTTTTGCTTAAAAACTGTAGATCAGTAAACCACAAATCTCATTTTAAAACATAATCTACTTTTTATTCAGTGGACTGTATGCTGCATAGGGTTTAATGCCCATTATTTTCTCAGTAGACTAGAGCTAGCATGCTCTCTCATGTAAATAAACATTTAGTCCTATTTCAGAATGCATCATTTGAGTCCCTGAGACCACAGCAGTTTAAGTTATTTTTGGAAATAGGTATTTGGACAGTTTTCCAAGCACAATTTTTTCCAATTGTTTAGAAAAGATCCTTTGGTTGTTTAAATAACAATATTGACTGGGCTGAGGGCGGGGGGGGTGAGTGAGGAAGGGTGGTATGCTTCACAATGAGGGTCCTGAGGTGCTGGCACAGGGTGCCCAGAGAAGCTTTGGATGCCCCATCCCTGGCAGTGTTCAAGGCCAGGTTGGACAGGCTTGGAGCAAGCTGCTCTAGTGGAAGGTGTCCATGGCAGGGGGTTGGAGCTGAATGAGCTTTAAGGTCCCTTCAAACCCAAGCCATTCTCTCATTCTGTACATTCTGAAGACATTTTTGAGCCAAGGAAGACTGTCAGGCAAGTAATGAGATAGCCAGTCACTAATACCTGTGTTTTCAAACTAAATTTGAGGGAGCTGTCCTACAAGTAAGAGTGGGAGCTGCATGCTGAAGCACATACCTGCCACCTTTGGCAGATATGTTTGGAAGGAAACTAATTGTTCTGCTGCATCAGGTCCTTCAGCTCTGCACCAGTGTCTAACCCACAGCAGTTGGGGTGAACTGGATTTCACCCCATGTTTCAGAAATACCTTCTTGCTGTAAGGGCTGCAATACCACCCATAAGGTCCTTGGTCAGCCACTCAAAAAGCAGGAGTCCTGCCTCTCTCACAGGAGGATGATCTGGACAAGGGCCACGAGCTCTGAGAATGCATCAGGAGGGTGCAGGACCAGCAGACATGTCTTTAAGCTATGCAGTTGGAATGGGTGCAAGAGAGGATAAGGGCTTCTTGCTCCCGTTTATGTGCAGTTGCACAGAAACAAGACTCTGTGACTCTCAAAGTCCATTTTCCATATAACAGCATCTCCCTTTTTAGTTTTACCTAAGAAAGGACATTGATGTTTCACCAGAGAAGCAGATGGAGCAAGGGCTGGTCCACAGCCTTCTCCTCTGCAGCCTTCTCCTCTGCAGCCACTGAGTCCCTTACGTACAAGCTGCATTACAGCTGCAGAGAGGAAAAAATGTGGGCTACCCTTGCTGAAACATTGGCAGCACATCACTGTTTACAACTGGAATTCTTGCTGCCTGCTTTTACCAATGACAACTTAGGACAGGAATAGGAAACTTCACATGATGATGAGGTCAACCTTTTTTCGCTTGTCCGGTGCCCCCAGACGAGCACAAAGCTGCTTGATTTATGATTGCTTGCAAAAAAAATGAGCTTGAGCCACGATTTTTAGCTGTCTCTTTGGTGTTATCTTTTACAGCACTCCCAACAGCATGCTCCTTTGAAACTTTTAAAAGCAATTTGCTTTGCTTTCATTTGTTCCTCGTTTCAGCTCTCCCTTCTCAATTATCTGTGGCCGTACCAGAAGCAATTTTAACTTGACCCGTTCTCGAGTAAATGAGTAGGCAATGCGTGTGTTTGCAAAGCAGGTTTGTGTCTTTCATCTGTGATTAATATTAAATCTATTGAGCTACATAAATAAGTAATTCACTTACAAACCGGTCAAACCATTAGTAATTTCTTCCCCTCAGCGTTTACAGCTCTGAGGTATCCCTTCTAATGGTTTTCATTTCCTTTTGTGTACCTGGAGATAAAAACCAGCCAGCTAGACAACTTTCATGCGTAGAAGAGGGAGGGCTGCTCAGCTGTTGTTCTCCTCTGCCCCGTCCCACTACATACAACATACATAAATGTGCATAAAAATGTGGAGTGGGAATGAAGCAACCAACTTTGCCTTGTCACTTCCGCTGCTGTGGTTTGTGCATGTGAAGCAGACTCCTGCTCGGGCTTCTGGTTTGGATAAGAGCCCTGTAAAATAATTTCTACCAGGAGGCTGGGGATCTGTTTCTGTTCTCATGCAAATGAAATTAGTGGAATTATATAAGCATAAAATCAGGGCCAAATGAGAGCAAAGTCTTGTTTGCTCTTTTGTGCTTTTATGGAGTCGGGCTCCTTAAACATGAAGAAGGTGATGCTCTCATAGAAGATGGAAAGCGTGTCACCATGCACCTGGCCTCAGGAGGACTGGTCACAGCACTTCAGACTTTCAGGCCTGCGCATGCGATGCACACAGCTAGCTGTGTGTCAGAGGGTGTTTGGAAACAAAATAAACTCCCCAAACTGGGAAGCCCCTTAGAGCTAAGCAAAAGGAAACACTAAGCACAGAGGGTCTAGGTGAAATCCCATCCCCTCTCCACCTTTCCAGGTGTCTATATCGATGCTGTAGGGAAGGATCTCCTTATAGCCAGGGATCCTTTCCTGAAATAACTGTGTAGGACCTCTCTTTGCAAGCAGTGATGGCAGTGCTTTCCCTCAAAACCCACTCCAGCATCATTGCAGGCTGTGTGCTCTGCTGGTACTGGGCTAAAGCTCTTTATCCGTGGGAATTCTCCTCCCTCCACCATTAGCTGCATATGTAAAACGCTGCATAAGCCATTGTAGTCTCTGGGATCTGGGGGTGGAGAGAGGAATGGAAGAATTCTTGTAGCAGAATATATTTAGCTTCCATCTCTTCCAGGATGCTCCTTCACACCTCTCAGATAAGTGCATCCAGCCCTGTACCAAGCTGTGGAAATGCAGCAGAACCAGCAGAGCTTTCTGCCTTGAAGGGGCCCAGATTTATACCTCAATAAAGCAGCCTCAGTACTGAAAACGTAAAAGGAAGACCCCCCCGCCAAGTTATTTGACAAAAGACATTTTAAACACAGTCCATGGGAGAGAAGCCAAGTTAATTCCTAATACTATTCAGCTAGACTGAAAGTAAAATTTTACGGCTATGCAGAAATCAAAAATGGGATCAAGATTATTGGCTTGGGATGTGAAATCACTAAGTTGCCTTTTGTCTGTGATGTTTGGTCTTTACTGTTTTTCCCTTAACAAGACTGTAGAACTTACAACTCGTCCTTAAGGAGTTTTACTGCATGCAGGGAGTAACCAGCTCGTGGTTATCTGCTATGACCAAAATGCTGACATTCTGAAATGGACGTTATTCATTGTAACCACTTTGACTGAGGCCGTTTCATATGGAAACAATTAAGAGGAAAAAAGCATATCATAACAAAGGAATGAAAAGAAAGATCAGGAAATACAAGCAGATTGGATCATTCTCTAAAAATGGATACAGTATTTACTGTTGGAGATTATAATAAATCTAAGATTTGAATTAGCACAGGAGAGCAGACAGGATCTGAACTGCAGGTTTTCTTATTCACCCTAAGAGAAAGCAGTTCAGATCAATGATGAATGCAAAATCTAGGGCCAGGACTGAACAAAATGTAACTTATTTCGTATGTGTGCAGAATGGAGGGAGTCTGAAACTGCATTTAAAAAGTGGTCACAGTGGGGAATTACAGAGAAGTAAAAAGCAAATAGGAAATAAAAATAGTTGGCGTGCGTTTCCTTAAATGTAAGGGGAAAATGTACATTAAAGAGCACTCACAGAGATCTGCATGTTTTCTTGATACCAATCTAAATGCAACTGTAAACAAGAAAAGGCTAAAGGACAAAATCTATTACTAAGAGGTGTGTACTCTTACCGGCAGGAAATACCTGGGGGGAGGTTTTTTACCCCCACTACTATCAAAGAACAAGCGAGGTAATTACTGGAAAGCATATATTGTAATAAAGAATCCTGAGACATCATTTAATACTCTGTCTGGTTGAGTAATTAAGCAAACTGAGTATCAGTGCTAAACACTATGAGATAGACAAGACACTGTCAGTCGCACAGAGCTGGGAGCCAGGATGTTCATGTCCCTCAGCTTCCAAGATAGTCATTTGTATTTGCAGGAAGGTTTGGAAATCACTTTCAGTAGCTACCAGCACTAGGTCTTCAAGTACCATAACTGCCGTGCTTCGATGCCATATGCACATTCACACAGAATTTCAGTATGTCCCTAAACTTGAGTGAATTTAACTTAAACTTTCACTGTTAGGTGATAGCAAACAGCCATCTAACTCCTTCCTCTTGACCACTGTCTGGGAGACTAATTTCTGTTGCTGCTGAAATCAATATGGGTTTTATGGAGCTAGGATTTGGCTTCATGTTTTGATGTAGGCAGCTAAGGGTGTTTTCTGACTACAGCTTGGAGCTGATGTAAGTCAGAATAGAAATATTTAATGCCTTGCAACTGGGTGAACATCCCATTTGTACCATCAGGTTACCTGGCAAAGCTGATAGCATGAACACCTGAACGCACTGATGCCTTAATTCCTGTTCAAACACCCTGCTTATCCCTTAAATAACAGTAATGCCAAAGGAGAAGGCATCTCACTTCTTCAGCAAGCAGAGAACTGTGCAAATGCCCACTAAAACTGGCCGACATACACAGAGTGGAAGGACAGCTGAGGCTACACCTGAACCTCTGAACAGGCGACTACAGACCCAGCACAGTGCCTGCACTGTCATCCTCCACCATCCTGCTTGCCCTGCACCTCCACAACCCTCCCAACATATGGTACTCCACAACCACACTTGTCTGAAGGTAGCAGAGCTTCAGAAGGCTGTGCTGCCGGGGTGGGTGGTATTTGCTGACAGCGCTCTCCCTCCCGCTGCTTCTCCTTTTCTGGAGCATCACTTGGAGGCAGGGAGCATGCTTCCCCCACCTCCCGCTGCTCATCCCCAGGCCACCAGCTTTGATCACTCAGGGCAACCGCTGAGGTTGCCAGCTGGAAACACGTGATTCCCAGTCCTTTCCCAACTTTGGGAAATGCTTTTGCCTAAGCAGTAGTGGAGCGGAGCATGACAGGAGGCGGGCAGTTTGGAGAAGGGGTTGCCCTGTGCAGGATGTGAGCTTTATCCATGTACTGGCTGGCCACAGAAGGCAGTGGTTGCAGAATGAGTAATCCTGGGTGCCAGTGGTGCTTTAGAAAGAGCTGCATGTTTGACATAGTTTCTCCAGAAGCTCCCTTTAAATAGTAAAACTTTCGCACATTTGTATTCAGAGCTCTTACAATTTTATTTTTGAAGGGAATGTAGGTGTTCACGAGCAGTGGGTGTGAGACTGACAGCACTAGACCAGAGCTCTCCATTTGCAGAATAACTGCTGCATTGACTACTATACTGCAAACTCCTGTAATGAAAATACCAAGGACTGAGAGGGGCTTCCCATCCCTGTGCTTATTTTACCTTTGTCCTCGCAGCTGAAGCTGCCCCAAAGAGAACCAGCAGCTAAGGTGGCCCATGCATGTGTGCTCACACACACGTGTTCAAACACTTGCTAGGACAGACACAAGATTAGCAAGCCTTCCAGTGATTACTTTTGAGCTTTAGCACAATGCATTTGGATTTTGCACTCCATTGCCACAGAAGTAGCTTTTTTGCATGACATCATGAGTTCTCTGACACATCCTTAGCAACATGTTGGGGTCTATTTTTTCTCTATTTGCTGACTTTTTGTTCTTAAAAATAAACGGCTGAGACTCAGATACTTGTACCCAACCTTGGAAATACCAAAGGCTCTTAGCAGGTTTCCAAGGGCTGGGGAGACACCCGAAAGCATGCATGCTGATCTCTCAAAGAAAACACCCTGAAGTACACTGTTTTCTGTAGCTGGGGTACGGTATGCCTCTAATCATCACTGAATAACTGACTGTGCAAGAGAGAACGATCACGCTGGGCTCCCAGTCCTTTTCTCCCACTCCAGCCCACTCAGAAACAGCTTCTGGGGAAAAAAAATCTCCATGGCAGAATTCCTCTGAACATTTAAAAAGCCTCTTTTTATTCCTCTCCTCTTCCTTGAGCCAGTTATTCTGCACATAAGGTCAGAAGTGGTGCCAGTGCAGCGTAAAACTATCCCTTTCCTGAGGCACACCAGGTATATTACTAAATTGAGTTCCTACATTCTCCTCCAAGACTATAGACATGCAATTTCCTTCCAGCTATTTCTCTGAATCTTCCAGTCCTCATATGTTAATGTGCTTTGGCTTCTGGTTCAAGTTATTAGGAAGAATTTTTCTTTAGCCTATATTTCTTTGCTTCCTGTGAATAATTTAGGGTCAAGTTATACTTTTTTCTCACTGACTCTAGTCTTGTGTAGAAAAGGGCAAAATTCTTCTCATTTTTGTCGTTTCCCACCACCATCCCCCCCAGCTAATCATAGTGGTTTTGTTAATGTGCTAATGCCTGCATGCTCAGCTCTCTGTTAACCATCTTAAGAGCGGGTTTTGCCTTGCACATTCAGTAGGCAGAAATCAGAGGTGGATTAAAGCATCATGCCAGTTCTGGATGCTAGAGAAAAGGCAGGCAGGAGCTGCCTGACCCAGAGTCCCTCTGAAGGTGGCATCTGCCTGCCAAATTACAGGAGGCTGTGGTCAGGCAACAGCTGGAATAGACCAATGCTTTGGACCTGCCTTTTCATGCTCCAGCTGGGAAAGATGATTTCCAAACTTTGCCCGCTTCCACAGTGTTAGAAAATGTTGTTACACAGACAGAAATTCTGTTATAAAAGGAATATAAATGCTTCTATGCCCAAGGTGCTGAACTGTGAGCCTAAAGACTGGATGTGGGATGATTCGAGGTCTGCCCTGCACAGAAACCGTACACAAAACAGCAACACAGCCTAGCTGCAAGGTCATCTAAGGCTCCTTGTGTATTCTCCTGATTGTATGGTGTGATCTTTTGTGATGAGGTTCAGCCCTGCCTTCCTTCTGTTCATTTTGCAGTAGTCAGTTCTCTGAAGCACCGTTTCCTTTCCTTTGAATTGACCAAGAATCTGGGTTAAAGTGACTGACTGATGTGATAACAAAGGAGCGATTGTCATCAGGTCCAAAGGATTTGATAAGCTGTTAGTTATAAAATGTACTCAGGCAGCCCAGGTTCTGTGCCAGATTAATATTTGATGTCATTGGACTTGACTGGCTGTAACTGAAAGAGCTGGGGCCATTGTTAGGAAAATGGCCCTCTCCCTTTCAGAGGGAAGTTAGGGCTCATTGAAGCTGACAGTCTGACAGCCCCATCTTCCATTTACCCATAAGCATCACTCAGCGTGAGCAATGACAGTGCAAGTTTCCCCACATTTGATCACCAATAGGTCAAATTCTCTTTGCAACCCCTAGGCATTGTGCATATTTTCTATTATCAGCCTCAGACCTCTCCACTCATTCGGTAGTGGCAGGCACTATTTAATCACGGTCAGTGACAGTGACCCATACACTAGTTAAAGGGAAGCTGGAAGGGTGTGTGTGCAGTTGGTGAAACAGCCCAAAACCAGGCTCTATGGCAAGGACCCCAAGCCAGGACCCACTCCCAGCATCAGCCTTTCAACACGAGGCTGATTCTGGCTTGATGCTTGCGGTATTGTGCTGGGCACCACGCAGTGCTAGGGGAATGCAGGGAGAGTCACACCGGAGGACGTATTTTTTCCCAAGTAACATTCTTGCATTGGCTGCCATTATTTGTTAAGAGTCATTGAACAACACCTAGGATGCAGACATTTAACTCTGGCTCTAACTACATATGTGTGGGACCCCCTACATAGTCCATGCAGCTGCATAGTAGTCCAGCACGCTCAGAAATCCTAAGCTCTCACACATCAGGAGAAAACAATCTGGGCTTCATCATCAACACTGTCCTAAATGGCCCTGGTTTTTTGCCTGCTGATCCTTTGTCTTATCCAAAATATCTCTAGGCTAGAGGACCACGTGCCAGTGACACTTCATTTAAAAGGGAAAACAAAAAAAGGAAGTTGGTGTTATGGTACATAGATATTAAAACAATAAATAAATAAAACTTGGCATCATAAATGGAAATCAATGGACTGCAAAATCGTATTTGTTCTAGCTGGCTAGAGTACTTGCAGAGTTCCAAGCTGTTTGTCCCTTTCTGAGGAGAGATGGGGTCTGCTCCATTTGTAGTGTAATTGCAAGGCTGTTGTGAAATGAGACTTGGACCTTTCCACCTTCAAAACAGTTTATGTATACAAGAAAAAAACTAATCTCACAGCATCCCAGGAGTCACAAATCCTAGCCCTCGTTTACAGAGAGTGTGAAGGGAGAGCGGGTGTTTTGTCCAAAGCCATGAAGCAAGCCTGTTAGAGGTGAAATGTTTGGCTCCTGTTCTTACACTGAGAAATTCTGACTACGTCTTCTTGAAATTCTCTCAGTATCTGCAAAGTGCAGGCAGCGTAGTATCTGAATAATAATAATTAACAATAAAGCACTTCAGTGGATAGCAGGTACAGTTGCTCTGCAATTCCATTTGACACCTGGCTAGCTGTAACTTTTAGCTCAAGATGCCTGAAGATGTCACAGGGGAGAGTGTTTCTTCTCAGCTGCACAACACTCAATTCTGCTGCTTTCCTGCAAATCTGGTTCTTGATCTTTTTATAAGTCTTAAGAAAATGACATATGACCTAAACCTCTGCTCAACTAAAGTATTTACATATTACCATATGGAACACATAAGATAGTCTGGTTATGATCAACCCATTATCACCAACTTATCTACAATATCTGCTTTTTGTCTTCTTCCCTATTCTGTAATGCTGATAATGATGATTACTCATGTTACGCATGGAAACAAATAGCATTTCTTACACAATCTCATTGACTCTCAGTGCATATAATTACCATACAAAAGCTAAACTGTTCCAAGGGTTTCTGTCATGCAGAATTGCATTGGTCAGACGCCCTCCAGAATTCTCCTCCCAGGATTTTCACGTGCACAGTCCTGAGAACTGAAGTTTTCATCTCATTTTCCAAAGACTGCGGGGTTTTAAACTCATCACCTTGAGGGTAGGAAACCAATTAAATGTACCTCACAAGACTGAAGAAGGTTATTTTCAGGCTGGAAAAGCTACAACTGGATAGGAAGACTGGGAACCAGAGTAAGACCTGCCGGCTTTGACAACAGGATAAGATGAAAGCTAAAAATAGGAGACAGGTAAAATGAGCATAACTTTATCTTTGAAGTCCGAACAGGTGATGCTTGAGGTTAGAACAATGCAGTAAAAGATGACTAGGACAAGATGTAAAGAACCTGGAATTTGTAACTTTGAGCTCTGTCTGCAGGAGAAGCCTGTTCCAGCCACCAGGACTGTCCTACCGAAAGCTGTGTCTTTGAAAATCAGTCTCCAAAAATGTTAACTGTATGGAGTGTGCTATGCAAAGCAGTTATCAAAAAATAGATACCAGCTCTGTTCTTGATATCAAATAGGATAATTTGGATTACTGCAATCAAATATATATAAAAAAAGCATTCATTATGAATGTGAATTTACATCCCTCAATTGTAGAAATGATCAGAAGAATATCTCATTTAAAATTAGCATTCTTTAAGTAAGGCTTGAAAATTGAGTTGATTGGAGAATAATAGCCTATCCAACTCTTTGCTGCCTTCAATTCTCACATGTATTTATTACCAAAGTCTTTAAAATAAGAACAACTTTTTCTTAAGAAATAATATAGACCAATATTATTTTCAGCCCATATCAGTTGGACAGACCCAATCAGTTTGAGGCAGAGTTATTTTGGGTTGGTTCCATTGGGATGAGAATGCTGCTGGAGTTGGGTAATTCCTTACATCAATGCTCTTGATTAACACTGAGTGTACAAAGCCCTTTGTCCTTGAACTCTTAAAACAAAAGCCAAACAAGAAGCAAGGAGTTTTGTCTGCAATCTCAAGTGTCTTTTGCTTGAAAGTACTATGCCCAAAATCCCTCTCTCAGCTTTTGTTTGGGGTCACACTGCTGGGGGTTCCTCCTGCTACACCTGGAGCCCTCTTGGCCCTCTGTCCTCTTTCTGTCTCTCTTCTGCCCCCAAGGAAATCGCTGCCTTCAAGTTGATCTCTAGCTTACTGGGTAGATCAGCCCCTAGCTAAGCCACCCTGCTGCTTTGCTCATATTCCCAGAGCACCTTATGGGGACCCTGCCCAGCTCCAACTGTTTCAGTTATCTGTAAGTGAAAGAATGATTAATTATTGTGTTCTTATGTGAATGGTTGACATCCATCAGGAATATCAGCCCATGACCACAGGATATACTGAATCCCTTCAGAAACACTTGAAACTCAATCATCCATGTTGTAAATGCTGTCCTGCCACTTCTGCTGCTTCCTGAGACTGTAGACAGAGAGCTAAGGCTCCATTATCATCCAGCCCAGGACTATGCCTCCCTACTTTGTACACCCCGCTGTCATTTCCAGACCCTGCTCTTCAGAACAAGAGGTATTAGGCCATGAGGAACTATCTGGAGCTTGACTTTGTTGCTCCTGCTATTATCTTAACTTTGAACTGGTATTATTGCTGTTTGTCTGTCTATGTCTTCCTGAGATGCGTAGCTGTAGATGCTGCAATGGAAATGCTGTTAAATAGAAATCTACCTGAAACTCCCGGGTTCCGTCATGCCCAGATGCCGTCTGCCATGAACTTGGGCATTCCGCAACACTGCCACCCTCCCACTGTGCTGTCCAGGCTGGAGACAAAGCTTTCATCTGCACTATGGACAGAAAAGGAACTTTTCTTCTTCAGAAGCTCATCGAGGGAAATACGTGTTATCATGGTAAAGGAAAAGGCTACCTGCAACAAAATGGAGGAGCTCTGGCTGTCAGCATTAAACATTCATAAGATATATACTGAATGCATATTATTTCTTGGGGATCATAGTCCTTCTTTTTGTCCTTTTTGGTTCAGTGGTTTCTTACTCAATTTCTTGTCTGTTAGCAAGCTAATGTCCCTTATATTTCAGAGGAAATGTGCTGAATGGCAGACACAGGCCAGTCTTTCTGCTGATGCCAACTGGCATCTGTATATTAAGCTAAACCAAGTGATCTTTGACCCTAATAGAAGCAAAAGTCAACCATACGTATACAATACATACACACACAGAGCAGCAGAATGAAAACCAAACCCAGGCCACACCACTCCAAAGATTATAAGTAACTAAGCAGAACAAAGGTCTATGCCTAAATGCTGATAATCGGTGTAGGATTTTTTTATGGCTGATAACATACCATGCCCCACTGTTAAGCTGAGGACGTTTTATAGCAAACCAAAACCTAACAATCTGGTTTTATGTAGCACATCTCATAAGATAAATGAGAGTGTGCTCTACTAAGAGGGTCAATATTGTTATCTCCGTTTCTCAGAAAGGAAAGCTGAGCAGCAGAGAGTGGAGGTAAGGTGCCTTAGAAGGGTGTTGGAGTGCAGAAGATGACTTCCCCAGTCCAGAAGTCAGAAACAAGTACAGAAAGGCCAGCCTTGCTTTACTCGGGCGGTTACGCACACAGCCCTGTTTACAGTAGTAACGCTTCCTAACCACTGCAAACACTAACTCAGCTCCATGGACTGCGCCCAGAGCTGCCAGGACCGTGTCTACGCTGAGGGACAGGCAGATGAACATGTTCCTGCACCGTCAGCTGGAGTATGAAATTACAGCGCTTCAGCTGCTTTGCAGAGCGGCCGCGCGTGCGCCCGGGCACCGCTCACCCTTCAATGAAGTCATGTAAACCACACTGTGCTGGGGTGGGCTCAGGAAGGGACAGGTTAGGAAGAGAGCCAGGAGCGGGGATTTGCTGAATCTATCACTGTTCAGCTATCCCAGCCTCCGCATCCTTATCGTGCTTCTGAAACTCCAGTGCCCACATAGGAGCTAAGGCAGCCCTGGCACTGCATTTGCAGATGTATGGGGTCAGTTCTTCTACAGAGCAGCCTGAAGGAGAGAACCAGTCTCCTGACCCCATGGGACTGCTCATCAACTCA
Source organism: Psittacula echo (assembly GCF_963264785.1). Taxonomy (NCBI): domain Eukaryota; kingdom Metazoa; phylum Chordata; class Aves; order Psittaciformes; family Psittacidae; genus Psittacula; species Psittacula echo. Next base: position 4,120,907 of record NC_137738.1, on the reverse strand, counting down.
AGGTCTTGCTCCCAACTGCTCTGGGAAGGAAGTAAACTACACAGCAACATTTATGGCTTGATTTAACATGAAACTTACGGAGCAATTAAATCCAGTGCAATAAACACTAGGGATTATGAAGGATGAGATAACCACACACACACTATGAATAGCAGGCTCCTTGTCTTGGTCCTAGTCTGATCCTTTGCCTGTGAGGAATGGAATGTCCACCTGGAAGAAGCCTTGGCTGCATGTGCCACTGGCCTGGCCTGCTGACCCTGGTTTCCTACACGCTGCTGGGGAATGGATAGTGAACCTCTTGCCACAGAGTTCAGAGCTCTCCACTGGGGAGAGAGGACAGGATCACTTTCCCTTTCCTTCTACAGGTGCAGGAAGAACAAAACCTCTCAGGATAACTCATTAACCCGAATTACCTTCCATTCTTATCTCACAGTCACTAACTAACTGTATCACTAACAGCCTTTCAGGAGGGCTTTAAGAACCCTGCAAAGATCCTCCACGTGACTTTTTAGGCTCAGTGGAGACCTACCAGTGCCCATTCCTTTACTTGACCAAGCAGCCTCAGCAAAGGAAGCTGTAGCATAAGGCTCACCTCTTCAGCAAGGCTGCTCCATTTGCCTCCGTTTTACCCTATATGAATCACAGACTGTCATTTCCACATTTAAATCCCAGCAACATCCTCTGCAGCCAGCTACCCTGTTGGTCGCCTGCCTTTCAGCTCGACGTGGGAAAAAATCTAGGAGCAGTTAGTCTCCTGATAATGATGTATATAGCAGACTGTGCATCTATATGTTGTCATGGAGATGCCATGGGATACATCCCGGGGTTTTGCTGGCTGGGTTTCTTCTGCATCACACATTTGTACAGAAATTAGGTTTTGATGAAAATATAGTATCCAAAGTTTTCCAGAGCATAAGTGGAACATAGATCTGTGTCAGAGCAGATCAGGTCACCTTATTCATGATAACTTGCATGAGCCTTAATTTTTTATTTTCCACTTAAATTGCTCCTGATTTTATATCCGCATAACATCACCAAGTTCCGAGGATTAAGCTAGCTGAAAAGAATTGAGGGGGAAAAGAAGCAGGCCATATGTTTTAAAACCAACAATTTAAAAATGCAAGATGAGGGAATATAACAGACTTCTGCAAATACTGAAATACTGACATGTTCGATGGGACCAAAATAACTGGTTGGGGAATTGCCCCTAACAGTTAACCTGGAACATCTGAAACCTCCATCATTTTCTATGATATTTACCTGATGTTTTTAATGCACTGCTTGTGTCCATCTTGTTATTTTTTTCTAATAATATTCTCACAAATTTAATAAGATACTTTCAGTTAAACAGGGATATATATATATATCTTTAATCATTTCAAAGGAGAAAGAATGAAGCTGTTTCTATATTGCACCTTGTCCGTGAATGAAAAGTCACATGGCCAATGGAAATCATATTCCAAATAGCGCTGTAAATGCCTGCAGTCAAACAGGCCGAGGGACTATCGGCTAATTACGTAATGAGAAGCAAAACTTGAGGAGCCACCACCAGCTCACAACCTGCAGACCGCCTCCAATCTCAGCTTTTTACAAAGAAGACCATCTTAGTCTTTCTTCATAACATCCTTATGGCACAGCCTTTTCCAGCCGTCCACACAGTTAAACCCTCACCTATCCCAGCTCGCATCTAATTGTGCTACCTGACGTTTTTAATTGCACTTGGAAGTGACAGCCAGCTGTTGGCCTCCTTCTGAAGTTATTCAGATTTGAGATTACTCTAGAGAACCTGCTGCATTTTCATACCACTGCTAGTGCAGATCCACTGGCTGAGAAAAGCTCCCTTGTGTCTGTTGACATGAATAATCCCCAACATTTTTAATATAGGCTGCCCTTGCCAGTTGGCTGACACTTGTGCTATGCCATGAATAAAAGCTATCTGATGACAGTTGAGAAATGGATGTGAAGCACTTGCTGCTATATTTCCTCTGCTCTATGGGAACTAGTCCCTATTGTTTGTCATGGGCAGGAATGTAAAGATGTTAAAGACAACTTGAATGCAGCCAGTGATGATGTGGTAGTGCAAGGCAGTACAGCGAAGTGACGCCCAAAACCTCTTCTAACAGCCCGCTTCTTATTTATGTGCCTCGAATGACTTTGCTGCCTGTACGAAATTTAAGTCATTATAAGTTTAAATAAGATGCATTTTTATGTATTTACCTAGCTAAATTGTCCAAAGTGTGCCTTCACATCAACATAGAAAAGATTCCTTGTATTACCCAGCTTGAGAAAGTTTTCTGTGTGTCGCATAAGCAACAGGATTAATAATGTATGGTTACTTACCAGTGATGGCTGCTCTTCAGAAGACCCTTGTGTGTTTGTGTCTGTGGGGCGTGTGCAGTAGGAGAACCACAAATTCCTGAACAAGCACTCCGGGAGAACCACATGGGACAACAGCTCAGGTGACTGTGTAAGCGCACGTGAGGTGTTAGTGCTAGCAAGGAATAAAAAGATAGAGATTTAAGGTAGCGTTGACAGAACAAGAGGAAAAACATTTGGCTAATAGAAAATGGGAGATAGGTTGAGGTGTTAGAGAGGTGTGAAGAAAAGAGCAAGATTGAACCATCCAAGAACAAGATAAAAATGAGCAGAAAGGAGGGATGATTGGGAAAATACAGGCAGGAGGAGGAGGGGAAGAACAAGATTAAAGGGAAAGCAACATTACAGAGGGCCTTGAAGGGCGGAGATACGGAGATTTAATTGGAAGCTGAGGGCATATCCCACATGATATCAGTGGGACTTGAGAGAGATGGGCTGGTGTGTCACAGCTGTGATTTTTAGCAGGAGACTTCTAGCAAAATGGGGAAAGAAAGGAGAGGAGGGGAAGGAGGACAGACTGCTGCAGCATAGACATCTACTGCATGGGTAAAAGTCTTTTGAAGATGGACAGTAAAGGGAAGGTAGATTTAATACATTTTAATACTTTAGGAGACAAAGCTTTCATATAACCCATTACAGTCCTTTTATTACCAAAAAACCCACAAAACACAATGAAGTTTAAAGGACCAGCACAAAGAGACAGCACGTGTATACTCAGCAGACAAAAATCCTTAAAAATAAATCTAGTGGCCTGCAAAAAAAAAGATCAGCAAGAAAAGGGCTGTTATCCTCAAGTGGAGCATTCACTTGATTGCAGACCAAGCTGATACAAGGCCTGGGTTTTGCACTTGCTGATAAGTAACAATAAGCAGATTCACAGGCTAATCAAAGTTTTCTCTCCTCCTTTCCAGTGTTCTCTCCGAAAATCTGACCCAGCTGAGAGACACTCTGCCCTCTCCTCTGTTGTCAGACCAGAGCTGGAGCTGACAAAATGCACATGCCATAATGAGTCACCAGTAACAACCCGGCACCTTCAATATAAGGTTTCAAGCACCTGATATTAGTGTGACACAGGCAAGCTCTGCTGCCTCTGCCTGCAGAGCACTGAGCTGTGATGGGGCACCTCGGATCTTCACAGTGGTGGTGCTGCCTGGGCTCCATACAAGAAGAGGTCAGACAGCGATGCTTCATAGCTGTCTCTGGGAAGGTAAGGCCTGTGCTCTCTATCAAGTGGCTGAGACAAGGATCTGCATGAAACCAGCTGAAGCAGCATGAGAAAAATCAGAAGACAGAATTATTTTCCCCCAAGAAGAGGGGAAAAATGGTGTGTGTGTATAGACTGTGCTGGCGGTTACAAGGTGAGACAGGGTGACACAACGATAGCATCGTTTCCCAGGGATATGTTGAGCAGAAGATGCTTTGGAAAGCTCTGTTAGCCAGATCAGCTTTGGGATGTGTGACTAACAGCAATGGGCCATAATAATGATTTTTTAAATGTCACTTCAAGCACAGTTTTCTCTTGATTATCGCTAGAGCACATTCCTGGCACAGAGTGCCTCTGCACAGGATATCTGGGTAGTATCTGAAGCTAGCACTCGGCTCTAGGCAGAGATGTTAAAAACAGTTTACCGTTTTGCTCTTGCAAGGGAGAATCTCCCAATTAGGCATCTGCTGCCTTCCACACCAGCAACAGCTTGTCCTCGTATTTGCTGATAGAACTAGGGCTGGCAATTAAATAGCAGCCCTTCCTCTCCACCCTGCTCCCAACCTCACAGCTCTACACCTGCCCACTGTGCCATAGCACCCACCAGAGATCTCCTTCTTCACCTGGAAATGGGCAAGCTGCCACATACCTCCCTGTCGCATGTCTTTGGCTCCCCTAAGCCATTGCCACCACCCTACGTGGGGAGGGATGATGCTCATGTTGCAGAGGATGGAGCTGCAGCTCCTTGAGGGTGTGATGCTCATTCCCACATCATGTGAAGCAGTCACAGTCAGGACAGAGAGCTGCCTCTGCACCCAGTGTGCTTGCTTCCATGTAGCTTGAGCCTTCTTGGGACAAATCTGCTGTTTGGAAGTAGACTGAGAAAACAACTGATAGGCCACACTGATTTCAGCCTTCCTGCAGACAGGAAGAGAGGGTCTCATAATACTGTGTCTCTACAAGTAACTGCACCCTAGCATAGGATACCCACCCTACCTCACGGTGCAGTGTTCAGCTGTGGTTGTGTGGAGCTCAGCATTCACTTTGCCCTTCCATCAAGCCTGGCTTCTCCAGATCCTGAGCATCCCAAATCCACATCCCTGAAATACACCGCAGCCCCCTGGGCAGAGCCCACTGTATCCTTCTCCCACGTGCTCCCTGCACAGCAGTGGCACTATGACATGCCGACCACAGCTGCTCTGTGGTTGCATGTAGTTAGCTTTCCCCTTCCGTTCCCAGCCTGTGCCCTCGCCCTTGCTGCATTCATCAGGCATCCTCCACGTCCCTGCAGAAGACAGCTCTCTTCAGTAGGCTGCTGGTGGGTAATGTGCCTGACTCATAATGGTTTTCTTTCTTTAAAGAAAGATGGATATCTCTGAAGTTGGTAATTTTTATGTCTCTCAAACTCGTAATCCTGTGATCGCTGTGATATTCAGCATCTGAGTTACTACAGCACAGCAGCAGGATGCAGCGGTGTGCTTGGAGGCTGAGTGCCAAGCTGGGAGCAGATAAACATGCTGCACATGTTTTATAAGCCACAGGGACCTGAAGCTCTCAGATACAACACTTCGCCTTCTTTTGGCACATCAAACGCTTTAGCATGTTTTCAGCAGGAGCTGAAGACCCAGGCACAAGAAGGCAGACCTCGGGCTTAGCTTCACCAGTGCTTTCCCTCCGACAGCTTTGCAGAAAGCTAAATATTCATGCACTCTAATTAGCATGTGTTTCTTTAAGGGGGCTTGTTCTCTTCGTGCTAACCCGGGCTGAATTGCCCAGCGCAACAGCATTTTGCTTACAGTGCAATTGGATGAATTCACCGGTGGTGCAGCCGCTTAGTGCAAGGGTCCCTGCATCACCCGAGTGATGAAACGGGGCGCTGTCAGCTCGTTTCAGTGAGCCGTGTTCTCCCTTGCTGTGCTCCCCAGCTCGGGCAGACATTTGAAGCAGGAGGTGGTCTGGGTCGATGGAGATGATGTTTGTCATGGGGAAGAGGACGCGTTGCTGCTGCCAGGCAACCGGCTCCGCAGCGCCCGTGCCAATGGCTGCGAGCACCTCTGCAGAGGCAGGTCTAGAGAAGGAGCGGCCAGCCCAGGGCTGTTTGCTGCTGAGGGGGCCCCCATTACCCCATGGAGCACAAGGAGTGGTCCCCAGGGCTCCTGTGGAGGAAAAGTGGGGAGATGGGGCTGTTCCCCCTCCCCTGCCCTCCTGCAGCACAGACCCAAGTGAGAGGCTGCCCTGTGCATGGTGGTGCTGCAGGGTCTGCAGGGGTGTCTGCAGAGCCCCCCATCTTCCCTCAGCACACATCCTCAGGTACATGGGGGGCATTGCACCCCTTCTGCAGCGAGCTCACCAGCTCTGCGCACTCACCCCTGTCCATCACGGCAGGGCTGGCATGACCCAGGTGCTCCTTCGCGCATCCAATTTTCACCCTGTATTAGTACCCCAAAGAAATAACCCCCTTCTCACCATCATCCTCTGTGCTGCATCTTCAGCCACTCCTGGCAGGGATAAAAGGAGAGGAGAGAAGAGGGACCCCGTACCAGTGTTGGTACTGCTGTGGGAAGGAGGTGCAATTGCTCTTCTGGCTGATGGGCTCTGGAGGGAAGTCCTATACTCTACTCTTAGTCTGGGTCATTAACTTCTTTCCCCAAGCCCTCCTGCAATCTGCCACACACGGCTTGTCAACTGAAGGATACAATAGATTTTACTCATCACAGATATCCATATACAAATACTCATTCAGTAGCATTAGGCAAAATTACCTTGGGGTATGTAAAACAGCAGTGCCATCCGCTGCAAGCATGCCCTTTGCTTATTCATTTTGATAAAAGACTTTGATTTCATCCATCACTCCAGGAATATTCCTGCAAAGACAACATGGAGGCCTCAGTATGAAGTGTCTCAAGAAGCTGTCATGCAGCAACAGTTAGGCCTCTATGATCTTCTATTTCCTAGAGGATTTTATTCGGATTTTCACTTAGTTTTTATCTTACAGATTAGGAGCACATCTTGCTCCATCCCACTTTGTTCTCTGTGAACAGGGTTTGGCCATAAGTTCAGTGTGAGAGACATAACTTACTCAGAGACACCCAGATGACATGTACTCTCACCACTTCGCACCGCTCAAACCCCAGGAATACCAATGTGAGGTGAGAGCAGGTGAAGAGAATAGTGAGACTCGATAATTTATTGCAGCTCCCCCTGTGGTAGTTAGAAATAAATCTCTGTGGAGGAAATGTCATTTGCAGCTGGGGGGTAGGAATCATGTCCCTTCTGGATCCCACGAGCAATTTACTTGCAGCGCAGGGGCTAGATGCTGGGTGCAGTGAGCAGTGGGAGCAAGGTGCAGCTCAGAAGCAGCATTTGTTCCTGAAGCTCCCTCCTGTTTTCCCTGAAATCCATCGCTTCTGCTTGTAGCGAGGCAGGTGGCACAGCTTCCCAGTGCAGATGGCTGTAGGAGATGGAGCACTGCCTCCTCCAGTGCCTGTGGGTGCAGGACACCAAGCCTCTGCTGGCCCAGGCAGCCTGGACCAGGAAGCAGGCTCTGATACAGTCCTTCACAGCGCTGCCTGATGATTCACTCCAGCTAGCTGTGCATTCCCTTGGGAACACAGAAGGGAGGCAGGGAGCAGATCAACACCCTGCAGACCCAGTTTCCCCATACCAAAGCTTACCCTTTTAGAGAACCTCTGTATTACTTAAGGGGAGCATGGAAAACCTTCCAGAATAAACACCATTAGGGGTTATTGTTAGGAGGCATGAAGCAAGGATTTAGACTACTGCCTCAGACTCTCATTGGTCCTAATAAGGGGTGAGGGATGAGTCTGAGGGGCAAGCAATGGGGATGCTACCACTAGGCCACTGGGCCGGCCTGGGAATCTTAGGAGAGTAAAAAATACCTGACTTCGACAGCCAGCATGCTGGGTTTTGTATGCGTGATTTGCTGTGATCATGCTATAAATCAAGATGAGACTGCTAAAATTATGTATGACCTCATTTGATAGATTATCTAATAAGGAATTTGCTAATGCATTTTTTCACTGAAAAAGCCTGCTAAGGATGAGTACATTGCTGCAGCACATTTAAACCTAATTGTCAGAGGAGAGAAGCAAGCGGATTTCAGAGGTGAGTTAGAAGAGCATCCTTATGAGGATGATGTCTTCACTAAATCAGTGGTGCAATGCAGCAAGCAGGGTGGAAAGGAGTCTCCTCTGGATAAAGGTACAGGAAGCTGCTAGACAGGGCTGCAGTGTATGAGAATACTGCATGGGCTCACTGAGCAGGAAAGCCTTCATAAGTGTAAAGAGTTGTATCCTAATGGACATGCTTGATTTTATTGTTTGATCCAGTGTTGTCTTTTTATTGTTATGACATTTCAGTTCTGTTTCACTGCCTGGCAAGCAGATCTAAACTCCCTGATACATGGAAAGAAGCTACCAGCCTAGACCTCTAGCTGTAACTTGCTATTCTGGTTATCATGCTTGTCAGAATGAAAAGAGTAATTGTTTTGCTGCTATATGTTACCATCAAATATTTTTGTTCTTCCAGTCCTATGACTCATTTAAAAAGACTGCACATCACTTCCACGTACACAAACAGAACTGTAAAGTAGCTCAAATCAATGAAAAAAAGCTTGTTTTGCAGGTTTCTTAACCACATACTCTGTTCCAATCCCAAATTTATGATTAATATAAATGCCATTCTCTTTACTGATGATTGTATAAAGCTCATTCTGGGGTCTCCATGCCCATAGTCACTCCCTGGATGTATGATGCTGTTCAAAGCCTCCGAGATAAACATTAAAGCTCACAACTCTGTGTGTGTGTGGGGAGGGGGAGGTGTTAGAGAAGTGATGATTTTGAACTCCATTTTAGGTTTCAGCAAAATGAGGTGGAAACATGAAAGAGCCTCCAAAAGGCCACACAGAAAATCATTATCTGAGCCATGATTCCCACTTTGTCTCCTGACTGCCCAGAGGAAAACTGGCAAACATCCCTCTTCTACCTCCTGCACCTTGAGCCCATCCTGCCTCAGTTGCAACCCTGCCCAAAAGGTGGAGTTTGTTCTTCCTTGGGGGAAATAAGGCTTTATGGCAGAAATGGGGAAATTGGACTTCGATTTACAGAAAGCAGGACGTGATCATTGGCGTAAGACGTAGGTAATTTTATTGAGCTCTACTAAGTCAATACAGTAGGTGAAACCTCCACATTGACTTAAGCCCATAATTAATGATTTGGGACTGTACAGGATCTACTGGTGCCATGAAAAAAAGGGCAAAGATACCTGTGAAACATTGTAAATCTCAGGGACCAAGGAGGATATTTTGGTAGCGTAGTAAATCAGAGTCACGCAGGGGGACTGCCCATGACATTTACACAGGAGACCCACTGAAATATTATCATGCCGGTATTGATAATGTAGTCCCTGCTGAGTAGCTGTGACTGTTCCTGAGAGAACTGGAGTCTGCGTTTCTGCGTGAACACACAAAACACAGCTGTGTGTATACATCTGACTGGAATGATTTATCCACGAAAGAGAAAAACATGAAGTAACAGCAATATCATCTGCCTCATTAAGTGGCCTGGCTCTACCCACTTGAGGGATAGCAGCGTAGCTCACCACTGTGCCACATCACCGTTTGTGGTTTTCCCCACTGACATTAATTGATACAAACTGAGTTAGTGGATTTTACATTGAAGACATCCCTAAAACAACCTGGACTGGGGGCACCTCCTCACTTACCCTAGACTGTCGAATAACCCCCTGATGATAATTTCTGGTCATGGCTGACATGGCTTAGACAGAAGTTTCATCACCAAGCTTTCATTAGTCATTCCTTGGGCCATCTCATTTCATGAGCTCTTACCCCTACCAAGATAAAATCTGGCTATCAGCAACACTTCTCAGAGAGCTACCAGTGGTGGTGTGATGCAGCCTATAGCAGCCAGGCAGAATATACTCCTCTGCGTTTTGTCTCCTCACTGTCATAAGCAAGGCAGAGTAAAAACAGCTGCTCTGAGCCCACATTATTGCAGTGAGATTCTAAGGGAGATGGTGCTGAACCTTATTCAAAACCAAGGAAGAACCAAGAGAAGAAGTAAAGGTCGTAAGCTTTGAAGTTGGATACTTTTTGTCCTCAATACACACCTATTCAAAAGACATACTTCTCATCCCACTGGGCAGTAAACCTTGCCCTGTGCTTGGCCATATGGTTAGTAATGCACCGTATCATAAAAATAGTACCGATAGGATTATTCTTAAAGCATCACTTATGGGCCAAAAATATCCTCTAGAAGACGCAGAATGTGAAAGCATGTATTGAGGTTGCTATCTGGTAGAACAGGAGAATTGTCCTGCTGTGCAGAAAGGTGGATGGCTTTGAAAACATAAGTAAACATTCCTAGAAGGACAGAACTGAAATGCCTGACAGGACCTACAGCCAGCATCTGCTGATCAGCGGTTAAAGGTTGCTCAGAGAAACCCAGGGACATGGGAGGAGAGGAAGGCCGGAGCTGAGGCCATACCTGAGGACCATGCTGCACTCCGTCAGATGGATGGGATGGAAATCCCACCTCACCACGCATTCTCCTTGGTCATGTGGGAGATCTTCAGCTGAGTCACTGCAGACGAGCAATGTAGACATTTGCAAGGCTGTAAGCAGCAAAGTTTTACAGACATCCTATTATGTGCAACTTACATAATCTGAGTGCTTAGCTGCTCAGATAATATAGTGATAGAGCTTTATGGAATTAAAAAAGAAAAAGCTTCTCACAGATAATAATATAGCAAGAATGGAATTATAGAGCTCAGAATAAAAAAATCTGTAAAATAGGTCTCATTTCTTTCTGTCTTTATTGAATATTTCCAAGAGGGACCTGCTGCAACAAAGATGATGCCTCAACCCCTATAGCCACGACATCATTTACATTGAACTTTGACTGCTCAAAGCATTATTTTGCTTTGGAAACATCTGGTGACTTAGAGACACAAAAAGGAAAAGGTCGGGGTTCAAACAGTAGTCTTAAGAGGACTGTTTTGTTCCTGTTGAACTGCAGAATTTGTACTAACTTGATGGTGTATTCTTACTCTAGGCTGTATGCAACACTTGCATTTTGCAGAAGACAGGCAGCTCTCATCTCCGTGTACTGTAAAGACAAACACAAGAAGTCTTGCAGCAAGGGACTGCAGCTAATGCAGAAGAGTAATGATGCAAGCGTGTTATATCTAGAAATATTTCTTTGATCACAGATTTTGGGGTTTATCTATGTTGCATAAAATACCGAGGAGTTAGATCCTCCACTGGCTGAAGTAGTAGCTCTATCAAAGCACATGGAATTATGCTGATTTGTATACGATCATCACATATTTGAGAAACGTATTTTGGCCTAGATGGCTGGTAGACTTTCAGCAGGGCTCTCTAGAGTAAGGGAGTAGGAAGAAATAAGCCCTTTTAGAAAATAATACATATGTGAGTCAGAAGTATGTCTTACGTAGTGAGAAAAGTACCTTTTTTCCTATGTAGAAGCCACATTATCTCTCATAAAATAACTACTTGTCATAGAAACAGAAACATAATGGACAAGTATATGAACAATACAGTGGGGTGCTTACTCCAGAAGTGTTTCCTCTTCACTGCTTCTGCTACCTTTGTCGGCTTGCTTTTCTGAAGTAGCACCTCTCTGGAGGTTCAGCTTCTGTGCAAGTTATCCGAGGACTCTTTCAAGTACCAGTACACTTGCAGGGATGTGGTTTATCTGAAAGGCAGACTATGCAAGCGAACATACAACAAACTTCTGCAGTTCCACATTTTTTCCACTCCAAAGATTGCTCTTCCATTGCCTGACCCTTCGGTGCAAAATGGATCAACAGCCCAGAAGCTGGTATGTAAACTTCACATGCCAAGCAGAGGGAATGTTAAGGACATACATAGCTGAACAGTTTCCATGGTGGGAGAAGACTAGATTCTTGTGAGGGTGGAAAACTTGGTTTACCAACAGTCAGGCCATTTACTCTGGAATAATTCAGTCACTATTGGCATTAGACCAATTACTACTTTACATGGTGCAACTGCCCTTTGGGAGGCGTAAGCTTCCAGCTCCCACGACCAAGCACAGGACTGAAAAGGGCAAGGAATGATAACATCGGAATTCAAGCTACTACCAGAAAGCAGTCCTGACTTCCAACCAAACACCTGCCATTAAAAACCGGCTCACAACGAAATCCTCATTTCCTTTGTGGAGTCTCGTATCTAAGTCTAGCCAGGGATGAGAGGTAAAATGCCAAACCATTTTGCTTACTGACAATAAAAGTCAGTTCTCTGCAGCAACAGTAAAGAAAAAAAAAGGTAGCTACCCATGATGCTGCTTTTCCATCATTTTGAAGCTGTTGTTCAGGATATTGTATTTCTTTTTGTCTTTATTTATTTCCAAATGTTATTGCTTGGCAGGCAGGCAAAACTCTTGGGCTGTGTTATGTACAAATCCCTCCAGCATGTAGGCTTTCACAGTGATATTAATACACAAGAATACTGGAACACATCTAAGATAAATATCCCACTGTCCTCTTTGCTGGGTCCTACACATCAAGTACTGCGCTAGCAAAAAGAAATGTTAGGTATTCCACAACTGGATGCAGAACAGACGAGGGAGAGCTCACAGTGAAATGCCTGGAGCTTGCTCGCTCTATGCAAAAGGAATGGAAGATAAATCAAAGCTGTTCTTTGATCCTGACAGTCTGAGCCACGTCCTATTTGTCTCTGCACCACAGCCCCTTTGCCTCCTCCCTCACACAGGCAAAAAGCATTACCTCGCCTCCCTGGGCTGCAAAGCAGCTGGGTCAATACGGTGTTAATTAGGCCAGGATGAATATGTGCAGGCCAAAGAGGAGTGGAGCCATTGCTCCATCCTGAGGAGCAGCCAGCTCTGCTGCTCTCTGCTTCCCGTGACCCAGGTGCCTCGACTTCCACACTCATCATATTCCCCCTCTGATGCTCCCAGAGGACTTAAAGGTGTTCCCTCAGATGCTATAATTTAGCCTTTGCAGGCGTCAGTCCTGTTCACCCATGCGAGGACAACAGGGTATTTAAAGCTGAAACAGCCAAAGAATATATTCAAGAATCTATGATAAAAGCTACAATTTTATGCACCATGGAGCATCCATCAAGGAAATGCACAGAGCTAGTGCCACAAAATAATTACATGTGCAGAGTCCATTGTAAACACAGCTTTAATGTGCATCAGCACAGCTGGGGACAGTGTTTAAAAGTATAATTATGTAATGCATTTTATGTAGTCCATGAGCCATTCAAGTGATACCATCGGTTCAGCAGAATCGCATGCAGCACTTCTGTCTATTGGCCTGAGCAAAGAAGCATTTTTCGAGAGCATTATTTTTTCTTTCCTGCCATGAAATAGATTTGTCTCTGATGCCTACGGGGGATTTGTGTCTCTGTCATTGGCCACTTTTGCTCCTACTTTCACCAATGAAGGAGAAAGAAACGGGGAGTTATTTTTGGCTTTGCAGCAGACTCCAGCATCTAAATCAGTTAGTTCTGAAACCACTTGGGGTGGTGCTGGTTCTGTTTTAATGGCTTTAGAGAGGAGGAATTTGTGATGTCTGACTGTTAGTGAAAGGAAACAAAACGGCTGTTGTCGGGTGGAAGGGCAGAGCAAGGTTAAGACGCTGTGTAATGAAGCAGGGTCCAGCGTTTAGGCTTACAGCTACACTTAGCGCTAACACCCTCCTGTCCCCCACGTTTATTTTATCCTTGTAATGCTTATAGTGTATGAGCTGCAGAAAACAGAGGAAGCTTTGCTTTCCTTCTCCTCTAATCTGCCGACTTGAGGTGATGCAAACAGTAACATTTCTGAGGCAGTGCTCAGCAGTGCTGCTAAGTAATAGCAGCAGCATGGGCAGATACTTATCTGAGACAAAAACAGAGGTTTATAGATACTACTTAATGGTCATTTTAAAGCCCCAGAAGCTTTCACAACTCTGCAGACAGTAGTTTATATGTCTTGGCCAAATCCTACATGGAAAATTACATTTGCCCTATCAAAAACTTTCTAGGAGACCCAGCAGATGGCTTTTTCATTTAAAGAGACCATTAAAAGAAATCTGTACCTATTTTCACACTACGAGATCCACAGGTGGGAGTAGCGAGATAGCTTCTTCAGCTAAGCAGGAGCTGCTTGGCACAGAAATAGGACTTGATGCTAGGTTCTAAATATGGCATCTGGTCTCTGAAAAGAGATTTCCTTTTCCCCGTTAGATGCTGGGTCATACGTAGCATATTGAAAAGGAGACCAAAATCCAGGTGTCTGCATTCCTGCCTGCGTGCTCTCATCATTGAGAAATAGACATAGCTCCTTGCTTTCTCTCTTCCTCCCTATGAATATTGTATTTCTTTTTGCTCGGTAGAACAGCATCGATCAGAAAACGGAAGATATCACAGCCAGAAGAATCCATCACCGGCTGCAGCATGGCAGAGCCTAGTGAAGTGGGAGCTCTGCTTTTGGATCTCATCCGGATGCTCAGCAATGCTCAACAGAATAGCGGTTTGCCAAAGACAGGCACAGGCATCATCCAGCCACATTTTCAAAGGGAAGCAAGTACAGCACCATTTGAAAAATCTCAGAATTGCCATATATGTGATTCCTGGCTCCTAAGCTATTTAGATGCTTCCTTCCCATAGAAATCTCTGTAAATTACATTCTGTAGATGAAGCTCTTGGTGTTTTCTATGGTAGAGCATGCATAGATTATCTAGATATAGGCTTATATAGTGCATGCCTCCTCAGATTTACAGGGACAGCTAAGGCAGCTATCAGTACATTGCCTCCACTGCACAGCCTACTGTCATACATGTATGCTGGTGACCACATTTTGTGTCACATTACACAATGGAGATAGGGTTTTGCATTAACACTTTATGCAAATATATATGTATATATATACACACACACATATATAGTTGCATAGATACTGAGCAGAATCTTTATAAGTTATTAGGAAAGACTGTGCTTGGGGAGGTCTAAGCATTTAAATGGTTTCTGTAATTAAACTTGAGGGAAAGCAAACTTGCATCTTTTTAAATCACTCAACATGTGATATTTAAAGATGCACACAGTGGAATTCTTTGAGAGAAATTTTATCAACTCACACAATTGCTGCTTTGCAGCACAAGGTGGATGCTGTGGTCAGTCAAAATGAAACCATTGCCTCCTACCATGCAGATAAATGGAAGCTATAAATAAACAGTCCTTTCAATTTACCTCGCTAAGCAGAACTGGTCAGTGGCTCACTAAGAAAAACTTCAGTGTCTGTTATTAGCATTGGATGTGGGAGTTTTGTGGTGAGTTTTTTCTGTGAGAAGCAACATTTTATGTTCTCATGGGAATCTGCAATTGTCAACTTGAACGTGCTCGGTACTGTTGAACAAGATGCATTTAACACAGTGCCTGCACACAGTGAGCTGGGTTTCCAAAACCACACTGTTAAGCATGAGGGTTTATGTCTGTGGCTTGTTTGTGCAGGAGATAATACCTTTGGAAGTCCGGTTCAGGATGTGTGGTACCAACAGGTAAAGACCAAATTCTTCTTTATACGTGTTATTCAATCCCACTGGAATGCTATCAGTATAAAATGAGTTGAAGAATTTACAGTTTTGGACCCTAAAATGCTATTTTTACTACCTTTCAAAGGAACCATGTTAAGTAGAGTACTGTCAGCAGATGAGACACAGGGAAGAAGCAGGAATGGACAGGCAACACGACTTCCTCAGGATCACATAACAGATTCATAGAGGAATTCACAGCAGAGCCCCTGACTTGTGTTCCACACATTGCTAACCACTTCTCAGGTCCCAACTGCTTGCAGAAATACCACAACACTGCACTACCACAGGAGCAGCAGAGAACACGTTCATTGAACATTTGTTAAACAGACCCGGTTTAAGGTTCTTAACACGAAAGTTATATGAAAGGTATGTTTTATCCAAGTGCATTTGGCACAAATTTATGGCTTAAATGCTAACACAAAAATTAAGGAAAATCACTTTCAAACAGAACCTATTCTGTATGGCTGGAGGGAACCTTCAAAACACAAAATTAAATCATTTGTCAGTACTTTCTGGGTGAAGCCTGACGATGAAAGCAGAGGTAGAAATGTGCAGGCAGCATGTCATGTCCTAGAAAGAGGAACAAGGCCATTTCTACATTTACCAGAGAACAGAGGATCCCAGCCCTGACATTAGCATGGAAAAGTGATATTTGAGTAGTCATTAAGAGGTTAGTGCTAAGAGTATTTATTAGCTAGCAAAATTACCTAGGTGAAACTAAGGCTCTGATTCCTTGAAGCCAATCAATCATTCTTAAAATATGGTACATATGTGAAACTGTTACCTCTTCCAAAACGGAGAACTGCCTTGGCACAGCAGAGTAAGTAATACTGCAGGGTAAACAGTGGGATTTGATCACAGGTTCGAAGGAGCGTCATAAGGAGAACCATCAACTCCATGCCCTTAAATTCCTTCAGTGCTCTTCCTTTAATCCCTCATACTAATGTTATTTATACAGTGTCTATTAGATGTGGTTTCTCATTTCAGGTGCCTCAGTTAAGTCACCCAACTGCTAGAGGTCTGCACACCAAGCTCCAACTGAAATAACGCGAGCAATGGGCAACATGTACCTAATCCCATCTCCTTCAATAGGATCACAGTAATACATGCCCACTCCCAAACACCACTGCTCAGGACACATGGCTATTCAAGCTGTATTTCCTTAAAAAGGTGGGAGTTGGGAAAGCATTGGCTATTTGGGGAACTTGCATGCAAAATATGTTTTTTAAGTAAGAAGATACCAGCGGATGGATTTCATGAAGGAGAAACATTGAGCAAAATGCCATAGCCAGTCCAAATAGTTACAGCGAATCAGAAGCGTGAAACTGAAACCCAACTTGTAATCACATCTTGGCAGCATGCAGTTGCAGGTAATAATTGTCTTCACAGTCCAAATTCTCATTTACTTCCCTGCCCGTGGAACGGAAAGTTGAGAACATGGTCGTCTTGACTGGCAGACAGAGCAGGTGAAGGGCAGCTTTGAGCTACTTGGACACTACAAAAGAGACTCAGCCTTTGGGACTGTAGGTGCTGGTCTGCCTCTTCCATGATGACCCTCCAAACACCTGATCATCAGGATAATTTCTATTACTCACTGTGCACAACAACAGGAGAAGTGGTGGTACGTCCCCTTCTCACCAACAAGGATGACAAGGGCAAGCCAGCATTGTCTAAGAGCACTGTGAATGTTTCTTTCCCTCTCAGAAAAGGTAGGTAGATGGGGGAAAAGGTCCACACAAGTTCCTACCCTCCATCAAATCCTGAACTTTCTAGAATTCACGACTGTTGGCTTAGACCTAGACACAGTTTTGAGTATCTACTCATGTGGCATATGCAGGTGAGAAATTGGTCTGTTATGATCAGAGAGTTTAAAGCAAGAATGGTCCATTACAATCAGTCTTTCTAACCTTGGATGTATCACCACTCCTTTAAGTTTAACTCAGTAACCCCATATAGAACCAAATAACTAGCCATTTAAGTAGGTACCTGGCTTCTGAAAAGTTATTCTAGTCTTGTCTTAAAGAAGAGGATATGAACAATCGCTCCTTAGGAGGTTTTTCTTAGCAATATAGCACCCTTTCAAAGTATAAGCCAAATTTCTAATGTGAGCGTGCTTAGCCCCAGGTTCCAGATGGCTGAGATGTACTTCACCAGTCTCCATACATTCTCTTGAGCCATTCAGTCATTTCTTGGTGACCACTAGTGTCTCACCATGAGGGTACTTTATATTAAGCAAATCAACTCTTAACCTTCTTCCTGATAAAGCTAAATAGGCTGTCCACTAGAGCTCTTTATTAAAGATCCCAGGCCTCAAATCTCTTTGTGGCTTTCTGCACAATCTTTAATCAATATCTAGGCAAAAAAAATGTATCTGCCATTGCATTTAAAAATAATAAAACAATACATTTGAGACAGTGAAGGGACATAGGAGGAGAGTGTTGTGCCCTCAACAGCAAGTCTACAACATTGCAAAAGACAGTGTTCAGATTTCATCTGGTTTATTTTGTTTCCTTCAGTTCAAATCTTACCTTTAGATCTCCTAGACATAAAGAAATAAAAAATTAGGGAAATCACTGTATTTTTATGGCTGAAGAAACAATGTTCAGACTCCCTGCAGGGATGGGGGGGTTCTGCTTACCCACTGACGGTGTTCAGAGGAAGGCTGCGAGTACAGAAGTGTGAAGAGTCCATCCAGGACAGTGTGGAGCTGCTGGGAGGCATTCCTGCAGGGCTGGCCATGCTCTGCATCCCGATGCCAAGTGCAAACTGGGACTGCTTCCACTCAGCCCTTCTGTAGGTCATCTGCTTTGACCTGCAGCAGAGCACTGATATTTGGGCTCCAGGCTGTAGCTATTCAAGGACTGAGTTCATATTTGCTAAGCTGTTAATTACTGTGTAGGACTTAGTTTAATACCAATGACACAGCAGGAAGCATCCTAAAGTCTCTACTTCGCCATTCTCCGCTAGTACCAAGGGGACTATATACTACTTACTTCAACTTACGATGTCTTTAAAAATTATCAGATCACAGTTTCAAGAAGGAGCCATCCCAGGAATGGCACATATTTAAAAGAAAGGCGATTTCCAATTGCTACAGTCTGTAAAAGCCAGAGATCAGGTTCAATTACACTGCACTTTGCAATTTACAATCTGTTGGTGCCTATTCCAGCACAGGCCTGTTAAATGCTCTTTTGCTGCAGGCCTTTGAGATATGCTTCCCTACTGAAAAAGAACAGGTTCTTAGACCACAGCCTCACCATAACTTAAGCCATCAAAACCCAGGCCAGATCCCAGCCTCCACTCAGAAACTCAGGCAAGGATGACACACGGCTGGGCTTCAGCCCAATAAAGGAATGTTGCATGCTACTGAGCAGTGTTAGTGTCAGCCCAAATTTAAAACATGAATTCACTAGAATACAGAAATATGGTGTTCAGATTCTGGCAGGCAAACTGACCTATTACTTACATGCTTCTAAATCCAGAACTTGAATGTCCTCCAATTGTCCTCTTTTTGAGAATCAGGCCCTCCTGGATTCACAGCTCACTGGCTATTGCTGTGGCACATCAAACCTCCAGGGGTAACAACAGGGATGTGGTGGAGATGCTTGCCCTAATGTTTCCTAATGCAGATTGTTAATGGGAGTACTCACAACCAAGGCAGGTTTCAAGATCCAGAAGAGCACAAAGGCAGTGTGTTTCCCAGGCATGTAGCCCTTACAAACCATTTCTCATAAGTACAATGCAAATTATCCCTTAAATATGCTACTATAAAAATCAAGCAGCAGTGCTAAAGCCTGTAGAATTCTATCAGTTCACACCAGACCAAAACTTGATGCTCTCTAGGAAATCACGGCAGTATATGAAAAACTGGAGACACCAACGCAGATTTCCAAAGAATCCATGGCTGGGGTAAATCCAAAGTGCCTTGTGGCCTGTTACAACCAAGCAGGTTCAAAATACACCATTAATGGTGATAGCAAAAATATTTGCTAAAATGGAAAGTGGTTACATTGCTAAACTTGTCCCAGAACTGAGTTCAACCCACTCACAGATTTACTCCTTCCCCCTTTTCTGCACATCTACTTGTTATGGACCTTGTCAAGCACCAGAGAACATGAAAGTAAAGCAGAGGAGGAGAACACCAACAGAAATAACAGCACGCTATAACACACTATTAGTATTTAAAGATGAGACTAATTTTCCAACAAGAACATTGCCAGAAACAAGGCAGATCAAAGTTATCTACAATTTGTTTAGAAGACAGATACCAACAAGGGCCATTTCCATTAAATCTTGCCTATAAACAATGGCATAGTATGGAATTAGCACACTCCTGAATGGGCCATTGACCTTACACTGTAGTTATTTAACCTATGGTGTAATGGTGCAATGCACCATGAAAAAACACAGTTCAAAGTGGGCAGCTGCCATTGCAGATTTAGCTTTCACCCTGGGATGCTTTTGTTTTGTGTGTTCAGTTTACATTGCTCTTAAACCTTTTTGCTTCCCTTCCTGCATTTCCTTTTTTAAGCTTGCCTTACCAGTAACTTTTATTGTTTGCTTTCTTTTTGGGTGTGGTGGAAGCCAAAGATACCTATCTGGTATTGTTCCCACTAATAGTGAACTACATTACCAGTGACACGGGCTAAAGGGGTGTATTGTAATTAGGGTAAACGAGAGTAATTTCAGAGGAAAGCATGGAGAGGCAAGCTCGGGTTGCATGAATTGCTCCCAAGTCACAGGAGGAACCAGGTCATATAGCAGGCGGCAACCCAAAACCTAGATTTGAACAGGTGTCAGTTGACCCTCTGCCATGAAGAACAGTCAGAAAAAGCTCCGGGGCAGCAGGGATGGGAACGAATCCTGAAGGAGCTGCAAGCGCCAGAGCCCTGGAGCTCTTGGAAGTGTGGGGACTGCAAAAGCACACAGGACTGCTAGCTCTTATCTTCCCAGCCCTCAGGGGAGGACAGCTGGAGCAGCACTTGGGCAGCATCCAAGAAGAGGTTTTGTCCTAAACAGCAGGGCTAAGAACGTTCCAAGGAAGAGGTGAAGCCGACATTAGCAGCCTTAAGGAAAATCCCAAGGCAGTTTTTGAGGTGAAATGAAGGGAAAGCTAGGAGACGGGCAAACTTGGAAATGCAGCAGCTGCAACAGCCATCAAAGTGGAAGTCTCATACAGCTTAAGTATGGAGACAGACATAACTTCTGAGCTATGAGTATCATTGGGAAAAGGAGCCAGGCAATGCAGTACGAAGAGAGCTTCAGAGCTACGTGGTTATAGCTAAACAAACTAAATGTTAACAGGAGACACTGACATGAAGTTGGCTTTTATAAGGCAGAATTTTCCCTTCCTCCTCCCAGCAAGGCAGCAAGCCAAGCTGAAAGCTGATGATCAAAGGTCAGTCACCACTCCTGAATCTCACTAGTTATCAGGATCTCCACTGGAAACAAATGCTTTCACACTGCAGTTGGGCACGTTTATAAGGGCTGCTGAAAGCTACATTTAAATTAATGCAGAGGCAATATGCTTTGGGTTCGGGGCAACATTGGTATGTGAGATATTTGAGTGGCAGTGAGTCAATACTCTATTACTAGCACCCGCTGGGAACAGGGATGCAGCCTTGCTCTCCCCTCCCAGAAGGGGACCAGGATGGGGAAGCACCCACTTCTGCTACTTGCCCCATGCTAGGGTAAGCTGGGAGCTTTGGTTTCCAGGACTCTCAGGTCAGCGCCACTATTAGAGCCCTACATTTACTGTAATGATGCGTTTCAAAACGTGCTTCAGAAGAAACCCAGCTTCTGCAGATGAACAGGCTGCTCATGTGAATTCTGAAAGCCAGCTTTTGTCTGAGCTGCTCAAGTGTCCCTGCTGCCGGCCTGAGGCCTGCCTACCTACACTCCTCAGTAGGCTATAGCATCAACTCGCTTTGGCTGGAAAGAACTATTTATATCACCCCACAAAGGGTCATGCAACTGAGGTCACAGAGATAATTATTTGTACTTAGGAAAGGAAACATGCAGTAATTCACATTTCCTGCACAAAAGACCCTTTGGTTTCTCTCAGTTTGGATCTTAGCTAACAACTGCATTCCACTTTTTGACCTTCAGCTGTTGGGAATTGGCTTCTGGAATAGACAATTAGGAAGAAACTGAAACAATATTTGACTATTGACATGGGGTTGTGTACTTCTGAGCAGTGTCCTTGGCTCACTAATGGCAGAGAGCCCCCCCACCTACCTGGAATTTTCTGCCTCTCAGAATCGATCCTGGTATGAACAAGGACTTTCTTTACTGCCTATAAAGGTTACTCAAGGAAAAATCTAGACAAAGGACTTAGAGATCTGTCTGAAAAACATCATATTGGTTAACAGAAAGGAAGGGAATTGGGTTTTTTTTTTGCCCATGAGGCTGCGCCTGCCAACACCATCCTGCTATGCCACATGCATACACCACAGTGTTTCATAGAACAACAAGAACTCAATACAGGAAATGGCAAAGTCATCTAATACGGGTGGGCTAAAATGAAGCCGAAGAGGAAATAAAAGATGATATACCCACAAACACTCATTAAGTTGTGGGCGTTAATTAGAAACAAAACTTTTCTTCGAGCTAAACGGTAGTTGGGACCGAACATTACCCAAACTTAATATGCAGCAAAAGGAAAAACAAAGCTGTATTTTCTTAATGAATGAAATTCGCACGGGAGGCGCTTGGCACAAAGTCTTTGTAGAAACTAAGACCCATTTCAATCCATAGCATAGGACTTAAAGCCATAGAGTACTCTTTTCATCCTTCAACAGGCAGAGATAGGAATGGAAGAGAGGAAACCAACAGAAGAGCTTCAGAAGAAAAGTAAAACTCTAACTCTCAAGTTGGAAAACAGCAGCTCAGCATGCCTCGTGGGCTTTCTTCCCCCTTCTAAATTACTGCAGTATTTATTCCTCCACAGTGCATTCAAATTCCTTGTGTGTTCATCACTTCAGAAAGGAATTTGAGTGGAGTGGGAATGCATAACCAAGTATATGACTTGGATTACCTATGGCTTTCTCCAAAAATGCAGATTTATCTCTGCATCAGCTGATTTTGGAGATAAGCCAACTAAGTAGGCAACACACAAGAAAAGCAGTAGTCATAGAAGCAGCACTGAGCATACTAAGCAGTAGCATAGTCCCATTCTTCTTAGCAATTACCTCTTCAATTAAGGTTGAGGGCATTTTTTTTCAGGTCTTTGTTGAAACACATTCAAACACAAACCTTCTTGTTGTGCAGCAAATAATCCCTATGTGTACATGGTGTCTAAGACCCTGCAGTGACAGAGATCTCTGCACAGGACACCTCCACACTTGTATAGAGCTTCCTGACTTCATGGTGGCTCTGGAAAGATGTGGAGCTCGCTGCACACAGAGAATCCACACCAGCAAACCCCAACAATAAAACTTCACCTGTTACCAATAAAACCCAACAGATTTCTATGTACCTTCCTTGCCAAAGCAGTGCCACTGTGGAGAAGCTGAATGGAAGAGGGCAAAGTTTGCTTTCCTGCTCTATGTCAGAGCAAGGAAAGACTGCCTTTCATTTGCTGCTTTTCTCTTCTGTCTGCTTATTCCAGCTGGCCTTTGAGCAGGGCAGAGATCATGGTGCAGGAAGCAACACTGTAGTTCAGCTTCCTCAAATCACCTGGTTTCCATGTGCGGTTTAACCTCATTATCGACAGCTCTCACTGCCACACTTGAAAATGGGCCCTTGAAATCCACAGGCTACAACTTAATCAGTACTGTGACTCCCATGGAGCACTCAGTACTGAAACAAGCTTGACTGTATTTCTTCGGAAGCTCGTCACATTTTATTCTGCGTATCAGAAAATTAAGCCATCATACATACCAAATTCACCCACTGCAGTTATTCTGCCTGCAAGTCTTGATTTCACCAGTTGTTCTGTGTGCTATTTTGTGCACAAAGATGAAAACCGCAGCCAGAGTCAGGTCCTGCTGAAAGCTCTGACTCATTCTCATGTTTCTCTTTGCTCTGGGGCCTTTCTTTCTTCCTAACCTTTATATCCTTTCTCTGCAAGGAAGACTAAGAAAAAAAATTGCTCCCCCCATTTTCTGCTGCCAGTGAGAGTAATGGCTTTTGTTCACAGTCTTAATATAGCATCATCACCATTCTCCTCCAGGTTTTCCATGAAACAGCCTACTTCATCTCATCAGTAGTCACCAAAGTCAGTTGAAACGTTTCTATGGATTCCAACGGGCACTGAAATAAGCCCTTACAAAAACCAGCTTGTGCAGTCCTACTAAAAACTACTTTATACTGGGTGCATTTTTCTCAGGAGAGATTTTAATACTCGGGTCCATTACCTAAGTTACAGAACAACCCATAGGCCCACAGCTGTCAAAGTGAAAATAAATGGAACCATTCATTGAAATCATGCCTGCAGCTCACACAAGAGCTCTGTATCTTGTGTCTTCCACAACCAGGATGAGGAAGTACTTGTCAGGTTCAACAAATTGGTGACCAGCACCAAAGATCTTAAGCATATTCAGTTAAGCCAGTGGGCAATCAGGCAGAAGGCGAAGGAGAAGACGGTCTTCTTGCCAGTCAACTCTCTGTGCTGTTTGCTGTCGTGGAGTCTAATCCTTGCTAACCTCTGACAGATGCACCAACAGTCTTCTCTCTTCTCACCTTTGTTGTTCTTCACCCATTAGTCTGCTCTAAGGACAATTGCAGCATTTCAGCTGCAACATGCCAAAAATACTGGGCTTACATGATAAAGCTTGTATCAGGTGAAAACTCATGGAAAATAGGATTTAATTATCTCTTTTTCTTTCATTAATACCTCCTGAATCTCATCGTGTAATCTCAGGCAACAGTTCTCACTCATGGTGTGCCCATGAACGAGAACACTGACGTTCAGTGCCTGGCACAGTCCTTCTTGCAGCACCTTCTGGCGCTGCTCTTCCTTCTCCCAGTTTTGGAAATCAGTTGCAATTTTCAGTGCACAGAACACCTCAGCAGAGGATCAGCATTTCAAAGGGGGCTGTTTCCTCGTCACATCATAGATGTACTTTTGTTCCCATTCAGATTATCATGACTGTGGATATGTTACATGGTGGGATTGCTCACGTGGCAGTGAGTGCAGAGCAAGGTCTGTATCTACTGGACTTAGTAAAGTAATAGCTTATTACTACTACACTGGGTAGAGACAAGTTATCCTCAAGCAGGGTGTTATTTGGTTTAGCCATAGGCTCATTGATGTCAGATTCTCTCATCACAGGGTGAAGACCCAGCTGAGGTGACTTAATGTTGATCTACAGCTTCCAGAACCAAAGACAAAGCAAGAGAAAAAAAAAAAAAACCAACAAAACAGTCAATCTTCAAACTTCAATTTTCATCCCTTTTTCCCCTTCCTGGCAAGAAAACCAGCATCATCTTCCTTAGGAGCAGCATTATGCTACCCGCACCCATAGCAGACCTCAAGCGCCATCGTTTCAAAAGCATCAGGCTCTGTACGTCCCAACTACACACTATTCCCCAGTGTCTCTTTCCAGAACTTCTACCCACAAGCCCAACTTAAGGCTTTCAGGCCCTTTTAAAGAACCTTCATTCACAGAGTCCTCACTATCAGATCTTCAGTCCTAATCCCTATGGATGCCCTGTATTTCCTAGCAAGCCCATTTGCCTTCTCGTGTGAGTTTACATCTGCTCTCTTCATCCAGGGTAAATAAAACAGCATGAAGGTTGAGCCCCTGTTCCTCTGAAGGGTCCAGCTCACTGTATGGCACAATGCTGAACTTAGGTGGTTTGGCCCATCAGCATTGAAGCGCTCATTTCACCCGAGCTTCTGGGACATTAGCTGCAGCTCAGCAAAGCAGACACGCATGTTTAAACAGCCCCGAGGAATCCAGGCAGTGACATTGCCTACTCACCTTCCTAAATGCTTAACTGCATCAGAGCTAGTGTGACGTAGCTTTGGCTCTGTATTTAACCACCGGAGCCTAGGTTTTTCACTTGCCGCTTTAAAGGAACATAGGAAGCCTTCTTTTTCAGCTATTGAACTCCAGCAGGTTTAGCTAATATCAGGGGAAATCATGAGTCCTTTGGAAATCTCTGCAATTTAGGCACATAATGTGTAAAGGAAGATTGTACAAACAATGCAGCCAAATAGCCAGATTTTGGCAATAAAACAGTCATTTACTGAGGAAACAGAATACAGAGAAGAGGAATTAACTGGGAAGTGCTCTTATGTAAAATTATTTGCCCAATTTCCATGTAAGCTATCAGTGAATCTTGGAAATTACCTTGGAGATTTTCAGTCACTGAAACGCTGTTGCCAGCTCTCTATGTCCATGCCACAGAGATAATAACCACACTGAACAACTCTCCCCTGCTTCCATGCTGCTTTTGGAAATAGTGGAAAAGTTGCCTACGCGGTGATGACTTTAACAATAAGAAAATTCCACCTGGCATCGCACCATGTCCCTTGCTCCGTGTCTGGAGCACTGTAGGACCTGTGATTCACCATCACACAGAGCAAAGGGGCTGCTCACTGTCTCCAGAAAAACAACCAAATGACTTCAATTCCTCTACTTTGAGACATTAAAGCCAATTCCACCATCTCTGCACTGCCACTGCAGCACAGTTTGTGATGCAGAGAGAGTCATGAAGGCTTAAAGAGAGGCCCTAGGAAGCTGCATTTCTGACACTCCTCCTGAGATTCACTGGAGCAGGATTACAAAGTTAGGTCACTATCTATTTCCACAACAACTCTACTGAATAGGAATGGGCCAGGTACAAGCACTAAAACACGAAAGAGGCCTGGACTTTAATCCAAACCCTGAGTCTTGACAGAAGCATGAAAATGTAAGAGGAAATATCTCTATTATAAAGGTTCCACTTCCTTTGAATATATGGATGCATTTATCTCCAGGGTTGCAGCCACCAGCCAAAATCTATCCATCTCCACAGATGAATATTTAGTGAGATTATGAGATCATATTCTCTGAAATGGATTCTCTGGTATTCAGTTTGTCCAGCTTCAATTCATGAATTCTGCACAGTGTGTTTCAGAGAACACAGTGCATCTCAGCTAAAGATGACTCCTTAATAAACAAGATTATTTTATGAACACATGAATTAGAGAAGGTCAATAAACAAGCCCTATTTTAATAACATCCTCTGCATTTTCCCCCAAGAGAACCAGAGCAGCAAGTGAATTTGTGTTTGTATGAAAACTCCAGCTCCACATACTCTGCTGCTGTTTAGTGCTCTTAATTGTTCCGGGCCAAGCCTGTTTGCATCAGCTAAGGATGAAGTCTTCCCTAGATTTGATTCATCATAGAGTACCAAAGATAACTATGCTAAGATGATTGATAGCAACACTGATACAAAGCAGAAATAAGGTGCAGGAGAACTTGGCCCTCTCCAAGAAGTGTAGAGTGCATCTTAGGCAGACAGGTTTTGTGCTTTTAGAAGTAGGTCCTTATTAAATCATCCACCAGTAAATGTATGAATGGTCATTTTTTTTGGCTGAGCAATAAGCAGGAAAGCTCAACAGTCTGTTAAAACATTTCATCCCCTGCATAGCCATTTCCAGCCTATCTATGGCCTGCCTTTTGAGGTATCACTGTATTAAAAATGTTCCTCCCTGAAGGTATTTCCACACTGCAACAGATGTCACTGACTTGGCAGTATATGAAGGGTCTATTAAAAGTAATGCGATTAATTACTTGGGTTGTCATCACAGCACTGCTTTTGAGATATTTAAAATGGTTTATTATTGATAGCTTAATCCTGGAAAGTGCTGAGCACCTTCACACTCAACCATGGACACTGAGACAAGGGCCAGTGCAGGCCCCCCAGTCACTGGGCATCCTGGGGTATCCTTCTGATGGATGGATGCATGGCACCCAGTACGGGGTGCAGTGCCACCACATGTAGGAGACCTGACCCAGCAGCAGGGAGACTGTGGCCATCCCATGGTGTTTGGAGTACTGAATCCTCTATTAGCTGATGATTTGGGAAAGCGACATTTACTGCATCCATTCACTGGGGAGGGCTCGCACCAGAGTGGAGGAGGGTGACAAGAAGGAAGCAGCAGAGAGGAACTGCTAAGTGCCAGCCGTAAGCCACATCCCCATTGCTTTGATGAAGGGACTGGTCATACATAAGCTGTGGTGAAACAAGGAGGGGGAAAGAGAGGAGTTGGGAGTGAAGGAGTAAAGTTGAGCCTAAGAAAGGGGGAAGGAAAGGTGTTTCCTGTAAGTATTTTAGTGGTCATAGAAACATAGAATGGTTTGTGTTGGGAAAGGACCTTAAGATCATCTAGCTCCACCCCCCCACCATGGGCATGGACGTCTCACCCTAGACCATGTTGCCCAAGGCTCTGTCCAACCTGGCCTTGAACACTGCCAGGGATGGAGCATTTACCACACTAATTAGTGTTTGTCTTTTTGGTTCCCAATACCCAAATCAGTAATTAAATACGCATATAGTAATTGGCAATATATCAATTTTCCCCAAGTCTAGCCTGTTTTGCCTGTGATGGTAATTGGAAGCGATCTCCCTGTCTTCATCTCAACATATATAATCATAGAATCACAGAATGGTTTGGGTTGGAAAGGACCCTAAAGCTCATCCAGTTTCAAACCCCTGCCATGGGCAGGGACACCTTCCACTAGAGCAGGTTGCTCCAAGCCCCATTCAACCCTGAACCTAGCCTTGAACATTGCCAGGGATGGGGCAGCCACAGCTTCTTTGGGCACCCTGTGCCAGCGCCTCACCACCCTCACGGAGAAAAGCTTCTGCCTAATGTCTAACCTAAAGCTTTCTCATTCCTGTTCTTCCCATTCTCCCCTCTTCCTGTTGAGGAGGGGGAGTGCACGAGCAGCTGGTGGGAGTTTGGCTGCCAGCCATGGCCATCCCACTGCACTTAGATACCAAATACCTCATATGGACAAATCGTGTGCAGGCAACTGGGAAGTACAGGACCTATGGAAACCTCAAAGAAAGGCAGTGAGTGGTTCTTGGTGCCCACTGACCACTGAACTCAGCCACAGCTACCAGCATCCTTGCTAAGCTGTCTGGCTGCATCTTATTTCTTCATGAGGAAGTGTCTCTTGGGTTCTGCTAAATTTCTGCCAACACATTTGACTTCCATCTTGGGACAGAAAATGCAATATAGCAAAGCATCCTTGAAAAATCGCTGAGCTCTGCTCTGTGGCAGTAATGACAGCGTCTATTGCCAATAAAAGAGAAGGAACAAATTCCAAGAGGCAAAAGAAAACAAACTATAGGCATACAGAGCATATGAGAAGTAAGAGTACTCTGCTGCCTGGGTCTCTAAAGCACAAATCTTTGGTTAATTTCTGTTGCTGATATTGCTGCTGTTTGTTTCATTTTAGACATAACCACAAACAAAAAGGAAGCATCAGATACAGGGTTAGATTATAGAAGATAATTTACACAGAGCTTCCTCTCAAAATTGATTCAAATTGTCTCAGCTACAAGAGAGGTCATGCAAAATAAGATCTCCCTAAACACTGTAAACAGAGTAAGAATAAACATGAAATATTAGAAGAGGGTGATGTCTCCAGGCATCTTTCTCAGCATCCTCAGTGATACGGAAGACAGAGTCATTGGCACATTAATGACAGTCATGTACAGTATTAAACTGGAACTTTTCTCAAGTACTACCAAGGGCCATGAAATAATACAAGGGAAGTAATATAAGTGTGGGTAAAATAGAAAGAAAATACAACACAAGCAAATACAGGACCTCACCTGAAGTCTACTGAATTCAGGCTAGAAAGCCTTTGACTCAGTGATACTATAGATCTTTCTTGAGCAAGAAGAATTCGAACTAGCATTTTCTCTACATGAAACAAAGCTGCAGCTGCTCCTCTAAGAGCAGAGGCAAATCTGAAAAGCAACAATAACAAAAGTGAACTACAAGTGAAAAAGGGGAGCTAGAGGTTTGGCTGCATCATGCAGTTTGGCAGCTATGCAATTAATACATTTTGGGCTGCAGACACATACGTACATGATGTGGTGCTGTGCCAAGGGACCCAGGGAACACTAAAAGAGGTACTTGTGTTACCAAAATCTCTCTGACTGTGTTTGCTTGGCACCCCATTTGATCTCGGAGGAGTAGAAGGTTTTACCTCAGCGTTAGAGCAGCATGCAAGGTCGGCCAGCAGAACTGCATGCTGGCAAAACCCAGGCTGACTCATTTCAGCTTCAATGCAGGTCTCAAATCCATGGAGGTTTTCCCAGCTGTTGAAAGAAGGGCTGTGGGGAAAAAACACCCCAACACCAGGAATCATCTATACATATCATCGTGGCTGGCTGCACTCACTGGAAGAGCTGAAGTGTTCCCTGTAGCTGCTACAAGATCTGCCAGATGCTGTTTGCTGGCCACAGTAGTGTTCTCAATGAGCTGTACTCGATCCCAAAGTAGCAACTGTGGATGAACAGGCTAAACTTACCTAATTAACCTCTGAAATTACATGATAGCAATACTAGATATATACATGATATAGATGATATAGAATACATGATAGATACTAGATGATCTTAAGGTGCTTTCCAACCCTAACTATTCTATGATTCTATGATTCTGTGATTCTATGATTTGAGTGTCATTCTATACTGCACAGATTCCACCCTCTCCTTTTTTCTGTGAGTTGAAAGAGATGGATTAGCTGGAATTCAGTTGACCTTCTGTTGTTTAAGAGCGAGTCTTACTCGTTATGCTCATATGAGGTGGCACAGAACTAAGCAGGCATCTAACCTAGACAGGCAGGCTTTTATGTTATGTAAAGCGTAAGCAGATTTTGAAGTAAAGCTACTATTAACCTCTGCCTAATTTCTTCTAAAAGGATTTTTTTAAGAATTTGAAAGCAGGTCAAAGAGAATGCTGTGTTTCAGAGTAAGGCCTGCTAAGCAAAGGCCATTGAGATAATACATGACTTAGGCATACTGCAATGCTTCCCTCTATCTGTCTTTCCCTCTAGGTTGAATCTATTACCATCAGGTGGCCCTTCTTGCTCTATATGCTGCACACCTTGAAACAATGAGCCCTTGATCCCTGGCACATCTGTGTATTTATGCAATAGTAATAATCGCAACTCTTCTGAGATAGCAGAGGGTGTTACTCCAGGGAAGATTAGCTCATAGTGTAGGTCTTAAGAATTTACTACTTTGGGAAACATCTGCAGAATATAAAGAAGCAATTGTACTGCTACTTTCTTCTTTCTTAATCATGTGCTTGAAGCTTCTTAGTAAGGATATTTGAGTGGCCTGTGTGACAAATCACTGCCTCAATGTTTTTCCTTATGGGCACATCACAAATCCAGTTGGGAACATTACAGTCTGATCTCTTTATGGGCATTTCAGCACCTGCTAGGAGCATATCAGAGAATGAACTACTTAGCTGTTTAGCCCCCAGACAATGAAGCAGGCAGATACAGAGCCCAAATTCCTCTCAGTTTGTGCTCAAGAGGAGGAACCGTGTAACCACTTCTGCTTTTCCCTTCCTCTTTCATCACCTACAACTCTGAAGAGGGCTGACTATGGATCTCAGACACTGGAAATCAGAAGACCTATCAGGTAATGTAGCACATCTATAACAACAGGAGTATTTCCTCTAGGTTACTGCATTCTAAGCATGTATAATGAAGCTAACACTATCATATGATCTGGTCCTCAACATTTGGATGCTCTACTGTTGTCTTTTCTTTGTGTTTACATCAATCCTGTCTTTTTTGAACTCTTTCACTCAAATTTCCCTACCAGTGAGAGCTGATCAAACCTCAAAACTTCCATAATGTGGGAAAATCCAAGGATGATGGAGTCCCAAGACCCTGCACTAGGATTTCAACATTTCTAACAGCCCCCAGGTTCAGATTCAGCTACAGGTAGGCACATGAAAGCAGCCATCCATTAAAGTCTGACCAAGGTTCAAACAGGCTGCACAGCTTCAATGTGAATATTTGCTTCTCTATTTTCTCTTAACTACTGCAATCTAACTCCTTCACCCAACTATGTAAGGTGCTGACCCCACATCTGCATGAGATACTGACCTACCTCAGGCACTACTGGCTTCAAAATAAGCTTTCCTGGAAGCATTTTCTGACATCTCTGGAAGATGTCAGAATGTTCAAATTTGCTTTATAATTAAAAAGAGTAATAAAAAATAAGCAAAAAGAAATACTGAAATTGCCTTTCAAAGTGCTTTGTACCAACAGGCATTGCATACAACATCTGAAATTAGAGTTGGAATGAGATGCTGTTGGTTTGTCAAATTAAAAAAGAAAGGTTCAAAAGATTTCATGGAAATTGTAAACAGAATGAGTAAATGAAATGCTTCCTGTTTACTTAACCAGCAACTTCCAACACCAAACCTGTTTGCTTGAAAAGCTTCACTGTTTTGCTTCAGTAGTTTTGCTCTTCTCCTCTGAGCAGATGACTCTTTTCACCATTTTCAGTTAATAAGCAGCGCGTAATTAAATATAAGCAAGGTACCACTGTAGCATGACTTGATAGGAGAGGAGTTACCTCACTGAGACCACACAGCATATGCAGGGCTCTGAATTAGGTAAGAGTAATGTTAACTTTTCCCCCAGAGTTTCAGTGAATCTGGTCTCCCCGTAGGAGGAGATGAACAGAGCCAGTGCAAGCGTTCACACCAAAGATCTACACTGACAAACAGTGAGCTCAAATTTAAATGCAAAACTTCCCTTCCCAGCTATACTTTTTGTCTTTGTCATCCTGGGACATTTTGCATGACGAATCATTCAGTCTTCTGATGCTCACAGAAGAAAACAGCCTTTGGACACCCATCTGCCCAAGAGGCTGGGATGAGAACAGACGCTCCTTTCAAGCTGCATTCTTCACATTTCATGGTGAATCTGTGATAATACACCACAAAGTGCCTACTTATGGATTTCTTAAAACTGCACGGGTCTGTTTTACACCGTTGGCTGTCCCTTCAGGTACAAGCACTGAAATTTGGACTTAAATATACTTTCAATATATGTTTATCTGTCCACATGGTTGTATTTTAGGGTAAAAATCATTAACTAAGTTCCTCTGCTATAATCACCTCACTGTTTTTTTTTCTTGGTCAATTTGAGATTGGGTTTTGGGTTGCTTGTTTTTTGGTTTATTTTGGGGGAGGCTGTTGGGGCTCTTTTTGGTATAGTTTTGTAAAAGCAATCTCTATGGCTATGCATAGCAAAACCAGTTTCTAAAAGGAATTTTTCAGGGCTATTTAGCTTTGAGATGTGTGTGTTCTCCAACTGGTACCTAGTAGACATTTCCTGTATCAGAGCATCCTGGGCACAGCTCTCAGAAGCAGGCAAAAGTTCAAGTATTCTCTGGTCCCCTGCGGCACAACAGCATGGCACAAAAGGCTCACCTGAACAGAGATGCAATAGTTGCAATAACCCAGTGCTAGAGTTATGACAATGCTATGATGTGACAAGCTGCAGACTTTACCAAAGCAGAGGATTTTAATAACTCATTTCCCTGGCTCCCTTCCTGCTGCTTATCCTTATGAGACAGTTGTCTACCCAAAATGGGACTTTGCCTGGCGTGGACTTAATCTAAGTCATAGAGACAGAACAGCACAAGAACAATATAGGGGATCTCTGGAAGTTACAGCTCACCTCTCATTGCTTGTATTTTCCACGCATGGATAGCTCTGAAAAACCATGAAGTGAACAGTCTTTGTCTTTTAAGATGGGACTGGTCTGGCCTCCGAAGCAACCCACTTCATGAATTTCTCTGCTACTTGAGTGTTGATTTCAACCTATCCTTCAACCTATCCTTTACAAGCTTATAGGCAAACAAAGACAAAAAAGAAACCAGACGATACAGTAAAGCCTCAGTTCAAAACATATGAATGACTGCAAGAGCTAGGAACTTCTACAGCCAGGCACATTCCTAGCATCCCTATGCACAGTCTGTGTAATCCGTAGTATGTTTTATCTATCTTTCAGTAAGTCCATCTGCATGCATGCTATAGTTACCAGGGAAAAGTTAAAAATACACCCTAGGTGTAGCGATGCATAAGGCAGATCCTCACCAGTAAACCGGGAAATGAGTAAATCCCCCACTCTTCCTGAACAATTCTTCACAATGGCAACTCCCTCCTTCCTGCACACCTACACTCTCACACGCCTGGAGAAGCTGGGGGTGGGGGAAAGCTGAGCTTTGCAATGTTGTTGGGAAGCTCATCAGATCCGGCTACTTCCAATTAAAGGAGGGAGCAAGTTCAAAGCCTCTGCTGATCTCGGCTGTGAACTGGCACCACGCTCAGAGATGACTGTGCCTGCTGCTGAGACACAAATCCACTGAGCCTTGAGAAGAGGGTGTACGAGCATGTCCCCCCTTCTGGAAGTAAAACAGGATAGGAGGGAAATCCCAAACCTACTGAAGTGGCTTGCAGGGCTGGAACACTAACTTGAACTGACAGGAGGCAATGGCAACCAAATGCAAGTGAATGCAGATGCTGAGGGTGAGCAAAGACTAAAGAGAAGAGATGCGCAGAGGGGAATCTGTTGACATCATCGTGCTGTATGGATCTGCAAGGTTCCCAGCTCAAGCAGCCTTGCAGCATCGGCTTTTTCCTTCTCTAAATTCACACACTTTTAAAGGCTCTGGTTTTCAGACCCTATATATTGTACTGGGAAATTAAGGAACAGCCTTCCAGGAGAAGATTAAGATACTTCAACAGTTAGCAGGAAACATGCCTGGGGATGAGCTGTATCGTTTGTCACATCACTTCCCTTCTACCAACTGTTACAGGATTCTAAATTGAGATAAAAATTGCCCAGTTTCTGCCATCAGCTTGGGCCTGGATTCTTTGCAGCACATATCAAATCTAGAGCATCATTTCACTGACGAGAAACGGATCTACAAACATAGACCTTGAATTCGCTGTGACAAGTGCAACGACAACAGTCGTGGCAGCAGCTCTCCTCTATATGCTTTATCTGGCCCTTGAATATCATTAGAGCAGGGAAGAGGAGTGGGAAGAAAAGCTTACAAGCTTGTGATACACAACAACTTTACGAAGAGGTAGGTTCCTACTGCCCTCTGCTGTAACATCTTTATAGAACTTTCATGAAGGAAGCACGGAGCGTGAAAGCCTAATGTGCATACTAGGCATTACACTCAGACTGTATTGAAACTATGGTTAAGTGGAATGAGACAGCTAGAAACAGTAGGCTTTGATTTCTTGCTGCTTCTTTTAATTCTTGAAGTGGATACACACTTCTTGTACACACATAGAAAACAGATCATAGGCTGATCACTTCTGCTTGTTATTTTGCTTATGAGGCTTATGTATTTTGGATTATGTGCTCACAGTTTGCAGTTCTAATGAATATATCATCACAGCCTTGACTGCAACATCTTTTGTTTTTTCTTCTACTTCAGGACTTACCAGATGTTGACTCAAGACTGTACTAAATTACTCGTAAGTCTCCCTCATAAAATGCCCCAGTGAAGCTTCCTGGAGCCTCTTTCGCATTGCACAATCACTGCAGCACCAGAAACCTACCACACTTTCCTAGCAGCATAGCAATTAGGTAGTCCGGATGGAACATCCTACTGAGTAGGTCTAATTCATCTTTAAATCAGATATCAATATCACTTAAGTTATAGATAAAAGGATCATGCTGGTCACTGTGTAATACTGATGTCTATGCACATGCTGATCCCTATATACAGAATTCCTTTCAGCTCTTTTCCAGTAGTTCCTCATGTTCCTTTAAAGCTTTGTAACTTTTGCAGTCTTTTACAGAGCTACAGGCTTATATAGCAAGACTTGAATAAAGTTTTCTTCCATTCATTTTCTTCTGTATTCTCTTCCTTTACTACTCAGATGCCAACAAGACTAAGTTTACTGAATTTGGATAAGATATATTGTTTCTTCGCTTGCCTCTACTGATCAAGCAAACAAAACCACTTCCTATAGAAAATACAATCTATTTAGGGTCAGTAAATAAGATGCAGCTATTTAGCTTGACTCTTCCTCCTCCCCAAAATAAAGACAGACATTACAGTGATGGGAACACTACTGTAACATGGCAATTTTAGCTTGGCAACATGCACGTGTAAAAGACTGCATATGTAAGTCACACATATAAACAGTACATATAAATATAAATATAAATAGAGGCTGAGATTCTCAGTGCCACTTGGATATCTGAGTACTTCTCATTAGAGGGAAGACAAATTTGCTATTCAAATCACTCCAGCAGATTTCAAAACCTCTTCTGCGAACAGTCTGGGACATCAGCTTTTACTCTTGCAATTTCCTTCTTAGAGCCTTTTCAATACCTCTGCAAGCAGTTATATTTAAGGAAGATTAGAATTCTATGGTTAAGGCTGCAATACATGGATTATGCATGGGCAAGGTACTGACTTATAGATAAATCCACACCTGCACATATCTGCACCCTCATTCAAGGCTAACAAGATTCCTCACCTTTCCACAACCCTCCCTGAACTTTAGATCACATTTCTTGTATGAGTTGCTATGCCTTCAAAGAAGGGATGACACAACTACAGCTCTCAAACGGCCTGAAGCAGTCACTTTTATCTTTTAAAGGCTGTAAGGCTGCATTCAACTTTCATACAAAGGACAACCAGTAACTAATGAGGCATTTGAGTTATGGGAAACCCTAGGAAGAAACTGCAGAACAGAGCCTGCAGGCAACTGCACGAATGTGAGATCAAAAATATTTAGAATATAGCGGAAAGAGCTGGCGGCACTCATCTATAGGACACAGACATCATAAGCTTTGGAGAGCCTCCAGTTCCTGTTTGAGATTGATTCTTAGCTAATGATACACAAGATGGAAAAGCCTACCACATCTCTGTCACAGTATGTACATGACATTAAAGCCAATGGCAAAACTTGGGAAATGAAATAGTAGGTCAAAAGCCACATTGTTTCCAATTGCAACCATATAATTTTGATGAGGTCAAAGAACACTGGAAAAAAGCCAGTTTTGGGGTTTTTTTTTGTAATAAAAAAGGCATGTGAAGCATGTGATGTAACACTGCTTTGCTAGACCCTAAGGGACCAGGAAGCTTCTCAAGAAACTATCAGCCAGGTATATGTCAAGTGACTGACTGGAGAAAGCATGCACTAACAGGATAAAAGTGCAAAACAGTTAAAGAAATATTAGAGCTGGCATTAATGTACTTTGCTGCCATGTTAAAGAGGCCCTGTTTATGGTCCTGATCTGGGTATCTGCTTGAACACTTCCCTAAAGTTCAGTATGCAAATAGTCCTAATGATTGAAAGGGAACTACTACTGTGCTTAATTTTAAGTAAACACTTCAGTATACCACTGAATCAGTGTTTAAAAGGATTAAGGACTGCTAATCCATGTAAAAGCTTCCTCCTACCTCATATACCTGAAGAACACAATTCAATAAGTTGATCTGAAAAGCTAATTTCTACTAGCATTCTATATTGCTTTTCAATAATGCAAAACTACCAAGAGATAATGCAAAATCAAACTGAACCCTAACAGGAGCAAGACCTATTGGCTTTAAAAGCAGTACTCAAGTCACAGGACAGTAGTACCATGTGAAATGATAGAATGGCTCTGCTTTCTCTTTCATCTCCAGTTAATTCTCATGTTTGCACAAAGCTTTTCTGTAACATCTGTTTTACTCACTAGAAAAGAATACATACACGGCAAAGCATTTCAAATCCTAAATTATGTACTATTCCTCTTGGCATAGAAATTATTTCATAGAGGTTAATTATTCATGTAAAAGAGAAGGCCTGTCCTCTCCCACAAGCTAGTCTGATTAAACAAATTCGTCTTAACTGATAGCTACTATTGTCTGCAGACTCTGCAAAAGCAAAGTCCATATGTGGAAAATGCTATAGTTGTTGAAGTACTGTAAAGTCCCAATATTGTGATGAGTGAAAGGCAGATGGATCAGATCGGCTGTCTACTAGAAGCATCACAGGGAGCAAGGAAGCAGTATCATTTATGTCATCGTCAGTGTGAGAAAGTGTCTCCCTGCAACAGCTCAGCAACTTGAAGGTTTATCTTAAGGTTCTTCCTCTTCCTTACAGAATTGTCTCAACAAGAGAGTTGCCTGCTTGTGTGAGAATTCAATTTCTTAGATCTGTGATAGGCTTAGGCTGTGGGGCAACTTTCTTAGAATTCAGCTTATACAGTCATTAAATGCGGAACAGGGTGACTACAACGAGAGGAGCTATTGGCAAGGGCTTCATTCAAGTTGCAACTCAAAGGCAGTTTACGACTAAACAGGTTGCATAGGTCACATTATGCACCTTCCTGCTGGATGTATTTATTAGTCTTGCAGGACACACAGACATGTCCACATGAGTAAACTAGAGAGGGGCAGAGCTATCATACAGCTGCTGCACTTTTAGCACAAGCCTTGACACACTTTCACAGATGTCAAAAAGCCATTTAGAGACAACATCCGTATGTACCCTTTCCACACTGCAGAAGAAAGATATTGCAATGCACAGAAAGTTGTACTAAGAATGAGATGGCAAAGGATTTCATTGATGTGGACTTGCTACAGGCATTCTTTTGTGAATACTTGACAGAACACCCAAGACAACCAGACTGAGGTGAGTGCTTGAATTGAAGAGATTTACATACTAGGGATATCTGTTACAGGAACCAACTAGTAAAGTTTCTTATTTCATGGTTATATTGTATTAGTTCTTTTGGGTATGCCTTGTCACCAAAATCAATGGTGAATATATACAAGAGGACACTGACCTTTTCAGTAGTAATGTTATGCCTAACCTATTCCTGGTTTGCATCAGTGGAAACCTGGACCACTGGAAGACAATAGGAACAAAGAAGTAGCTGCAGTCCTAGGGTTTGCAATAGTACCTGTGGGAGAGAAGCAGCTCAGAAAAGATGCTATTGCCAGGGCAATGAAACAGTGCAAAGGTTCTGGGCATCGTCTCCTGGGCTGCCATAGAGAGCTGGGTTTTGCTATGGCAGAGCCACGAGGAGGACAGGAGGCACAGCCATCTTGTGCCCTCCCACAGGGTGGAACTCTTCCTCAGGGGATGAGGGCTCAGCTGGCACAGGCAGGGCAGCACACATCTCAGCTGAAGCCAGCCAGACCCTGTTTCTCATTAGCAGAAGTTCCAGCTGCTTTCAGAAATCCTGATGATAAAGTGCAACCCAAAAGAAAGGACTCCAGGTCCTATCTTTTAGTTTTGTTCCAAATTAGCAACTGTAGCCCTTTAAACTGTTCCTTTCTTGCTATTATCCATGAGAAAAACAGTTGTTTGTCATGCTTCAATTAATACATGACCTGACAGGCTTTGTGTTGGGATCCAACAATAGACAGTTTGCAGATATTAATCATCAGGCAAGGCTTCAAATGAGACATTCAATAAAAGGTTGATTCTGTGCTGTAGTAGATAAACCCTGAGCCCAAATAAATGGCTTTCGTACAGTGTGAGAAGGAACCTTTGCCCTCCTGGGCTTTTTTTGTTAATGATCCATGCAGGATTCTGTCCAGAAAGCTGACTCACTAGGCTGGCCTGCCTCAAAATACGACCATCGCAGCACCAAAGGCTTCACACTGGGAATGGCTGACATAGAAAATGAGCATTTTTAGTGCCCAGGGCATTTTATGCAGCATTCATTTCTATTTAGCTACTTCTTCAAGGCCTTCCATGCCCCTTCAACAGTACTCTTGCCATGTGGGAGGGATCAAGAAGAGTTCATGATTTATCTTTACTGTCATTCCATTTCATGGAAGTGAGACTGATTCCTCATAACTGCAAGACTACTGTGCCTGGGGCTGCAGAAATGAGCAGGACATGTATGTTCCATCTGCTTGAAAAGTAATTACAGGGATCAACATAAGCTCCTTGCTTTTTATGGAACAATGTTTGTTCTTATTAGTGAAATAGCATTTCAATAAAGTCAACAGCTACAGAAACATATAGGTTGTGGGTACAGCTATATTCTGTACCTACATTAAACTTTTATGAATTTGAAATCAATGAACATTTAATATGCCTGACAAGTTACAAATTTTTCACTGAAATATCTGCTATAGCAGTAATGGTTTGAGTTAAAGCAGCATGTAATACAGGGAAATCTCCTTCTAATGCAAGATACAACTTGCTTTAGGAAAAGTACGATCAATACACTGACACTTTGTCAACAACTAGTTAAATCTCTCTACCTATCATACATGGGATATTGACACAGGGGATATTCAGGAACACGCTTGTATGCCCAAGAGGCAACAACAGATGGTGCATGACTGCAGCTAATGTTCTAATCTATGACAGTTTGGAGTTCTTAAAAAAAATAACCCAAACCAAACAACAAACTGACAGTCCTGCATTATCCCACATCATAAATGGGGTGCAAACTGCTATAACAGAAGCATGAAGTGGTAACATCTGAAGAGTTCAACTCTTTGAAAGATGAAGTCAAGGAGGTTTTGAAACACCCTAGGTTCAGGGTACGTACACTAAAACACCTAAATAGGTGTTTAGTTTTGTGGGTCAATCTTCTTCTCCCTGCAGCATCTCCATAGTTCTTAAGAAAATCATCTGTATGTCTGTTTTTGACATACAGATGACCTGCCACTGAAAACAGCATGTTCTTTCTGTCCAGATGTTCTTATATAAGTGAACAACACTGAAAGACCACTGAATTCTTGGGAAATACTAATTGTTAATAGGTCAGCATTTGGCCAGATGAAGTCTTTCTTTGTGGAGAACAGAATAAGAGACCCTGTATAAATTCTAACAATATCTGTGCTACAGATTACAGAAGTCAGCTGAAGAACTCTTTTTAGGCAGCAACAGAAACTTCTACATGCCATTTTCCTAAATTATTGCAGCTCAGATTTAAGTGAGTAAAGGCAATATCTCTACCTCTTCTTATGAAAGGCCACTTTGTTTACTCTTTTGGCCAGCAGCATCATGCATTTCAAAGATATGTTTGTTTCTGGGGTTGTTCCTGAGAGTTGTTCTATTTATAAAACAGTATTACCAATCATAACCATCTCCAGCTGAATACCCTTAACACGGGTAGCCTGGATACTAGTAAAACACTTGCTAAAGCAGCACAGGACATGCAAACACCTCAGCAGGGTAAGTTACCTTTACCTTATGCTATGGCAAATAAACTGCTGCTTTTCACTTTTTTTTTAATGAACTTGGGTGTCTAGTGGGACTCAGGGGTGACCAGCTCTCAAACTGGCCACCTCAGTTTTCCACTCCAAAGAAAGGAGTCAGGAGATACATTTGATAATAGAATCATAGAATAGTTAGGGTTGGAAAGGACCTTAAGATCATCAAGTTCCAACCCCCCTGCCATGGGCAGGGACACCTCACACTAAACCATGGCACCCAAGGCTCTGTCCAACCTGGCCTTGAACACCGCCAGGGATGGAGGTGTGACGTATCTATAACACACATACACACACCTACCCCTAAGAAGGGATGTCAGCAGAGGCCACGAACTAACAAACATGGAGCAGAGGTAATAAAAGCAGATTTTCATGCTGGAGAAAGTAGATACATAAAAATAAAGAAGACCACCATAAGTGGGTAAGGAACTACACAAGCAGCTTATTTCCCACCAGGCCTGCAACACTTAGTACTCCCCGAATGGAAATATTAAGGCTAAAGCCATGTGTGGACAATTTTCTT
Organism: Psittacula echo; assembly: GCF_963264785.1. Lineage (NCBI taxonomy): Eukaryota > Metazoa > Chordata > Aves > Psittaciformes > Psittacidae > Psittacula > Psittacula echo. The sequence continues at coordinate 4,080,000 of NC_137738.1, read as the reverse complement.
GCAACAAAAGAATTCAGCCTGAAACAAGATGTAAGCACCAACTGCAGCACACCACTTTTGTTTTTCCTATAGGGAAACTTAGGAAAACAACTGACTTCCAAATGTTACTTCAGAGTGGAATTTTGTGCTGTTTCCAGTATAAGCTAGATGCCTGTTTCAAAGCATGTATCATTCCAGTGTTCTCCACTTGGAAGTTCTTGTTTTGCTTCTAAGTTGTACAGGGCAATGTGTGCTATCTCTTACACGGACAAATGACTTAATACCACAGGTTAATGGCATTTAATTCAAGTATACATGCTGCTTTCCTAAGGAGTGGGATATGTATGCAAAGTAAATGCAAAACTGGGTTTTAGAAAATTAGTCACTTGAAGTTTTAGAGGAACAGCAAGAAGCATCTTGTGAAGTTCTAGAAATCCAACTCCTACCTCATTGACAAAATGCTGACATTGAATCTTCCACAGCTACAAGCAGCCACGGAATACTAACAAATGGCTCCAGCAGGAAGAATGCACAAATGCTTTCATTCCCAGTCTTAGTAGAAATTATCTATCAAAACCATATGCAAGATCACTGCAGGATACTAAACCACCCCAGCGTAGCACAGGTCATCCTCTGGTGAGTGCTATTAATAAAGCAGAGCAAGGATCATGATTTTTTCTTTGTCTCACAATGGTACAGTTTCTTCCTCCATTGAGCTGATTCTAAGAACTGCAGGCATCAGTTCAAACACAAGAAGTTGACATGTAGTAGCAATCAGCATAGAAAGATGAGCAGCCAACAATAACACTGCACATTAGCCCTGCAGTAGGTCAGTGCTACTGTCCTGCATCAGCCCAGTACATACTGTCAGTATGACAACACCATTGTGAAGGAGGGATTGCAGTGTCTTCTTCAGCTGCTGCTTAGAAGTGTTATCTGTGGGTCAGCAAAAATGTGACAACAAAGCAGCATCTCTGATACGGGTGGAGAAAATGTCTTATTGCTCATTCTTTGAAAAAGTTAGAGAATTAAAAAAAGTCAAAATAAAAGACTAAGGAAGAACCAAAGCTTTGGAAAAGTTCCAGAGTAAAACAGAACCCTTTATCAGGAAATGGTGGCTAGTGCTGCCAGAATTGCACACAGGACATGTAAGTACTGTCTTTAGGTAAGGAATCTAACCCGGACTGCAGGCCTACAGGAACTCTCACATCTTCACTCTAGTCCTCACAACCACTCTATTGTCAAGAAGTCCTTTGATATTTCTGCTTTCTACCATCATATTTATCTACCTTAAAAGACTGTTAGGCAGATGTATTGCTTGGATACTTGTGGATTACAGACTACCATGAAAGGGAGATAGGAAAGCATTGTATTTGCAGCATAGAGCAAACATTTCTTGTTTATAAAGCATTAATATTATAAGCTTCATCCACCCCAGTTTCCTTCAGTTTGAAGACCAGGACACTAAAACCAGTGACTGAGGACATTCATGACCTCTATAAAACCCCTATGTACATAAATAAGGTAACAACACAAATACAGTTCAAGTAGTTGTGTACAAAAATTACCACATGCAATCATAATACAAAAATTCTGACCATAATTGCTTGCAAATAATTAGTTTGTAGTTTAGATGAATTAGACAAAAATACTGCACTTCAGCTACCTAACAAAGCCTCCTTGTACAGGCATGGGTGACTGACTAAGCGAGCACTTGTCTCCTTTAAGTGTCAGTTTGAGGCTCAAACGCTTCTTTGTGGTACACTGATGCCCCCTCCTGGCCATTTTGATAACTGAGAAACAAACCTTAGTTCTGAATTATATTTATTTTTAAGGGAGACACAGAAGCCATTAAAACTTCTCTATTACCTGCTAAAAAATAAACATGCAGCACTGTAGGGGAACTAACTGATGCGTGACAAGTATAAGTACATGACAGTCAAGCTCTTGCATGATTCCCAGAGGTGCCCAACAAGGTATGCTCAATCCTATCACCACAAACCTGAGCTCCATTTTCTCTCAGCCTGCTTTCACAGCCTCAGGTCAACATCGCACAGCCCTAAGGACATAAGCTATTCTATTTTCTCAACTACCACATACTACTATAAGAGCTGAAACCAGATACATGCTATTCATCCCATTGCAGATGTCTGACCCAATAATGCAGCAGAAAGCGGAAGGTATCCATTTATTCTGAACCTAGACTTTGCTGAAGCACCCTTTTCAGAGTTATCACACCCTTCCAGCTTTAATACATGGTTCAGTCTGCACCCTAGAAAGCCACAGAAGTAATCTGAGGTGGAAACCCTAAAATCTGAGTGGTTAGAACACCTGAATTGAACTGGAATGGCTCAGCAAAAGCATACAAATTGTATTTATTCCCCAAGAGGTGGCCCATAATCCCTGTGTGGATGAAAAACCAGGGCCCTGGGGGAGCCAGTGGGACCTGGAACTTCAGGGATACAGAAAGAGATAGGAATGAGTGGGCCAGTACAAACTTCTTTTAGGGGTTCCACATGGCCCACTAGGGACTAATAGATCAATCTTAAGAGTGTGGCCACTAGAGCATTAGTAAGTGCTCTGTATGGAGTCTGCTTCCATGCCAGATTACCTCATGCTCACCTACGCAAGAGGGTATCTTAAGACCAGAGGTGAGTGAAAGCTGCCAGAAGAGTCAAGCTGACCTTTGCTTTCCTTTTTTCCTGCAGTTGGCCAGTGAGTCACTACCAAAGAGCGTAGTGTGGGAACTCTGGAGAGAAACCAAATGTCTCCTGAAGATACTGGTCTTCCCACCACCTTCCCACAGTCTCCTCCTGAGCTTTAGTAAGTCTGGCACGCAGGCTGCCCAAGAACTGCTCTCAGGTCAGCTACAAGCTCTAGGTAACTCTGACCATGGCTGTCTCCAAGCTTTTCTTTCTCCATTCCCTTCTCACTTTTGCCTCAGGCCACAATGGTGATCAGCACACCTTCCAGCACATCCTCCCCTTAGTAACCAACCACCTGAAATTCTTGTGACACAAGCTTGTCTACCTCCCACTAGACTGCTATATATATGGAACAAAATCATGCCAGCAAGCAGGACAGCACATCCTTTCTCTGCTGCCACCCTGGGGGCACCAATCCATGACTGCAGACTGCCTGCTGAAATAGCAGCTCTGTACCTGACATCCAGGCCTCTGATCCTGAAGTGACCACACAGTGATACAAGACATCTCTCCCAGGACAAATTTCACGCTGCTGCTCCCTGGGCCTAAGGAAGGGCAGCCACGAAACCTTTCAGGATTGCTAGAACGTGGAAAGGAAAACACGTTACTGCAGTCAGCAGGTAACTGCGTTCTGTTCTAAGTAAACTGACACCTCAACCAGTGTTTGCCATCCCTACTGTTTAGAGTTGTGTGTGGTCATTAACCCTACAGCATTTATGGAGGGGATAAGGCTGTATTACCTCGAGATATGGTTGCTGTGCTGCTCTTCAGTACAACTTTTTCCGCCTTCTTGAACTGTACACATACCCCAATTGTTGGTGTTCTGCTAGTCCGCTACTGCTGAGGTGCACAGCCTCCTCCTGCTAGGTTATCCAGCCACCAAAGATTTCAGCCTTCTCATGACAGACTGAAAATGAGTATCTTGTTGCAGCCTATGGTATCGCCATATTGAACCATCTGGGAAGCTGAAGAGACCTTGCCACCATTGGTTAGAAGCACCAGTCAGAAAAGAGAAACAATAATAAAAAAAAAAAAAAGGGTAAAATCAGAGCAATGGTAACTACAACAAAGAATGGAAAAGATACAGAGAAAAATGTTGGGTAGACCGTGTAACAGTAGAGTAACAGAATGCAGTGACTCTTGACAGACAATGTCAGAAGCGCAGACGCCAGTTTGACTTTATACAGCATGTGAAGCACTTCAGTGTCATATAAGCTCTTCTCATTTTCATTTCATTCTATCGGTGCACTCGTGTCACCCATCTGTGCTGGGGGGCTTCACAGTGGTATGGCCCACAAAGTAGTTTGGATCATTGACACCACAGACATACAAATTGAACAAATTTATTTTGTGTGAAACAAAACCAAAATATCCAATTTGCACATAGCAGTATGGGCTCTGCCATCCAAACCAGGTACATGAGCACAATCAGGAGAATTCAATTCAAAACCACGTAATTGCTCCAAACTAACACAATAGTGTAGATAGAGCTTTTCAAGAGCAATCCATTTTAGGCTAGTGGAAGCTGGCTAAGTATCAAATGATTCCCTCAAACCAGGTTTAAACTCTGTGGGTGTTTTCAACAGTATAAGCCTGTGATACCAAGCCCATGGGTGGAGCAGAGTAAGAAGTGCTTAACTAAAAGCAACATATTATGTAATATTTGGATAGATAAGGTATTGAAATTTAGTATCAGCCCTATTCTGATAGCATCTCCCAATTAGCTCTCCACACCTAAACCAGAACCATTTATTTCTCCCCCTATGTAGTTATATTGGTTTATATCAGACCTAAACATACTTCTTATGTATTTTATGTATAAAGAAGAAGTTCTTTACTGTAAGGGTGGTGAGGCACTGGAATGGGTTGCCCATGGAAGTTGTGAATGCTCCATCCCTGGTGGTGTTCAAGGCCAGGTTGGACAGAGCCTTGGGTAACATGGCTTAGTGGGAGGTGTCTGTGCCCATGGCAGGGGGGTTGGAACTAGATGATCTTAAGGTCCTTTCCAACCCTAACTATTCTATGATTTTCCACCAGTCAACCTCCAGTCACTGGAAATTTGTACAAAGAATCCCACCTTACTTATTTAGACTTGGAAAAAGAAGATTCCAGAGTGGGAAACAAGCCTGGACACCTCTGCCTAAGACTAAACACAACTTTTTTATGCTTTTCATGGCAGCTCCGATTCTTTTTTCTTCAGAATCTTCATATATTTTAAGAGGCCTCAAGAAGTCTGCCAAATTTAAGCGAAATAAATTTGTATGTTTAATTGAGGTAAGCCTAGTTACAATGCAGCAAGATCCAAGTTATTAGGAAGCATGAATATATTTCAGCACTGATCAAGGGATAAGGTTTCCACATCAGACAAGCGGAGGATAAACATGCCAAGTCTGCAGTAATAGCTTTTCACCCACTGGCCTTCTACCACTAGATGGCATCGGATACCAGATCAATTCTAACATGAAGAAAATAGTTCCGTCAACTGGATTGGGTGTTTTTTCTTAAGCACTCATGTTAAATTCTTGTATACCATTATTATACACAAGATAGACCAAGGAAAATAGTATATCTTCTTACTATTCTAGGTGGTAAAGGCAAGGAAAAAGCTTCTAAGACTAGTATTCAGTTGTTTGTTGTTGTACCTTTCTTTAGGTAAGAGTCTTGACTAGGAAAGAATTAAATAAAGTGTTTGCTTTCCATCACTACTTCAACAGAATGGGGCATTAAGTCCTACAGCTCATCCTCCTACCCAACCTCCTGGAAGCTAGATGTAATTAAGGTGCAGTTAAGATGGCCATTAATATGCAGTTCTTGTAACACGCTCCCTCTCCCAGCATTTCACAGAATGATACACATTCTATCTGTGGAAAGTGCAAGAAGCTACTCAGCAATACCAGCGTGAAATACAACCATAAAATACTCAGTGGTAGCTAGTGGAAAATTACTCTTGTATACATGACCAGAAATTCACCAAGACAATGAGGGATTTACATGAACTGTACAAACGCTGCTACGAAGGAGCCAGAGACAGCAACGTGAGATACTGTTCACATTGCAGTACATTTGTTGAAACTTCAAAGTAATGGATACAAAAATTATATTGGAATATGTTTACTTGCCAAGGTTTTCCCCTGCATTCATCAATGGTGTGCGCTCCTCTGCTTCATGTCATGAGCTGCAACAGCTTGTTCATAAGATACCAGATTTTTTCCTGGCTTAAACCTTCTCAATAATTAATTGGATCTATCTACACCATTCTCTCCTGCAGCCTGAAGATTCAAACCGTTTAGAGCAACACAAGCAGACAACAACTCTGCCAAGGGAAAACCGAGTAATGATTTTGCTCTCTGAAATACACTATTTTTGAGTATCAGCTATCTGTAAGAGTAGAATAACTGTTTCCCTGCCTATTTGATTTACTTCCTCCACTTAACAGTAACTCAGGTTAAGTTAAAACACTGAGATTTATCTGGGCATGTCTATCCTATTTAAACAGGATTTTTCAAATGTTTCTAGAGCTCTGCCTGGGAGCTTTTCTCACCTTTAACATTGAGCTTACATCTCCACTTGAACATACAGAATAGCTTTTGCTGATCTGTATTAGCAGCTGGATCGAGTTAGCACCTGCTTTCTGATATGCTTGCTTCTAGGACTAAGTCTGCAGTAGGCTGAACAGGCAGCTTGAGCTGCAGATTCTGTTACCTAAGGCAGCGCAGAACCTAGGAAAACGGCTGGACTAGGCCACATGCAGCAAGTGTACACTGTTTAAAGCTCCACCTGTTCAGACTGTTTCAAGAAGCAGCAGGAGTTTTCCTTGGAAAAGATTACTACAGCCACGTATTGGCAAGGGCTTGTGGCAAACAGCTAGTCCGAATTGGTTTTGCATCTTATTTCCTGAAACACAGGTGCAGAGATTAAATGAGTTCAAAACCAGGACACCAGGAAGCAATGAAATTTTGTCCTTATTACCAAGTAACACGTTGAGATCATTATTATTTATTTTGACAAGGCACTCTAAGATACACAAGTGCCTAGACCCCTTTGCTGGTTTCCCAACAACTTGAGGGTTCCACAAGGAAAATGCCCAGGCACTACCAGTTCCAGAAATCCATGGAAGATGAGAACCTGGCAGAGTCATAACACTATGAAGTACCCAAACTTGCATCTTATCTTAGTAATTTACTTACTGTCCCAACACTGACTTACTGTCATATGGTATTCCAGTGTTCAGTTCAACATGGCCTGAGGTTCCTTCAGCTTGAATCATGAGACATGCAGTGAGAAGAATGCTTCATTATTAGCCCATGAGCTGCATGCATCCATCTCGTTAGATGCTGTCATCAAAACCCCGATCAACCCTTGGAACAAAGCGAGCAAGACAGCTGTACGATTCAGGCGGAAAAGAATGATCTCAGCTGCGCTGAGAATGATCTTGAAAGTTGCTACTACTAATTAGCAGAAGCAAACAGAAGACATCCAGGGCTATGCCTAAATATCCTAAGCCTGGTATTGACAGAGTTCCTTACTGACAAGAATGACTGTGTATGTGAACATCACAATTCTGTTTTGATTAACACAATGCTCTTTAAAGCATGTTATTAGCCCATGTGGACTCAGAGATGGAGACACCTGACTGCACTGTAATCATCTCTGCTTCAGCATTAGGAGACATTCTCTCACCCTTGCCTTTTCACCAGTTAATCTGAAGCCAAATATTCACTTTTATCCTCATGTACATTACAAAGCAGACGGATGCCAATCATGTATTAAGTTACAACTCAAGCAAGTTCAAAAGCAATACAATATTGACAGTATCACTTTGCCTCTGCTCTCTGCTAAGCTGTAACGCTACCTGTCAGGTTTGTATAAAGTGTCTTCTCTAACAAACCTGACAGCAAGGAAAGTTCCAGAAACACCAGCTACTGATACAACCATTGACAGTTTACCAGGGAAAAATTCAGAATCTGATTAAAAGCTAGGTTTTTGCAACTGTTATCTACATAAGCCTTCTCAAAGTAGGTACCCTTTTCTGTTAACGTTTGAGCTTCACACCAAAGGCCAAACATGGGGTATTTGTCATCTACAGATTCTGAAAACTCCAGCTACACAAAACAGAATTAATCTCAGGTCACCTTCAGTTCAACCATGTTAGACAGCAGTAGTGTCTTTTATATTTTCATTACTACACAGCAAAAGATATGTCTGCCAACCCCAAACTAATCACATACAGCTCTAGTCATTTAATCTGACAGCTTCCACAGTATGATGGCAATATCCTCTTGGGCTTATCAAAAGATAAGCCAGACAGGAACATTTCTTCATATAAAATAGAGGCTGCTGCTCATCAGCTCCTACTTCTATCATCTTCTGGCAAAAATTCAGCAAAGAGGATCTTTATCTTCAAGCAATCTTACAAAAAGGATGTAGGCTATTAACAAAAACAACTTCCTTCCATAGACCTCAAGAATTTCCATTGGAGTTTCCCAGCCAAATGCACAGCAATGCACTGCACTGGAATACTACAAGCCATGTCACACATAACCTATTTGTTCCTCTCCAAACAGAGGATACAGTACAAACACAAACTGCCTTCATAACAGGATGGTGAAGCTTGGTGACACCTAACAGTTGTACACTTGCACAGTGAACTAGATGCAAAAAGAGGAACTCAAACTTCAGTAGCCACATATACTTGTGTGTGTCCAAACATTGCCAACTGAATGCAACCCACTAGTGTAAGACATTTACAGTGTTTTCAGTAAGTCTATTTCTACAGCATTTTTTGGAACTAGATCAGAGCAGTATTCAAGATATTACAGTAGCATAATAACCACAACTATATGAAACACTTTCTTCTTTAAAGCAGCAAACAATTATGAATATTCCATGAAGAGAAATCACTAACCACTAAGAAGCACACAAAAAACACCCCAAAAAACCATCACATAAAATCAAGAAACTCCTATGAATCAACACAAAAGAGACCCAAGAAGCACTTCTTCGGACAGTATTTTCAATCAGATTAAAGCACACATTGATTGTTTGAGAATCACAAAATGCCTGCCGACCAAAAAGGAATGAGACAAGAGGTTATGTGCCATAATATTATACTTTGCTATGAAATCAGAAATACTACTGTCAAAGGGGTAGAGGGAACACACAAAAAATACCCCTGAAATGATGTAACAGCTCATTTGAGAATCCTCCTGTAACTTCCCAGTGCACTAACACTGTGCTATGTAGTGGCATTTTAGGCTTGTATCGACAAGACATTTATATAGAGGGAAATCTGTTAGCAATTAAACCAATAGCGATTTCCACAGGAGGAGTTAGTTTTATCTGAGTATAATTAGATTCAGGTTCCATTTTTTACCTTTTCCAGAATGGACAAATAGTAAAAATACTGAAGATCTATATTAACAAGGTAAACATCAGCTGAAGTGGTATGGAGAGTTCTGTTATGTATCTGATCCTCCTGGTTTACTTGTAGTATGCAATACTATTTATAGTGGTAACATTATTAAACCATTTCCCCCTCCCCCCAATATGATGATGGATGTTAGTAGACAATCTCAACTCCCCAGAAGTCAAAACAGCACTCAAATCCTTTGCAAGTGATTGCTGCTATATAAACCCAGAAATTCTTCAGAATACCACCTTCGGATCTGGCTTTCTAGCGCTATAAAATAAACTAAGAGCTTCCTATTTCTTTAGGACACACAAGAAGGCCTGAAGACTTTATTTTCCTTTTGACACAGCATCTGTAACACAAGCGAGCATGTTAGGTACTCACATAATGTACAGTTTTACACCTGGACATTCATGATACAGAGGACACTGTTCCAGAAACTAAGGAAAAATGGAAAAGTGTTTATCCAGATACTTAGTAACATGATGCTTCTTATAATAGAGGCTTGTACTTGGTAAAACCCAGCATTTTCAAAACCTGTAAAACCAAACCTCAAGTAAGCAGTGACTCAGAGCAGGAAGGTAGCCTGTCAAGGTTTATGGAATACATTTCATCAATTACCTTGTCACAAACTGATGGTATTCTCACTCATACAACTCTCATCATTGACCTTCAATAACAAATGTCTTTGAGCAATACCAGAAGGAATCTACTTCTCTATTTTATTTTATGTACTGAAACTCTGGTGCTTTCTTCAAGGTGAGGTAAATCAAACCACTGTTCAAAACCACAGACCAATCCAATATAAATCAATAAAATATATATGCCATGAAGTTTGGGTTTGGTTTGTTTTTTTTAATATGAAACTCCACACTTCTTGAGGAACAGTAAGGTACGTTAAAATAACCAGTCAGACTTCATTCAAATGAATTAGACAACTTTTACTAAATGAAAAAACCTACATTTAAAATATGCATTTAAAACAAAATGGAATTAGAAAAGAGACTTAAATCCATTTTAAAGAACTTGCTCACCGTGTCAGAAATCAATATATCTCTTGCATTATATAATGTGCCAGTTCATAAAACGTAAGTTACCAGAATCCTCAATTTAACATTTTCAAAGACAATACTGAAGTCAAGAGTTTTACATCTACTGATGCACATTTAGAATGGTATAAATCTGAAGCCTTCCCCCAAAGAATCTTACAAATTTGACAATATTCAATAAAAGCTTTTGTAGTTATGTCCAATAAGTATTGCATCCTAACGCATAACAATTCTGTGCCTTTCATATATCCTACTATAAATTTTCTATCTTCTCTGTATCTTGCCATTTGCCAATGTTAACTCTTTTGAGAAAGGAGAGAACTGGAAAGAAATACTGCATAACTCTTGATCAGGTACAGAAATTATTGCTACTATAGTACACTACAAAGCAGAAGTCTATACAACAGTATATGAAATTTGATCATGAAAATCCAAAGGATATGATCTTTAGTGACATAAGCCTTATAATCATGTTGAACATTCCTACAGCATTTTCAGCTCACCACTCATCAGCTAGCCCACTGTCCGTTGATGAACATCCATTTAAACACACCGTCTTACGAAAAAGAATGTCAGCTTTCAAAGGCTTAGCAAATAAGGATCTTCATGTTCTGTGGAACTATGTAAGATGAACTTTGATGCAGGTAAGGAGTTACCTGGAAGCTAAGCATGCCAAAGGTGTTTCATGCTAATAAAACTAAAGCCAAGGTACCACATAATCAAGTTACCAACTAATAGGAAATACCATTTTTGTCCTACCTAAGTTAAATGAAGTGCCATAGCACAGTGTAACGTCAATAATTTAAAATAGTGTAGTGCACAAATTTATTGTATGGCAGTTTAAGTTAAAAAGTCAAGACAGGGTTTTCTGTCTCAATTTATGCTAGCTGTCAAGCTGTCCAGTCTGGGCTTTTTGGACTTAATTTGCCTTTTAATCACTATCATACTAGAAACTTTGCAGTGTAACGGGGCACACATTTGGGCATCATTATTATGAACAATAGGGAAGTAGGGGGAGGATAAGAGATCGGTGGCTGTTCTAAACAGCCCCTTCCTTATTTCAATTTCAAAGAGAGAGCCAGGAAATAAGACTAGATACCATATTTGCATCATTCTAGCTACAAAATAACCAAAGTAAAAGCAATCAAGCAACAATAAGACCACATTACACAAATGGAACATCATGCTCTCATCTGGTTTAACTATTACATCAAGTTTTAACTGGGATGTTGGTCAACTTTAAAAACCGTGGTAAATGTGAATATGTAGTTGCAATAGTTTTTCCTAATATTTTATTTTTTTAACTCTATGCTGGATATTAGAACTTGGAGCTATACTTGTTACAATACAGTGTCGCACATCTTTCTACTAGAAAAAAAATTAATAAAGATCCTTTACCCGTCTCTTTAAGTTAAACGTGTGACATCATAAAGGGTGTCAAATGGCTGGATGGTTTTACAGTGCACACATTATATACTGTAATATGGAGTTTTGTCCTTGACAGATCTGATGGTGTTTCTACATTATTCCTTTCTTCACCTCTTCTTCGGTGGATTAGCTGTGCGAGGTGGAGTGACTGGACGCCCAGAATTCAGTCCACCATACTGGTACTTGGCTTTCTTTTCAGATGGTTTCAATATCTTGGAGAAAATTAAAAAAGTTCTTTTGAGTCAGTGACAACTAGGAACATTTCAAATACTGTTAAGCCAACATGAAATTTCATTGAGCAGGAACATGGATGGGGAGGAAATTAAATCACAAGCCTACAAATTTCTTAACCCTACATACAACAGAAATACTATTTCTAAATACTTCTAGTTCTACCACTACATTGGGGTGAGAAAGGGAAAGAAAAGGGGCTGAAAAAATGTCCAGGAAAGAATACGGATTAATACCTGGTCAGAGTAACCACACTAGAAGGGCCCCACTAGTCCATTAGTCTGTGTAATTAAGGTAGTCTAATCGCTAAGTGCGACTAAAAAGAATCACCCAATTAAATTCTTAAATTAGCATCCAAATAGAGGGAGTAACTCAATATGCAGGAGTTTGGAAAACAACAAATCCCACATAGTTCTCTGGAGAACAGTTGGTCTGCAGTTTTAATCACAGACTGCTGTGCAGTCCTCTTTGTAGCTCAAGTATGTTACCTTAGACTAACCATAAACACAACAAGCTGACTCAGTCCATATAGCCCAACACCTAATGCAATACTTAATGTACAAATGTATCGTACCTGAAAGGAACACATCAGAGTTTCATCCACACTCATCATGCCTCCTGCATTGTCAAACTCTCCACAATAATTTGGAGCTGAGAATAGGGTGACCAACTGCCGTTTAGCAAAGAATTCATATCCATCTTCAACCACCTGTTAACACCAGAGAAATCAATACAGCTCACATTAAAAAAAAAAAAAAAAAAAAGATACATTTTGAAGAAAAAAGCCAGTCCTGAGGCAAACAGGACTTATATTAAGGAGATGGCAAGAACTCATCAAAAAAACTATCATATGTCTTGGTATTTCAGTCATTTTGTCTTATCTTGACACTGAATGCCAAATCTGGTACCTTAACCTGTCTGACATTTCGAATATTAAATATGCATCAATTTGTTCAGCATTTTCATACCTGAAGTCTGATTATGCATTGCCATTTCAAAGATTCCCAGTATTTTATGGCTTATACACAGAATTTGAATGTCTGACCTATTAGTTCAGAGCACACACAGTGTGGCTACCAACCTCATTGCAACTGTAACACTTGAGTTTTACTTACACTGGATGTTGACTACACAAACCTCAAGTGTAAGCTTTTTCAGAGTTTTGATGCTCTAAAAGCATAGTGGTTCTGTCATATTTTCTCTAAGAGCATAATCCACCTTTAAAATAGTGCAAGGAGTACGACACACCAGCTAAGGATGTTCCCTCTTCCCCGAAATAGAAGCATCACTTTAACGTACTGAAACCAATGCATCAACTGCTCACTTTGGTCCAGTCAAGTCACCATGGTCTTTTAAAGGAAGTCATACTCCTTATATGAAGAGCTGAAGTGACTACATGAATACAAAAAATTGCTACCAATCTCGATCAGCAGTTAATAAATCTTAATATCTATTCCATACACTGACTAATCTTTTTTATCAGCAGAATGGCAAGGAGAAATATTCAAGGGTTCCAACAGTATACCCAAGTTTAAGTGACACAGAATAAAAAGGAGAGAGCTTTCAAAACTGACTAAATAATGACACTGAAATGTTATACAGGAAATTGAAACCTGGTGTCCACCTAACTAGGACACTTGCTTAAAGTAACTTAATAAAATCAGCAAAAAAGCACACTTAAATATTGATGATGCCAAAAATAACCTTGCTTTCTGCACATTTCAGTAATTCAAACAATATATGCCAAAGTACTCTAAATAGAGGAACCAAAATGAAGGTAACGGTGAAATCTTTCATGTACAGACATGTTCGTGGAAACATTCAAAAACATTTAATACTTCCATGAAGCAAAGCAGATAGTTTAAGCCACAACTACCACAGAACTGACTACTACTGAAATGAACAACCCTGAAACTTCAGTGTAAATCTCAAATTCACTTTGCCACTTTAAACATGGACTTTACCTCTAAGATTCATATACAACATTAACTGTGAACACTGAACAGACAATATGAAAACCAGACATCACTGTGAAAATCTACTGTTAGCATTTTACTTCACTGACATTAAACAGTTCAATATAAATCAATAGCAGGACACAGGATTATAGTCCCTTTATGAGAAAGATACATTTTTCCTAGAAGTAACACAATGAAGAAGTTTCAAATATATTCTACTGACAAGCAGCAAAGACACATAAAACCTAGAAGGAGAAGTTTTAAGAAGCAACAGCAGCATAATTCATACCTGGTGAGCTCGACAGATCAAATCCAGATCGTGACGATTCAGAAATTTACTGACCACATCAGCACCAAAAGTAAAAGAGACCCCGCGATCATTTTCACCCCAACCTTGCACATCTTTGTCTGGGTCGGACCACAGTAGGTCACACAGCAAGCCTTTGAAAGATAACACAAGTGAAGATGGTAGTCTTAGGAGGTATCATGCTAGAATATGAAATGGTTTTATTGTATTTATCAGAGCAGCTCTCCTAAAGCAAATAAGCCTTGGCAACGAATTCAGCAACACTTAAGCTGCAACTCAGACAAAAGATATGAACTGTATAAGTCTGGAGATTTTTTTCCTCATCTCACCAGGTAACACTAACTTGAGATGAAATGAGTCAGAGACAAACAGTTCTTTGAAATAGTATTTAATTGTAATATTCAGCATGTTTACAGTAAATATTTGAGTTTAGAAGTACTGCTGTGGGTTCACTTTAGAAGGCAACCATCAACTTCACAGCTCACCAAGAAAGCTTATTTTGAAAGCTGCAGTACATTTTAAAATCCTATGCAAGCCCAGTTACTAATACAGCAAATAAATTTGTGTCACAAGCTTCTGAACATGGAACAGATTTGATTCTTCCCTTGCTTAACATAAAAGAAGAACCTGACAAGACTTAATCAAAATATAACATGGCAGAATTCTGATAACACTTTCAGTTTGCTTGGAATACTGTTGACTTTTCTAAAAGCCTCGTGCCAATCAGCCTGGAATCTAAATTAGAACAATAAACCCCTCTGCTATTTCAGCACTGGTCAAGATCCTTTTTCTGCTGCCAATATTTGGTCAGCCAAATCTGGAGTTAAAACTGGGTACTAAAAAAAATTCTCTGTATCAACTCCAATGCATTTATACAAAGAACTTACAAAGCATTTTCGCATGATAAAGAAACAGGCCAATTCAACTACAACACAAACCAAAAAACATTCAAAACGTATTTCATAGTTTTCCATTAAATTCTTTGCCTGCAATGACTATCCCACAGGCATTTAAATGCTTCAGAGCATTGTTTCACAATGTGAAAGATGCCAGCAGGCTCCTTTATCTGGCACCAAGAAGATTTGTTTTACAATTACATCTGGTTATTTGCTAAACAAAATGCTTAAGACACTATTTCTTAAATAACAAGTTGTAATGAAGCAAAACTAATATCTGAAACCTATTGTGCAACTAGACCATTTTGTATGTACATACAGCTATCAAAATGGTCTTCCGTGCCTGTCGCAGCTCCACTCTAGCAAAGGCTAAGACTTTATTTCCTTTCAGAAGACAACAGAGCAAATAAAACTTCATTTTACATACAGTATCTAGAAATAAACTACTGAACACAGACAGCATATGACAAAAAACTTACTTTACTGAAATTCAGTTCTATATTGAACAACATGTTTTTCAAAACAGAACAGTTACACTGCAATCCCTAATGGTTTAGCATGAATTTTCAACAACTGACAGAAGCTGCTTGTCTTAGGTGCTTAGGAAGCACTTCCTCTTCTAATTCTCTCCCACAAATCAAATCACCTTTAAGGGTTATACACAGGAATAGAGAAACCTGTTCTATAATCTTCAGCAGCTGTGTAGCAGAATGCTGCCACAGGTTTGTCTACACTGAACTATGCTGCTCAAGTAGGTTTATATTCTAACATGCAACACCATTGCAATAGCTTAGGCTGACCAGGAGCATACCACAACACAGCTGATACCAGACATTCAAGGTTACACAAAAGAAGGAGTCACAGAAGTCAGACCAGTTTATTTTTCATTTTTCCATAAGACTTACTTCAATCTGTAATATCAGTTGCCTTAAATGGGTCCAAAAGGCCAAGACCTTCTATGCCACTATACCATATGCACACATGTCTCTGAGGGGACATTTCATTTTACCTGCTGATAAGTATCCAGCTATTGCTTTTGAAAGCAGAATTAAGGCTGCAAACCATTCCATGGATCAAAAACCTTTTTTTTCTTTCCCCTTTTTTTTTTTTTTTCTTTGTTTTAATCTCTGCACTTATTTTTAGGAGGTACTAAGAATACGTATGATTTTAGAGGAGTGTCCATGGAAACCAGAACTACATTCTGCAAGGGCATTCCTGAAGTGGGGGTGGCTCAAGCAGTAGTATTAGCCTGTTGAACAGAAGTACCTTTTCTGAGAGCTCTGATAAATGTAGAGACTGACTCATTTGTACTGACATTTACTTGGTTATGCATTTAATGCATAAGTAGCATAAAAGAACAATGTAGTAATTTATACTACAGAAACGCTCATTCACTACTCTAGTAATGCTTCTCAGTGTCAAGTGTGTATATACCATCTTGCACAGAAATGTTGCTGTTTAACAGGGACAGTAGATACATTAATATAGTCCCTGAGTTACTCCTATGCACCAGTACTGAGGAACATTACAGGAAGTAGAATTATTCTATTCCAAGGTTTAACTCTAATTGTAGTTTGTGCTTCAAAAAAGCATTTAGATGGGGTATCTCCTCTGAAAGTTAATTTCAGACCACTCTTGAAATCAGCACTTCAAAAAACATTCCATTGTACAGCCTGTCAGTCTTTCCAATCCACTAGTAACAAAGTCAGGAATAAAGGGGACATTGAGGAAGATTAATTAAACCGTTCAGAACAATATTACACAGAAAGCACTGGCAATTGAAATCTCATCTGCAGTGAATTAGGAGCTATACTTTTCAAATTTATAGAGGAAGGAGACATGCCCCAAGTAGAGAGAAGCCTTAATTTTTTTAAGTAACACTCAGCAAGCTTTAAACAATTAGGTTCTTTGACAGACTAAAAGGTTTTGTTGAGCCTAACTGAGGCAAGAAAAAAAGCCTAGCTGTTTAGTTTCATTTGATCTTTCCTTAAGTTTCTGGAGCTTGTTTTAAGGCAAAGTTGTGGATAACATATCCAAACTTGGATAATGTGTCCTACTTTGCTATGACAACATGAGCAATAGCCTCTTAACAGATCAGATAACTCAGCCATTATGAGGGACAACACTCACTCCCTACACAGATGTCAAGGAATACTGCACTGGGAACAGTTTGCCTTAAGTCACCACATTACCTTTAGAGAAATTGATTGAACCTGTTTCATCATTAAGACCCATTTACAGTAAATTCCACGTTGCTCACCTGTGTCAGGAACATCTGTAGGTCTCATAATTCTCCGGATCTGTTCCATTGACTGGAGATCTGGAGACAGACCTGTAAGTACAAGAAAACAAGTGACTTATCTCCATATTTTACCTGCAAAAAGAGTTCCAGAGAACACACATTTAGAGGTTCAAAGTCATACAGCATCCATTGTTTCCACTGTAATAGAAATAAAAGACAGTTTGCTATAAGACATTTAAGTTCCTGAATAGAAGGACAGAGAATAACACAAATGAAATTAGCAAGGGGTTGTAACTGTTTTCCTACTATGCTTTTAGCCACACAGCACAACTCCACAGTTAGGAACAATCTCTCAAACAGCTTACTAGAAATAACCACTAAAGAATAGCATTCCCATTATTTAACACAATTATACTGAGCGCAGATAACATTCTTTACAACCACCTTACTTTATAAAAGCTAAAGGAAAATCCCTTCAGTGTTTTACCACACATCAGCTGAGCAGCAGGCTCTGGATGCTGTAAGTGAAGCACTGTGAAGCACTGAAGACTGTGCAACTGCAACAGCTAAGGAGCACAGAGCTGGTGATTATCTACTATAGCTCAGCTGCTTAGTCATTTATAAAACTGTAGGACCATGATTACTCAAAAAAAATCATTTATCAAAGACACAGCTCTTTCTGCATAGTTTTGCCATATTGACATGTAATTACAGTCAAAGCATGGGACTCCAAAGCCACCCTCCAAACAGTTTAGGTAAACACTCTAGAGCTTTTCTACTTGAGGAAAAGAGGCATGAAAGACAGCCAACGAGATGTTCTAGCACCTTAATATGCTCTCAAATAAAGGTCTTAAAGTGACTTAAATGACTAGGCCAAAATAACCGAATGAAGAAAGCTGCAAATTTGGAAATAGAGCATGAAGGCCTAATTTGTGATGAAACATATTTCAAATTAACAAACCATATCAATACTCAGTCCAGAACTTCGAACATCATAGAAAATATCTGCCATTGGAATGAGTCACTGTGTAAAATAATTTCAGCTGGCATCAGAGTTCATGTAGCGGCAGTGTATGTGTTACATACATTGAACGACCCCAATGCATTTGATAAAGAGACTAGAACTTTTTTTTCCGAGTATTAAGATTTTAAATTTTTGTTGTTGTTGTTGAAGCAGTCTTATAATAAAAGCCTTTATCCTCATGAGCTTGTTAAACCTGTCTTCACAATATTACCTTGAGGTTGTGAAGGATGGCACAAATCTTACATCAAATAGCATGTCAAAGGAGATTTAGTCAATCTACTCACACAACAAAACACAGATAATAACATAAATTCAAGTAGATAATCAGCTTTTAAATTTTGACCAGCCTACCACTTCCCCTTCCTCAGATCTGATCTGTTTACATGCAGAGTACATTAGAATCATAGAATCATAGAACTAATGCATGTGGATTCTACTCTGATTCTACTCAGCAACACACCCCTGAGATAGTAATGGACTATCTCAGTGAAATAAGCAACCAGTTTATGACCTTCCATGAGGTTACAGCTTTCAGTGTTTCAGGCCGCACTCAAAACGTGGAATTCTTTCAAAGAAAATACATTATTACAACCACATCTCAACTCTGCAGCTTATTTTTTGTGCTATTTTATATCACTGCAAAGTAGCAAACCAGCAAAGCCCCACAAAACGGCCAGCATGTTTGTAGGCCTTTTTGTAACCACCCAGGAGGTTGTCTTCTCCCAAACATCTTCCTAACTTCCCTTGCACAAAAAGAAATAGCTAATGTCTCAAATTCAGACTTACAGACATAAGTTGTAGATGATCAGCATTAAATGAAGGAATTAAGAATGCAAACACAGGCTGCTAAAGCTCACTGTCAAGCTGCTGCTACTACAGTCATTGCTGCAACCTACTGTGTACTGAAAGAAAACTGGAAATTACACAATTATGTTGTCTTGTCACATGATGACAGCTAAGCACAGAAAAAAGTATCTTTCAGGATACTATCTTCTTGAAGTGTAAGAGCACACCTTCCCTAAGGGAAACCAGAAAATGAACTGTCTTTACTCCTGACAGACTCAGCAAATCCAGGCTCTAGATTTGAACTGCTCCTTGATCAGATGGAACTGGTAAAAGTGATGGCTACTTATTTTTATAGTGTAATGCAGAAGGTCTCCTTGGATACTGTATAAAACTGTCAAGTAGACTTAACCTTCAACAGACAACTCACTGCCATTAATGTCACAAGAACAGAATTCCAGAGCTTGAAAATATTACATAAATCCAGTATTCTACTGAACATGACTCCCATCTCAGAGCTTAAATCCAATGTGATATGACCAGTGTATTCCATAAACATAACACTGCAACATGAACTTAGTTTATAAAACTTGAAAGAAATAACAAGGTCTCTAAAGATTAGAACTGTAGAGTGGTATCATAGATAAGAGGACCATATTGTATGGAATATAAAGCAGAGCAAAAGGGAGAAGTAGGGAATGGTTATGGAATAAGCTTTAATGAAGTAAGATAAGGAGCAAAGTCGTAAGTTGAGAGGACAGACTTCAGAAAAGGCCAAACTATGACTTGTATGAGCAACATATAAAGACAGGGAAGAGAGAGGGAGGTGATAGGAAGGGTACAGTGAAAAATCCTTTCAGCAGCATAACCATTTGGAGACAGGAGAGAAAGGTTTGACTTATACTGTGAGACAGAGAACTCAAAAGAGCAGATGCCCAGACAGATCGAGGCAAAAACAGCTGATTCAGTATTTTAAGCTATATTTAAGCCTACTGGGGTAAGTTAGGTGCCTTTTGTTTTACTATGTTATGCGGTTTTGCAAAGTTTTATTATATATCCCAGAGGACAATATTTTTAAAATAAACTATGCAAAAATGCGCAATATAGTAAAAAAGGCACCTACCTTATATCTACATGCTAGCTTCAACTTCCAGCAGACTTGCATGGTTTGTGTTGCTGCCTCAGTGTTTATTATAGTAGTAACGTCATGAAAAGGCGTTGACAGTCCATGACTTCATGGGATCTGGAATGCAGTTTGGATAGGATTGGAAAAGAGCAGAAAAAGGGCAAAACTGATCTGTGCGCTGCATGGCCACTTCCATTTATTAGGAGCACACAGCACATTTAGTAATCTTATCACTTTATTTCACAGCTGCAGAACAGTTGTGAGTGATAGTAATTTTAGTTACAGATTAAGCCTATACAAATTGAAGGGACAACTAGTATTCAATAAAGCAACAAAATACTGCTTTTCATAAGAGGATCCTTAAAGCATACTATGCACAAAATAGAAGCTTTCCTACTTGTTTACACAAGAGGTTAACACCCCCAATGCATTTATAATAAAGCTTTACTTTTTTTTCTTGAAAATTAGCTTTCTAGACTTCTTGCTCACAACTCAGGTCTCAAGTACATATACATACAAACCAATCAATTTTGCTATAGAACGTAATACAACATAGCATTCTACCTACTAAGCTTCCTTGGTAACCTTCTACCATCCACCTAAGCTTAATGGTTTGTCTGAAACATCACAGTATTTTATCATTCATTCTCCACAGTTCCCCAAATGAAAAAAAAATCAAAAAGTATAATAACAGTAAAAGAAAATTCCTTCACCAGCTTTTTTGAAAGCAAAATTATTACACGGTTTTAGCCACTGATGATTTGCTATCTCAGTGCAGAAGTGACGTTGTATCTCATTCTTAAAATCATGAGAGATAGCTCGTAAGTTAGGTACCAGTTCTCAAAAAAAAAAAAGAGGAAAAAAAACCCCCAAAACAAAAACAAACAAACAAAAAAAGAAACTCCAAAAACCAAACCACCAAAAAAACCCAAAAATCCAAACAAAAAAAAAACAAACCCAAAACCAAAAAGACAACAACAACAGCAAAAAGACACCAGTGATTAAGACTGAGATGAAAAGATGACCTGTGAGAATACAAGTACTTTAACATGTCATTCCTACCTGGTGACTGGCAGACTCAACTGTCTACCACTGCATGGGTTCCTTATTTACAGGGACATGACAATACCTCAGAGCATATTATGCATAAGACTGACAGCTTATTCTAGCAAGCACTGAAAGCAGAAGCTTTCAGTACAAGATGCAAGAAAAGTCAGGATCATTTTTACAGGATTTTGGCAGGATGGCAGCCATCAATACAACCTCACAAACTCTAGAAGCGTCTCAGGAATTTTGGGAGCACACTATTTCCAATTCCAAGCGGAGCTGTCCAAACTAGAGGTTTCCACAGAGCTCTCACTTCCACTGAGCTCTAATTATCTCACAGGCAAAACAGGTGTGACACCTACCAGACGATCTCTGATCCCTCAGTGCAAGGCATTAAGTTTCTTGTTAATGCAGTAGTTGCAAAGCCAGCTGCAAAAAGGCAGGATGGCTCCTACTACAATTTGAAATTATTGTCAATTGTTTAACCTTGAAAGGTCCTGAAAACCTGTAAGCATCACTGCTCGTAAAAACATGGGGAATCCCCTTCTACAAACAAGTGCACTCAGGTAAGTTCCAATATTCAGAAAAGTTACAAACTTTGAGCAGATCCCAAACACTTTTTTCACTACAAGAACAGGGCAGCACTGAGACAGGTGCCCATAGAACACAGATTTTTCAACAGCAAAGGTTTCAGAGAATCTTGGCTGAACTGCTATAATGTCAGCAAATGTCAGTCAAGCCTGCTGCTCAAAGACAGTGTGACCTTAGAGGTCCCTTCCACCAACACCTTGTGAAACCAGCTGAAGAAGCCAAGGCCATAGAAGCTGGAGTTACTTGTGAAGGTTATTTCACTTCACTGCCAGGGATGCCAACGTTAGCTAAAATGGCACTGTTAGATGCTAACAGCAACAAGTGACTTGGCAAATTAGGCAGGAATTCTAGATTTCTTTCAGTATCCTTCAGAGAGGGATCTATTGATGGGAATACTTACAGATGTACTTGCCCCAAGGCAGAGGGCCATGTGTATCAGGTAAGAATGATGTCTGTCTGCTGCCAGGTGCACAGAAAAATCACAAGGCATAACACTGACCTTTACAGAACAATAAAAGGTTAAACATCTCCAGCTAAATATCAGGTATGCACATCCACATTGTATTTGGTATAGCATTAACTCAAAGATCAGGTTAGACACAGCCTTTAAAAGCAGTCATCAGCTTACCTCCATGACAACAGAAGATCTTCTCATCCACAATGGCTGCAATAGGCAGGCAGTTAAAACAGTCTGTGAAGGTCTTCCACAGCTTAATGTTAAATCTCCGCTTGCCTACAAAAACAGTGTGACATTAGGAAGAGAAGGCTGTTTCCTCAAAGCCATCCTGCAATGTGTATCATGACCTGAACAAAAATGTTAGCAAACTGTCTTCACAAGGCTTTATTTTTGTTACGGTACAATCAGGTTTCAATCTCCTGCAACAGCATTTCAAGGACAACAGAAGAGCAAATAATTCTCTAGAGAGACTTCAATCTTTGTCTGAAACGTACTTTCTAAAAGTTTCAAAGCAGGTTCATAGAACATTGAAATCCTTCCAATACAAGAGCCACTACTAGAAGTGTCTCCAAAACACAATATTAGTCTCATGCAGTGTTTCAAAAGAAATAGGTTCTGCTTACATTCGTCATAGAATCCATAGATCCGATTGATGCTAGCACACTCATGATTTCCTCTTAAGAGAAAGAAGTTTTCCGGGTACTTTATTTTATATGCAAGTAACAAGCAAATTGTTTCCAGAGACTGTTTGCCTCTGTCTACATAATCTCCAAGGAAAAGATAATTAGCTTCTGGTGGGAATCCTCCATATTCAAATAATCGAAGCAAGTCTGTATACTGACCATGAATATCACCTGAAAAAAAAAAAAAAAAAAAAAGAGACATTTACCAAGGGTTAGTGCAACAACATAAAGAGTACACAAATCAAGAACTTAAGTCAGCTAATCACTTTTTATTAATTGATGTTAAAAAGAGCATTAATATTTCTTTTAAAAACAGACTGTTTCATATACAGGCAACAGGTATCAGAAAAATGAGAGCCATGCTACCATTATAAACTAAAATACTCACTAAATGTAAATAGCCCATAGAATTTGCAGAATTCCTATCTCAGTTATGAAGCCAATCTGAAAATCAGAAACTACAGAAGTCTTCATAATAAAGCATAAGCTTTCTGACCAAGCTCTAATTTGTTCAAATTGAAACAAGGTCAGAAAGACAACCCTAATCAAGCAGATACATGGCCAGGAAGCCAGTGCATTAAGAAAAAAAATAAGTCACATTATTTACTGCAAAAACAGATCAGTAAAGAATCCAGGTAGGCTGGTGAGAAACTGAACACCATGCTGGCAGAGCACCCCTTCCTCAAAGGACTACTTGTCCTCCTGTAACACTGCTGTAACTAAGATTCCCAATCCCCAGCATTTGGGCTAACTCCTCCTTTGATGCAATCATTCATATAAAAACAATACAGAGACTTCAAGACTGATTCCCTTACAAGATATTCATCCCTGCAGGTATTCCATATTAGGAAAAATAACTGTCACGTTCCTCAGCATGCTGCCAGCTTCCAAATTTAACAGGCTTACAACGAAAAAGCACTGTGTGGCAACTACAACACCACAGCGTATCAGACTAGCCAAAGTTAACTGTGAGCTGACTGTAAGGTCCAAGAAAATACCAAAGCTGCTGCTCTACAGTAACTTGCAGAATACATGTGATGTATTACAGCTGACTGCAGAGTTCACTAGCAAAGTGACTGAATGCAAAAAAGCTATGCAAGAAGCCTTCAGTACAGAATTTAGTACCTCCTGGTCCATTACACTACACACTTCTGCTGCTTGTTCAGTGGCAAAATCCTGACTCTGTTAAGCTCAGCTGTTCTCCAGTAGAATGTGAACTACTGTGGCCTCAAAAAAGCAAAAAATCCCAACATACACCCATCCCTAAAACTTTTTCCATAAAGGAAAAAGGCTCCCACAAACCCTTATCCTCTTCAGTTCAAGTCTTAAAGCATACAATGGTAAGAAGAGTACACAGCTCTATTCCTCTTTACTCTTCCATGAGAAATGCAATACTTTGCCTTTAGGCAGCATTCTTCCATTAACTATTTCTCACTTAGGAATCACTTCCCGATTTTCTTCTAATAATGGTTAGCCTTATCTGCTACCCAATTCCAGACACAACCTGAAGTTTCACTGGCTAAAATAACGTTCACGTAAGTTGTAACAAGAAATATTCCTGTTCTAATTGGTATCTAGAAATCTCCAGGTCACAGCCAAAAGAAAACACTGATGACTCCTCATTGCTACACCGAGTCTAACACTCCAGAACTACACTATCAATACACTCCCTGGACTTTACCACCACCAGAATTAACTACCAAGTAAACATACTACACAAAGAATATTACAATTGCTTTCATTGTCTAGAACTTTTCAGCCGCACACGAGCCAGAGGGACCAAAACACTTAAAGGGTAAAGGAACATTTTAGAGAAAAAATTTTGTAAATAGAGCAAAGAATTTATGATTCCATTCAAAGCACTTGTCACTTCAAAATACAGCTTCATATGAGCACAAGTTGCATTGAAATCCATCAGATCCAAAGCCTTTCAGTAAAAACCACGCCTATTTTAAAATGGACGTTTACTTTCATCTTACAGTGAAACAGCCATTCAAGATGTAAAAGCTTATTTTGAACTGACTCGATTACAAGACAAGACAAACCTCAGGCATTGCCTGAACACACTAAAATAGCACTTCAAAGCAGTACAGCTGCATATTTTGCTTCTGGTGAAAGTGATCGTCTTTCTTTTACTTTTATCTAAACACATTGTTGACAATTGTTCTAATATTAAATTTAGATGCACCTGACACTTCCTGGTGCTATCACTGTGTTCAGAATTCAACTTAAACGTAACAACTGCCTTATTTAATGTGCATTTGCTATACTACTATTGTGCATCTAACAGTCTTTTCAACCGTCTCAATTTAAACAAATGATAAACTTTGAAGGAGGCTAATTATACTTTGACTTACGTGCAACCTAAATATCTGGGTTTTTTTTCTTTATCTAGGAATACAATGAGACTATTGTAGCCTTTTCAGTGTAGCACAAAACACAGTGTGGTAAAGCTAGATCTTACCTTCAACTTTCTGAAATTAGGCAAGCTGGTCTGGTTTTTCCTCCCCACCCTACCAAGCAATTAGTCATTTAAAAATGACTGCCATTAGTGGGGGGCTTTTGTTTTGTTTTGTTTTTTTAAGTTGGTAATATCCTCTCCTAATGTAAGAAACATTGCTACATTAGGTCTGCCAGGAGGAAGAAGCTAATCCATCTTTCAGCATGTTAGTAATAATAAATGCAAAGACTGCTTTAATTTTAGTACTATGACACTTTAAGAAGCCTAATTCAAGAAACTTTATGCTTTCTAAGACTGTCTGCTTTTAATAAGGGTATTACCAGCAAGTATTTATAATACTTTTGTTACACTTTTAAGCTTGTGTATCTATTAACAGCAGTGTACTTTTGAAGAAGTCTAGCATCTTAGAAATGCTTAGAAAGGTAAAGAACACACGTTTTATCAATATTTCACAGTAAGAATGGTATTTGTTAAAACCTGAGGTAAAGCTAAAGGAATTTACTACATGGTAACTCAAACTAATAGGCTGCATCCAGTTTTATTTTTTCAATTGAAAGACTAACAATGCTTTCTTCAACACTATTTTTTAAGCATTTAATTTCACAACATGTAAAGATCTTTGTTTTGCTTATACTTTGAAAAGAGCAACTGCAACACTAAACATTTGGGGTTTTTTTTTAAGCAGCTAATTGCTTTTTGAAATAGTGATTGAAGGAGTAGCAGCTCTGTGCAAGCAGACCCTAGGGAAGTGTACAAGGGAGAGGTTGCAAAATCTGCAGCAGGTAAGGGCACAAGCAGCTCTTACCGCTGATGAAACTTGCTCCTAAATAGCATCAGTAACCTACCAACTGTTAGCTGTCTTTTCTCAACTTAATCCAATCTAAATTCAAAATTACATTTAAGATTGTGAAGCCCTCACTCTAATCTGTATCACTCAGGTCAAGGTCACTTGCCTTTCTCAGTATCCTTCCAACCCACCTAGCATACAACTAGATTAAACACCTACAGAAACCACATAGTTACAAAGTTTACATACCACATATTTTCAGAGGTGCCTCTAGTTCCAGGAGAATAGGCTGGCTAAGAAATATTTCCCGTGACTTTATGCACAAACCCCGAACTTCTGCTTCGGTCATCTGAACAATCTTCCCAGGGCGACATCCTCGTACTGAAATGAGAAGTTTAACAATTGAAGATAACTATCACACAGCAATAGGTAAGCGCAGATGAGCTGTATTTAAAATCTGTACTTGTGAAAAAGCCAGCAGCCCGCTCCAGCATATCTACCGATTGTGTTGGAATTATGTATTCCAATGAATTCTAAAATTAATCTCTGTGCTACTGTAACCTGCGCTTTAAGGTCAGTATGCATTCCTGTTGAAACAGGTTCTCAGAAGAGAGCCATTTAAGCCTCACTTTTGTCTATATTTGGATAAAAGCAACTTCAAAATGTGTTTAAATTAACAACCCCATTATGCCAGAATATTCATAATAGGCAAAAAAATCCTAAGACTCAAAATCCTGAAAGCACTTTTACTTTAGCCCAAAATGAACTTCTTCAAGACTGCTGAGTTCAACAGGGCTAGCTAAATAGAAAGAAAAACCACTGGCATGTATACACTTTGGGCAGCTGCAATTGCCATATTAGAAACATCTCACTAAAAACTATGAAAGCCTGATAAAACCTTCATTCATATGTAATGGATCTTGAGTTACTGGAACCTTTACATACAAAGACATTCTAATTAGAATTAAATTGAATTGCTAAACCAATAAGTCAGGTACTCAGACCTATATTTAGCACTAAGTTTTCAAAAGCATTCACATGTCATTGCACTCCAACCAACATCTTCTGGCAAGTTTATCTGCAGCTGCTTCTTTCAACAAATACCTATATGATTCCTCTGTCAGAGGCTTTAATGTGTCTTTAATGAGGCAGCAAAAGAGAACAAATTCATCTACACTTTGGCTGATCCAGTTCAGTCTCACATCTCAACATAAAAAACTTCAGAGCTCAAATGAATAAGCCAGAATGTATCAGTGTCTACAACAGGTGAACATCCTGTTCTGCCATCTGCTTTAAACAGAAGCATTAAATCACAGCAGTACCTACAAGAGAAGCTGGTACAGAACTTCAGAAGTTCAAATCCAAATGCTTTCACAAATGAAAACATAGTAACATATTACTACTAAAAAATTTTTTCTGCAACAGCAGGAAGTCTAATAAGATAAATTTGTGAACAGAACACCAAAAACTAGTTTTTCCACACATAAAGTTCCTGGTTTCTCCTCTCCAAAACAAAAAAGTAAGCTTCCAACTTCTTTTTTTTTTTTTTTTAATTAATATAAACCCCTTTTTATTTTCACTTAGCTTCCAGAAAATACAGTTTAGAGAGGAGATCAGTATCATTAACTACATTATGTAACAGGAAAAAAAAAAGGATATGAGGGGAAACATTTTGTCCTAGGTCACCCTGTACTACAGTCCTAAGTGTTAAACTCAAAAAGCTCTGCTCTCGCTATCACTGCATACTTCTCCCAGTGTAACTGCACATCTGATCATTCCAACACTGTGCTATGCATTTTCATTTATTTTTAATAAACACCAGACATACTTGTTAAACTGAGGTTGGGAAGCAGCCACAGGAACATGTGAAGAGGCTGAAATGAAGAACGGTTTTCACAATCACGGAAGAGATGTGAAACTAGATCCTGGGACAGCCAGTTTGAGTGCCAAAATTGCAGGAGGGATAGTCTGTCTGCTGCAAGCATATACTGGAAATACTTTGCTCATCAGAATCCCACAAGAATAAGGCTGTAGCACAGGACTTCTATAAGTGAAACTCTGAATCAGTACCAGGTGATATTTACCATATGGTAAGTCACATTCCTTTTGCCAATTAAGATTTCAACTACACTTGAGAAAGCAAACAGCTAAACAGCTTCTTAGTTACACTTTTGTTGGTGTTTTTCACGCATTAAGATGTTGGCTTACTTGTTAGAAGAGCACAAAGGCAGACAGACACCATCAAGGTGAATAGAAAACAAGAGATGCCTACAGGCTTTCATCACATCTCAAACATCTACCAAGATCATAGATATATCTTCAGCCCCATGGGGATTATTAGTTTAAAAAAGTAGTTTCTCAGGCCTGCAGTCTTGCACAGGACTGACTATCCAATTTGTGAGGTACCAAAATGCTCCAATCACCACCTTTTAAAACACTTGCATTCCTGTGGCTTATAATGATCCCTTTCAGAGACTAGAAACTCATTTTGATAGGCACAATAAACTGTTGCTATGCACAACAGAACTCCCACCTGAAAGAGCAGAGTCTAAATACCAGTGGCTATAATTCTGAAACAATTGTTACTTAAAACATCAAGGTCACACTGAAGCAGCATGCAGCACCACTAGCTTTTCAGGCCCATTTTTCCCTCTACAAACTGACTTCTTTTAGCCTGTTTTGATATGCAATGAAATCCTCCTCTGTACTTAACTACCATCATGTTTCACAGCACCTGAAAGAAGCCATTTCACACAGGTGAAAACCAAGAAGTGACATAACTGCACACCTTTTACATCCACTCATTCACTGTAGTTTCAGAACTCAAACCCACAAGAGCCCTCCATACACAATATTAATGCTACTGTAAGTAGCACCAGACCAAGCACAGAGCCTAAAACTGAGACAACAGTTCAAGGAGAGCAATGATAACACTTAAAATAACTTTGATTTAATCAGTATTTCTTAGAACACCAGCCTTTAGCTCCCTCTGAAACTCACATGGAGGTTTAAACTTGGAAAACTTGCTTTATAGGATTGAGGCTGGATTTTTGCATTAGAAGGCACAGTGAACATGCAGCCCCTGACTTCAAAATTAACTACCATAGCCAGTATATCCATCATCTTGATGTTTGTTCTCTTCTTTTTGCAGTACAGCCTTAAATGCTGCAAGCCCTTAAGAGACAAGCCAACAAACAGGACAGTAACTTGTTGCCACACTCTGGATTCTCCAGATAAGAGAAGTTTCTACAATTATGGCAAGCATGTCACACTCTGAAGAGAAGATAACAGACACCTAATGACTGCAGTTACTTCCAGCCCTTGAGAAGTAGGATACAAATGTGGGCCACTGCAACTTTGCAAAGGCACCCTCCATCTGAACAGACAGCAGCTCCACATAGCAAACACATGACCGCAGTTACGTGTGAAATAGTACAAAGCCTGGGGTTTCATGAGGAATAATCATCAATGATACGAGAAAAAAGTTTTTTTCCCCACAATCCCTGATCATCAAGAAGGGCACTACATGCTGGAAAAATAAGAAGCTACCATGACGCTGGAAGCCTC
The DNA here is from genome assembly GCF_963264785.1 of Psittacula echo. Taxonomy (NCBI): domain Eukaryota; kingdom Metazoa; phylum Chordata; class Aves; order Psittaciformes; family Psittacidae; genus Psittacula; species Psittacula echo. The sequence continues at coordinate 4,050,270 of NC_137738.1, read as the reverse complement.
AGAACTTTACTGGATTTAAAAGACACTGAAAGGTTCCCCAGTAGTCACACCAAACAGCTGTGCCACAGCTGTGGCACAAGTACACAAGCAAGACTAAGCACATCTTTCACCAGCGTACACCTACACCACCACAAGAATTTTGCTCCAGTTGTCTTCGACTCAGCTGAGTACTTTATGGATTGTATACAAGAGCATCTCTCATCACATTTAGTTTTTCAAATGCCAAGAACAGATTTAAGAGGAAGTTATGAGAATGGGATCAAGAGCATACGTGAGGTTTCTCAGATTCATGTACGAATTCCTACAGCTAATCATTCTTAAAACATGCAAGTCATAGCTGCATGCATTGTAACATCTGTACTCGCTGCAAGCCTTTAACAGCACTGGGAAAAAACATCATTTTCAATTGTTGTCATTTACCCGAAGCAGAAACAGCATCTCAACAATAAATGTAAATTAATTCTCTTTAATTTAAGATAAGATGCTCTAAACAAGCTTTGATTTACATAAAGGTCTTCAGTAGGGACAGCAATTCCTGTTGTAATACACAATCCTACATGCACAGTGCTATGTCACAAGCCTTTGCTGCAAGGAGCTTAAAGCAGAGTGACATAGCAGGGAATAAAGAGAATTAAAAGCAACTTTACGCATTGTACCATCAGGCTATTATTTTAGCACAACAGATCCCATAGTAACCTAAATGCTGCTCTAATCGGTATTAAAATGGTGTCTGCATTTACACAACCTTTAATAAACAACACTAGCAAGTCTATTAACAGCAATTACTAATCCAAAACATGAGTTGCACAATGGCAGCAAAGAAAAAAATTCAGCAAAAATAACTGTATTTTTTTAATTGTTCCAAATTCATGCCAGAGAGTAGCAGATTATGTAAGACAGTACCAGAGAGAAAGAAAATAAGTAACATTAAGTGAAGTGGGTCAAGAACTGGCTGTTGGAAGTTCTGCAAGCATCGCTTTTTGCCATATCCTTTCATGAACTGGAGAAAATACATTTAACCTATTCTGTCACACTTGTTTCTGCTGTGCCTCTCACTCCAAGTAACCCAGCTTCTTATTTTGTGGCATCACTGATAGAAGTTTCTTCAATTACTGAGTCAACTGTGGTATGCACAGCTGCCCTAAGCATTTATCCTGTGTTCTCCAATACCACACTTGTGCTGATTACTGGACAAAAGACTCACGGTTTTAGCATAGCATTAAAACCCAGACAAACTTCTAAGTCTCAAAAAATGAGGATAGTATTATTGCGAAGAAGCAGCCTCCTTTTCCTACACTCTGCTGTTTTGCAGGCATATGCATTTATGTGGCCACACAGTAAACTGCATCCATGAACTGATCTTCTCTTTCTATCTAGTACAAGGACACAGCAAAGCAAAAATGTAATCCAGATAGTTCTCCAAGCTGGAGAATACATCCACTGTGAACTTGTGCTAGGACTAGTGAAGTTATTAAGCAGCTGGTTCTGCTTCTTTTCACTGTAGTTCCAGCCAAGCTCACTTCTGAAATGATGGCTTTAGACATCTATTTTGCCAGAGTATATCTAAAAAAACCCCCAAACTACAACACAAGACTGCAAGCATGCAATTTTACAAATTGCACATATGCAAATCCCACAAGCTTACACTCCTCCTGACATTCTGTGGAAAGTTTAATGATTGGTGATTAACAACTATGACATTTAACTATTTATTTCTTGTACTTCAAAGTACTTTGGAGTACTTGATGGATCCTAAATAGTTTCTCAATAGTAGGAGCAGAATGGATTTGAAAGCCAAAGAGGGCATTACCTATGACTTGGAAACAAACAAACAGTCCTTACACTGTTTTTGGAAACAGCATTCTGAAGCTAGCTGCTGTCAGCATTTTTAAAATCCAAGTTACATATTTTCATGGCTTTAAGTCAGGAATCCTACATCAGATTTTAAAAGCGCCTTTCAATTTGGAAAGCAAAACTTTGAGTAGAAGTATTTTGTGTACTCAAAACACTTTGTAATTTAAATTATTCAGCTATCATCCAGAAGCAGCTCTCCCTATCTTGCAGTAAAACACTGAGTTAAGCCAGCAACACAATTTTTCAAAGTTTCAGAACTGGTGTAACAGAACTGATCTTAAAATTACTCTCATTCATGTGTTATTCTGGCAGACAACAATAATATAAATGAAGCCCTGCCACAGCTTTGCTCAATTCCACAAAAGCCTATTGCTGAATATGCGGCTCCTCTACATGGTGCACACAGCAAAGCCCTGTACCTTTCCTATGGTACTTTACTCAAAATCTCCACTAAAAATTGAAGAATCAGCCTTCTAGGGAGGTTTTTGCTGAAGAACTGTGCTTCAGTTAACTATGCTTAAAATCTTAATAAATTTGCCTTCACTGGGTGTCCTTGGTATTAGGTATTTTGCTGAAAAATACAGCAATTGCTTGTGAATTCATTTTAGCAGTACATAAACACAAATTCACTGCAGAGTAAGAGACCACCCAAGCCTTTAATTTCTAACCTGGAATAGTACCAAACAATGAAGTGATGCTCTTCCAACCAAACCTGAATTTACATTCTTAAAATATGTACTATCCAGCAGAATTAACACTCACAGAGACAGAGCCTCACTAGAAACTAATATGCGAAGCTGCTTCAGGGGATACCCAAACAAGCCCATCAAAACACCTACCTACATGTCCCTACACCACCTTCACCCATTGTATTTGCTTTCTGTAGACCTGTTTCCTTATACCAGTGTTCCATAAACCAACTGATGGGTCTCAGTTACTTTGTATCATGCACAGTTCCAAGAATTGCTGAATTCAAGGCTGAAGGACAAGACCACATGAGTTACTCCTTTCTGTGAGCAAAAGGTGTAACCCTAATGCTTTTTATTGGTCTGTATTTACTATTTGTTCAATTACACTTGGGCCTAAAACCCACAAAACTAGCCATGTATAAGGTAGAAGCCTCTCACTATGAAGTATTACATGAAGCAGTAGCAATTCCTGTTCTAGTCCACTTGGAAGGCTAAGCTAGCATAAAAGTCTCATGGAACAAAGAATTTCAGCTTATTTCTCAAAGTTTGACTTTCTTTTCCTCTAAAGCAGTGCTAATGAAATCCCTAAAATTCAAGGAAGACAGAGCAAATTACAAAGTTACTTAACTCCTGAGAAGTGCCAAGGAGATAAGTTACTTCAGTTGTAATAAAAAAAAGCTAGGGTTTAGCATGACTTTTGCACCTTCTTGATGTCTCGGGTATTTAACCAATATGGCTATTCAGGATATACAGACAAAAGCTTTTTATCAAGCTTGGTGTTAAAACAAACAAACAAAAAACCAAACAAAAAAAAAAAAAAAAAAAAAAACCCACACCAAAAAAACCTGCAGAAGATGGTGCTGTGAAACTAAGATGTACTAAGACAAATCATAAAACAGTAAGAGAAGGCAGTAAATGTGCTCCTTTCCACATTTAAATGATGAACCAGACACATTAGATGCACCTTAGGTTGTAGTTAAGTGTAGATCTGCTATACACCAGGCCCTGCTTCCTTCACCACATACAGCATCTAACCTTACTGAGCAGTACTAGCCAAACATAGCAGGCTTAACTTTACAGTTCTAAACCATATATGGTAGTGGGGTTTTTCTTCCTTTTCCAAGAAGTGACATACCTACATTGGGTGGCCTCTAATGAACATTTAATTGCAACTATCAAGTATTAAAAATTGCCCTTTCTACATTAAATAAAAAGGTCAGGTTTTTTTCCTCCCTTTACTCTACAATTTAGCTGTATCCTGAGCAAAACACTGAATGACTCAAGCAACAAGGTTGCTGTGTAATACCTAAATGAAACAGTTACTGAATCATGTAGGCTTCAAGTGTCAAAAGACTCAGACAGAATAAAGAAACACCAGCACACACCACCCAACACTGAGCTCTTGGCCTTCACAGCCATTTTTCAAGCCAACTATTCATCATGCACTTATAAACCTAAAGATGAACTGGCTGATATCTGCGCTGCTGTACAAACCCCAAAACAAACGTCATTCTTCTATGCCTTCTCCCTGTTTAATACAATACCTGCCCTCCTAGAAACAGACGAAAAATGCCTATTTTCTTTCTCTCTCTCAAGACTATTTCAAAAATACATTTGCGAGAAACTCCAAAATAAGTTCTCCCTTTTTATTTTTCTACTAGAAAATTACACAGCGATTTCACACCAAACCAGATAATAACCTTTGTTTATTCAAGATTCACCTCCATGGTTTCCTTATGTTGTTTCGCAACAGATCATTAAGGTTTATTTTCCTTCTCTACAACTGCCTCTCTTCAGTATCAGTTACGAAGCCTGTGGAACTGCAAGCACTACTACTATCCTACCACACCAACAGGCTGCCTGGATATTTTAATTAAGATACCAACCAAACAAGAAATCCATTATCGGCCATAATAAATCAGGCCAGTAGCTCTATGGCATTTAAAATTAGTGAGAAAAATCTCAATTATTTCATCAGCATTTAAAATCCAAAATCCATTTGAAAAATTGAATAATATTCAGATTTCTATCTTTATCACAACCTGAAAGACCTTCAAAATCGGAAGAAAGTTAAGGTCACAGCTTTCTTAGAAGACATCAAATGACATAAGAAGACCACACAACCAGCTTTTAAGACAATTAAAAAAATCACACCAAGCTGAACACTGAATCAACAACCATTCCCCGTGTCTACTGAAAGTTTGACAACTCTCATCTTCGATAAACATTTCACAGCTTTCTTGGTGGATCAGTACTGTCAGAACTGGTAGACCTCCCAGCATCACCAAAAATAATACTGTTTTAGAGCAGACCCATATTAAGTTCTATCAAATGAATTTAAATAGTTAACTTTAAATATGTTAGCTAGATTTACGCAAGCAAGGTTTCTTGCCTAAGCAAGGTTAAGGGGTTTTTTTTGTATGGCTATATAGTCTTCACAGAAATACAGCTTGTATTTAAGGCTGCTGTATGTCTGGGTTTCTCCAAGAACATCCTCTCTTTCATACTGTAAACTCCTTAGTGCTTAACAAGACAGATGCCTACATATTTGAAGGTGCAGGAAGTCTAGTCCAGCTGAGCTGCCGCCTTACATCCAGAAATTTTAAGAGACACAAACAGCAAAGAAACAGGAAGCCCAACACCCAGACAAAAATATGGCAGTCTTACTGTAGTAGAAAAACTGACTGCTACTGCTGAACCCAGGACACTTACTTAGCATCATCCACAGCACTCTTTACAAGTAAGGTCACATCTATTCTAGCATCCTTGCTTTGATATAGAGGGAGCATTTCCACACATCACCAACGTTTAAATTGACTTAGAGCCTGGCTTAAATGTAAAACTCAGTATCCATTTAGCTCACCATTTCTGCAAATTTAAGGGCATATCCCACTGAGGGATCATAATGAGCCTACATGGGTCAAAACACAACAGAAGCAGCAATTTCAGCTACAGAGACTAAAAACTGTTGAAAGAAGAAAAACTTCTCTGCTCATCCTGAAGAGAAGGCTCCCAGGAGACATTATTAAGACCTATGAATACTTAAGAGTGGCTTGTAAGAAAGATTGGGACAGACTGTTTAGTAGGGGCTGCTGCAATAGGACAAGGATGTCATGGTTTAAGCCAGTCAGCAAGTCAGCCACGCAGTTTCTACCACCACCACCACCACCACACCCCCCCCCCCCAGGGATGGGGAGGAGAATCGTAAGAATGTAACTCCCACGGGTTGAGGTAGAAACGGTCCAGTAACTGAGGTATAACACAAATCACTACTGCTACCACCAATAATAATAACGATAAGAGAAATAACAAGGGAAGAGAATACGATACCACCCGCCGAAAAACAAGCCCGACGTGCAGTTCTGGGAAACTCCCAGTTACATCCCCAGGCACGACATGCTGTGGTATGGAATACCTCTTTGGCCAGTTTGGGTCAGGCATCCTGTCCCTGCTTCCTCCCAGCTTCTCCTCCTCCCTGGCAGAGCCTGAGACTCACAAAGTCCTTGGTCAGGGTAAACATTCTGACCAGCAACTGAAAACATCAGCTTTATCAGTATTATTCCTAGGCCGAAAGTCAAAACCACAGCGCTGCACCAGCTACTAAGAAGGAGAAAAACTGACTGCTGCTGCTGAACCCAGGACAAAGGGGTAATGGTATTAACCTAGAAGAGGGGAGATTTAGACTAGATGTAAGAAAGAAATTTTTCACTATGAGGGTGGTGAAACACTGGAACAGGTTGCCCAGAGAGCTGATGGATGCCCCACTCCTAGAAACATTCAAGGTCAGGTTGGATGGATCTTTGAACAACCTCATCTAGTTGAAGGTGCCCCTGCTCATTGCTGGGAGGTGGGGTTGGAATAGGTGACCATATTTCACACCTGCTGCACTCGTGAGTTTCACATATGTGTATATTCCTATGCTGTCCACAGTGAGAATGGACTGGGAAAAATCTATCCACCAGATGGCATAGCTGGGAAGGTAGGAAGAAAAAAAACAAAACCCAAACCAACAACCCACCCCCCCCCCAAAAAAAAAAAAAAAAAAACAGAACTACAAAAAAAAGTCTGCACACTGAAGCAAAAATGAGGCTACCATTTGTGTAACACAGCACAACTAACTGACCCATGAGTCCAGTTCTGCATGCCAGTACAAGAGGGAAACAATCTGACAACTAATTTGGTTGATTCACTGTCATGGTCACATATCAGTCCAAAATGTTTTCGCAAAGCTATGGAATTTTGTGTCTACATGACCTGCAAATCTCTGCAGATTCACTTATGAGTGATTTATCAACAGAAATCTTATAATAAAGCTCGAAGTATCTCCAAGATCAGTCAGGCTACATCTAAGAGCACTAGCATCTTCCTCACTCTTCTAGTAAGGAAAAAAAGAACAGGAAGTCTAGAGGTAGAAGAAATAAAAGAAAGCATTGCTAAGTTTAGACATACATACAGTATACACTTTTACCTTTACTTTCCTCCAAAGAGAACTTACAAAGCATCACTAGCTAGTTACCAAGTACTATTTATATTGCAAGACAAAATCCATTCAAAACATTGCTCTTATCATTCCTAAATTCGCCACCTAGCCAATGAATAAAGAGGATAAGAAACTCATATATGCAAAAGAACATGGACATTAAAAGTTAATGTCCTGGAAGACTATCCCCATGCATTACGCTATAGTTCAGTTGAGTCTTCCTGAAAACTATCCCCAGTTTAACTCAAGAGTTAATCACTGGCTTCCAGCATTCAAAAGATCACTAAAATAAGTTCAGGGTAAGACTACATGTACACATGTTGAGGGCTGGGAAAATGTTCCTAATGAATTCCCCCAAGCAGCCTGGATATGGGCCACCTCATAATGCTACTGCAAAAGGAAAAAAAACAACCAACAAATCCCAAACAAAAACCAAAACCACAACATATGGAGGGTAAGATGATCTAAGGTAATTTCAATCAAAAGGTGAGTTAATGTGTCATATAACCCAACACACCCTCCCCCCCCCAATGTAGTCTTAAGCAACAAAGGCAAAAACAGTTAGAGTAACCTAATTAATTATGAGCAAGAACTCATGACAGCTAATATCACAGCCTAGAAACAGGTGTCACCAGCCAGCAACCCAGCAACAGCAGGGAAGTTTCCTGCTGCTGTGGCTTTTGATACGTATTTGCTACCCCTTCAAATGTAGGTGCAGCAGCCACTGAGACACAATTGCAAACTGCTATTCAAACTTAAAGCCATCCATTTCACTTAAAGTAACCAAAAGGCCTAAATATGTACTGCGTAACGTTTCAAAAAGGTGTCTTTTTATTATTTCAATGTGCATTTTCACAACTCAAAAGCCATGTTCCCATATCCTTTAAGTAAAAGTTGAAGTGTGGCTAATGGACCCAAAAAACAAGCTCTAAACTAATTGCTCCAGAGATGAGAGTCAATAGCAATTTTTCTGCGCAAGCAGCACGGGGAGGCATTCATACTCACTTTACCAGAACAGGTCAGCTAAGCAACAGCACAAGCTCCAGAATGTGAGCTGCCAATTGTACAAAAAACCTTCATTGTGAAACACTGCTATTTGAACCACAGCTTAAAATACTGTAAGCTAGCAGAACAACTGAAAGATATTAAATGGAAGCAAAAATAATTCACACACAAAGCATTCTTTTAATAGTTGGTTTTTGTTGGGTTGGGGTTCTTTTTCCCCACAAATAAAACCTGTAAGAACCTCTTCCCTTTCAGATACAAGATGTTGTACACTCCAACTACTGTTAGTAGCTGACAAGCAGAGAAAAATACTCAATTTCCCTTAAGAAACTTCCTAATCTCTGCTCAGAGGAAGAAACAGACTTGGAAACAAGAGGTGAAAAATTATAAGCAAAGCTTGGTTCAGAAGTTGCACATAGATATCCCTAAAGCTTAAAAGTACTATGGAATTCAAAGCGCAGATCAGATTGCTCAGACACAAGGAACTCAAACATAACCCCAAAAGCTAGGAAGTTGCAACACAAGTGTTTATGGGGTATATAAAAGGTATGGAACACACATTTTAAAAGTCTTAGTTAAAAAAAAAAGCAGAGTAATATGTAAGATAATAGGGAGCACAATAATCCAACAAGTTGCATACAAAAACAGTGCAGAACCCCTCTTCCTGAAGCAATCTGTATTTAAGTAACTACATCAATGAGCAAAAAGTATGTTTCAAATGGTTTTTAAAGTGTCTCTCAAAACCCCATCACTACACACGCACATGATGTCCCTCAAAAAACCCACATAATGAAGTCACCATTTACTACATCATTATTTAGTTGGTCTTAAAAACCTACCTACTAATCTGGGTTTCAACATCCAGAAAAGGGGAGTTTTATCTGTATTAGTGATCAAAGATAAACTACAGCCTATGATACCTGCAGGTTTCTTCATACCATACTAAACTGCATACCTTGAATCATAAACACGAGCACAAGTGCCCAAAGCTTTTATGTGCTCTAAAACATTGACTTCATTGTTCCTAATTTTCTACAAAGAACAGATAGCAACTAGTAAAAAAAAAAAAAAATCCTCAAACCCTAAAACCTCTGCTTTGTAGTAATTCAGCTGAACAAAACTTTCAAACTTACAAAACTTGTTTCACATCCAGAACCGTACATACTCCATAAATTCCTTTCTCTAAGCCTTCTGCAAAGTGATCCAACTATTCAAGGAGTACAGCAACTGAGTAAGTGAACAGTGCATACCCACGCATGCACTCTCATCTCCAACATGCCAGGTATTTGCTGAATGTGAACTAAAGACTAATGAGAAAAGGGGCCTAAGAAGACTATACATTCAAGACATTACTTAAAAAAAAAAAATGCTAACAGTAGCTCCTCAGCTTCTGCGAAAGCAAGGACTAAGTTTTCTCCTTAAAGGAAAGGCTCACTAATACACAGAAAATCCTTCATAGCTTTTATCTGCCATCCATTAAAGCCACTTCTGGAGACTGCCCCGTAGGCAGGCAGAGGAATGTCAGGGCACTAAATCCCTCTGCTTCCACTGACGCTCACGTACATACAACTCCATACATAACGCAGCTCTAGACAACAATTTTAAACACGAAGGACTGCGACTAACCCAACCGGAGAAAGGCATAATGCCTCCCGTAGCTTAGCTAGAGAGGTTTCTTCAGCTCGCCCCTCGGCCAGCCAGCTGCAGCAGGGTGGAAAGGGAAGAAGGAAGCCCATGCGCTTTATCGTTTAAATAGGAAGGCCACCACTACACCTAAACGGGGAGGAATCCCCGCACACACCAGCGCCGACAGGACGTTCGAATGCGCCCCTCCTCCCTCCGAGGGGCTCCGCAAGGCCGGGCCCGGGCAACTCCGAGCCGCGCCTCCACCCTCCCGCCAGCCACCCCGGACCCAGCGGCGCGGAGGACACGGTGCCGCTGCTCCCCCAGCCGCAGCGCGGGTCGCGCCCGCCCCACCCGAGTCCTCCCACCCCGCCGGCAGCCCCGTCTCCCACGGGGAGCCCGGGGAAAGGCAGCGGCGGGCTCTCACTCTCTACCGCACGGCGTGGGGCTGCAGACAGACGGGGCCGCCGGTGCCTCGCTCACCTTCCAGCAGCCGGGTGATGAGGCTGTCCACGTTCAGCTCCCCATCCGCCATTTTGTGGCCACCAGACTCGGTCCCGGGCGGGGAGAGGGCGGGGTGGAAGGCGCTTTACGGAGGAGGAGGAGCAGGGAGAGGTGGCCGCAGCTGCAGTGGCTCCCCCCACCCCCCTCCGACAGTCCCCTGCGGCTGCACGCCCGCCTTCTCCCGCGCTGGCAGCCGAAAGCTCCGCACCCGCTCTCTCACAGCTAAATGGGGGGAAGCGGCCACCCCTCCTCCCCGCACCTCCTCCCCGTCTCGGAGGCCTCCACAGCGCATGCGCCCCCTCACCCCAGCCGCCTCTCTGCCGCCCCGCGCGCTGAACACGGCGCAGGCGTCGGGGTTGCTGGCGGGCTTTGGGGGCGCATGCGTAGAGCGTCACACTCCCTCCCGCGCTCGTGCCCCGCGGGTCTCAGGCGCTGTCGGCAGCGGGTGCTGCTCAGGGGCGCAGGCTGGGAATCTTCAGGAGCGAGCTGCACAGCCTCACCGGCCCGGGCCGGGGTGTCCTGCCCTGTACTTCCTATGAATCTGAGTCAGGGTTAGCCCCTAAGCTCTCGCGGAGCGCAGCGCCGTGAAGCCTTTCCTGTCACGACGGCTGCAGCGCGCGGTCGTGAGGGCTGGGTACCGCTGCGGGCTGTGCTGTAGCACGGAGAGCGGCTCCGAAGACTTCATCGTGTCTGTGGGCAGTCTCTGCGTTTCTCGTGGTGCGCCACGTTCTTCTGCAAGGAAAGTGGCAGCATTACCTGAGGAAGAGGTTATTTTGGCAGCCATCAATTAGGGAGAAAAGGCACGGAAACACGTCGTAGTAGGCTGCGTGTAACCCGTGTGTCACCCTTTCTGCCGAAACCGCCTGTGAAAGCTCAGTTTATTGAAAATACGTGTCAGAACTGGAATGACAAGTTGTGCTTTTCATAGCCGTCTAACGCAGCTGTCCGAAGAAGCTCCCAACTCGTGGGGTTTACGTTTCAATGCAGCTGGACGTGCTGAGAGTACTTTTTTGGCGATTTCTGAAACTTCTTTTAAGATGAGCTCTCTAAAGACGTGTTAGTTTGCATACTTTCGTCAGAGGCTGCTTGCCTCGGACGGACAGAGAACTTCAAAATTGAGGTGGTGAAAACTGCTTGTGAGCTGGGACAGCAGACAAACACATGTAGACAAAATAACAAAGTGCAGACGTTCTAGAAAGAACAAAACAAAAACAAGGCAGCAGCCTGTTTGTATGCCTAAATAGAGATGTCGATGTAGAAACTTAACCTCTGAGCTGGAACTTTGAGGTTTTCCATCGGTCTGTACAAGCCAGCAAAATCCCATCACCTTAAATAATTTCAAACCCCCTTTTTTATTTTATTATAAGCTCTTGAGGAGCAGAAAATGAGAAAGAAAAAAAAAACAAACAACCCAAAAAACAATCAGGGACGTCGGTTGGTGGGAGGGGGAGAGGGGTTAATATGAGGGGTGAAAGAAGATTGTGAGGGGAAACAGAGGTGGCCATGAGGGAAGATCGTGAGGGGAAACAGAGGTGGCCATGAGGGAAGATCGTGAGGGGAAACAGAGGTGGCCATGAGGGAAGATCGTGAGGGGAAAGCAGGGGCAACCATGAGGGGGGATCCTGCAGGGAGGGGCAGCCAGGAGGGAAGATCATGAAGAGAAAGCTGGGGCGGCCATGAGGAAAAATCATGAGGGGGGAGAAGGGGCAGCCGTGAGGTGGGATCGTGGGGGGAGAGGAGGGCAGCCATGAGGGAAGATCATGAGGGGAGAGGACGGGCGGCCATGAGGAAAGATCATGAGGGGAGAGAAGGGGCGCCATGAGGGAAGATTATGAGGGGAGAACAGGGGCAATCATGAGAGGGGATCCTGAGGGGAGAGGAGGGGGAGCCGTGAGGCGGGATCGTGGGGGGAGAGGAGGGCAGCCATGAGGGGAGAGAAGGGGCGGCCATGAGGGAAGATTATGAGGGGAGAACAGGGGCAATCATGAGGGGGGATCCTCAGGGGAGAGGAGAGGCAGCCATGAGGGGGGATCATGGAGAGCAGAGGTGGCCAGGAGGGGGCATCATGAGGGGAGAGGAGGGGAAGCCATGAGGGAAGATCATGGGGGGAGAGGAGGGGCGGCCATAAGGAAAGATCGTAAGGGCTTAGAAGGGGCAGCCATGAGGCGGGAACGTGGGGGGAGAGGAGGGGCAGCCATGAGGGAAGATCGTGAGGGGAGAGAAGGAGCGGCTATGTGGGAAGATTGTGAGGGGAGAGCAGGGGCAATCATGAGGAGGGATCCTGAGGGGAGGGCAGGGGCGGCTATGAGGGGACATCATGATCGGAGACGTGCGGCAGTCATGAAGGCAGATTATGAGGGGAGAGCAGGGGTGGCCGTAAAAGAGGATCATGATAGGAGAGCAGAGTCGGCCATGACTGAAAATCGTGAGGGGAGAGGAGGGGCAACCATGAGTGAAAATCGTGAGGAGAGATCAGAGGCAACCGTGAGGGGGGATTGTGGGGGGAGATGAGAAGCAGCCATGGGGGGGGATCGTGAGGGGGGGATCGTGAGGGGAGAAGAGGGGCAGCCATGAGGGGGCATCATGAGGGGAGATGTGGGGCAGTCATGAAAGAAGATCATGAGGGGAGAGCAGGGGCAATCATAGTGATACAGGGGGATTGATATAAGAAACGCTAGTGCCTGGAAAATATAAAGTACTTTTTTGCTTAACTTAAGTTGTAGAAAGAAAACTATGTTATAAGTTGTGGAATTTAGGAGCCCCACTCAACATGAGTTAATTGTTTCACACTAGCCTTCTAAAAGTGTAACATTTCACACCATCCTTCCACTTACCAGTTAGTTCAAAGACAGAGCCTCCCAAACATCTGCTAGCTTGGGATACTCCTTGCCTGCCCATCCTGCGATAAATTTTGCAGGAAGGTCACCCTGTTCTAAATCTTTGCTAGTTAACAGAAGAATTACAGATATGGTTGGTTTCTGCTAATTGTGTGACTACTGGGGCATCCAACTGTGCCAAAAGTGAAAAGTTTAAGAAGAGGAAGACTCATTTACTTCATCTTGAAGACCCCTACTCATAAGAGGAAGACTTATTTACTTCATCCTGAGACCCTCGCCCATGACCACGGGGGAGGCACTGCGCAGGTGCAAAGGACCTTTTAGCTCATTATAATACGAAGCGGGGATAGGTCATGAATATGTATAGGCGTGTAACTTTAGAGGATAAATGTAGCGGAAACGACACTGAGGTGTGTATACTTTGGAGGAGCTATCCCCATGCACCTCAGCGCTGAATAAAAGCATACCTACTTTACAACTTCAATGAGTTGTGGAGTCAAACTGCGTGTCAATAGAATAATGTTGGAAAGGACCTTTAAGATCATCAAGTTCCAACCCCCTGCCATGGGCAGGGACACCTCCCTCTAAACCATGTCACCCAAGGCTCTGTCCAGTCTGCTCTTGAACACCACCAGAGATGGAGCATTCACAACTTCCGTGGGCAGCCCATTCCAGTGCCTCACCACCTTACACTAAAGAACTTGTTCCCTATATATAGCAGTCTTCCAGTATCTCAAGGGGGCCTAAAAGGATGCTGGGGAGGGACTATTCATCAGGGTCTGTACTGACAGGACAAGGGGTAACGGGTTCAAACTTAAACAGGGGAAGTTTAGATTGGATATAAGGAAGAAATTCTTTACTGAGAGGGTGGTGAGGCACTGGAATGGGTTGCCCAGGGAGGTTGTGAATGCTCCATCCCTGGCACTGTTCAAGGCCAGGTTCGATGAGGCCTTGGGTGACATGGTTTAGTGTGGGGTGTCCCTGCCCATGGCAGGGGGGTTGGAACTAGATAATTCCAACTCTAACTATTTTATGATTCTATGATTCTATATCCACTCCAAACTTCCCCTGTTACAGTTTTAACCCATTACCCCTTGCCCTATCACTACAGTCCCTGATGAAGAGTTCCTCCCCAGTGTCCTTACAGGCCTCCTTCAGATACTGGGAGGCTGCTATGAGGTCTCCAAGAAGCCTTCTCTTCTGGCTGAAGAGCCCCAGTGAGGGGGGATCATGAGGGGGGAGCAGGGGTGCCTATGAAGGAAGATTGTGAGGGCAGAGAAGGGGCGGCTGTGAGGGAAGATTATGAGAGAAGAGCAAAGGAAGCCATGAGGGGATATCATGAGCAGAGACGTGGGGCGGTCATGAGGGAAGATCATGAAGGGAGAGGAGGGGCAGCCATGAAATAAGATAATGAGGGGAGAGCAGGGGTGGCCATGAAGGAAGAACATGAGGGGGGAACCAGGGTGGCCATGACTGAAAATCGTGAGGGGAGACCAGGGGCAACCATGAGGGGGGATCATGGGGGGAGATAAGGGGCAGCCATGAGGGGGGATCATGAGGGGAGACCAGAGGCGGCCATGGGGGAAGTTAATGAGGGGAGAGAAGAGGCAGCCACGAGTGAAAACCGTGAGGGTAGAGCAGGGGCGGCCATGAGTGGGGATCGTGGGGAGAGAGGAGGGACAGTTACGAAGTGAGAGTGTGAGGGGAGAGCAGGGGTGGCCATGAGGCGGGATCATAAAGCAAGAGCAGGGGCAGCCATGAGAGGGGATTGTGAGGGGAGAGAAAAGGTGGACATGAGGGAAGATTATAAGGAGAGAGCAGGGGCGGCCATGAGGGAACATCATGAACAGAGACATGGGGTGGTCATGAGGGAAGATCATGATAGGGGAGCAGGGTTGGCCATGAGTGAAAATCGTGATGGGAGAGGGGGGGCAGCCATGAGGGGGGATCGTGAGTGGAGAGCAGGGGCGGCCATGAGTAAAGATCATGAGGGGAGACGTGTGACGGTCATGAAAAAAGATCTTGAGGGAAGAGCAGGGGCAATCATAGAATCATAGAATAGTTAGGGTTGGAAAGGACCTTAAGGTCATCAAGTTCCAACCCCCTGCCGTGGGCAGGGACACCTCCCACTAAACCATGTCACCCAAGGCCTCACCCAGCCTGGCCTTGAACACCGCCAAGGATGGAGCATTCACAGCTTCCCTGGGCAACCCATTCCAGTGCCTCACCACCCTCACAGTAAAGAATTTCTTCCTTATATCCAATCTAAATTTCCCCTGTTTCAGTTTTAACCCATTACCTCTTGTCCTATCACTACAGTCCCTAATGAAGAGTTCCTCCCCAGTATCCTTACAGGCCCCCTTCAGATACTGGGAGGCTGTTACGAGGTCTCCAAGAAGCCTTCTCTTCTCCTGGCTGAACAGCCCCAATGAGGAGGGATCCTGAGGGGAGAGGAGGGGGACCCATGAAGGAAGATCGTGAGGGGAGAGCAGGGGTGGCCATGCAGGGGGTCCTGAGGGGAGAGGAGGAGCAACCATGGGGGGGGATCCTGAGGGGAGAACAGGGGTGGCCCATGAAGGAAGATCGTGAGGGGGGAGAAGGGGCAGCTGTTAGGGAAGATTATGAGGGGAGAGCAATGGTGGCCATGAGGGGGGATCCTGAGAGGAGAGCAGGGGTGGCCATGAAGAATGATCATGAGGGGAAAGCAGGGGTGGCCATGACTGAAAATAGAGGAGAACAGGGCCAACCATGAGGGGGAATCCTGAGGGGAGAGAAGGGGTAGCCATGAGAGGGGATCGTGAACGGGGAGCAGGGGTAGCCATGAGGGGACATCATGAGCAGAGATGTGGAGTGGTCATGAGGGAAGATCATGAGGGGAGAGCAGGCGTAACCATGAAAGAAGATCATGGTAGCAGAAAAGTGTGAGCCGTGACTGAAAATTGTGAGGGGAGAGCAGAGGCAACCATGAAGGCACAATATGCACAGTCTGCACTCAGTGCTCCCTGCTGGAGGTCCTCCTCAGCAGGTGGCTGAGCTGTGGAATGCTATTAATAAGCTGCAAGATGTCAGGGAAGCTGAGAGGAAGCAGGACTGCTTGCTCCAGGCCCAAGCTGTACAGGTGCCTCAAGCATCCCCTGCAGCTCATGGAGGAGAGAAGGAGGCTGGTGCCTCAAGCATCCCCTGCAGCTCATGGAGGAGAGAAGGAGGCTGTTAACCCAGGAAGCTGGGAAACAGTAACAAAGAAAACCAACAAAAAAAGGAGGAAGAGGACAGTTAAAAGCAAGGGGCTTCCTCCTAAATCTGTTGTCCCCACCCAGAACCGCTTTGCTGTTCTCCAGAGGGCTGATGAGAAAAGGCACTTGCACCAGAAACAACCGGCTGATGCACTGGTAAAGAAGATCTCTACGGGTGCTGCAAGGAGAAAGCGGCGGGTCATAGTGGTAGGAGACTCTACTTTGAAAGGGACAGAAGCACTCATCTGTCGGCCTGATCCAGTCTTGAGGGAGGTGTATTGCCTACCTGGGGCATGGATCAGGGATGTCGCAGAGAGGCCGCCTGCTCTAGTAAGTCCCACGGACTATTACCCATTTCTAGTGATCCATGTGGGTGGTAGTGATGTTGATAGCAGTAGCCTGGAGAACATAAAGAAGGACTACAAAGCCCTGGGAGAGGTGGTTAGGGGCTCTGGAGCTCAGATAGTCTTTTCATCAATGCTCCACGATACAGAGGAGGACCTTAAAAAAGCTGGGAGGATTGGCCGGGTTAATAAATGGTTAAAAGGGTGGTGCCATAGTCAGGGGTTTGGGTGTCTTGAACACAGGACCCGAGTTTGTAGGCCAGGTCTACTGGGGGCTGGTGGAGCTGCTCTGATAAAAAACGGGAAGAGTGGTTTTGATAGGAGGCTTGCCAGACTGGTCAAGGTTGCCTTAAACTAGATGTGTTGGGGGAGGGTGGCTTCATTTCATCCCAACACACCCAGTCAGTTGCCAACACCTATCATAAATGCTCGGAGCGATGTAGAGATATTCCAGCCGCTCCAGCAAATGGGCCAGCTTCATTTGGAGCTCGGCTCAGATGCCTCTGTACAAACCCCCTTAGCATGGGGAACAAGCAAGAGGAATTAGAGATGTGTGCACATCTACGGGGGTATGATATAATAGGCATCACAGAAACATGGTGGGATGGCTCCTACGACTGGAGTGTTGGAATGGAAGATTACAGGCTCTTTAGAAAAGGCAGGCCTGGCAGGCGGGGAGGGGGAGTTGCTATTTATGTTAGGGATAGGCTGGAGAGTATGGAACTGTCTGGGGCCGGGTGAGCAGTCGACAGAGAGTTTGTGGGTAGGGTTAAAGGGAGGACAGCGATGGGAGACATTACTGTGGGGATGTGTTACAGACTGCCTGATCAAGAGGAATTTGTGGATAAAGCACTCTACAGACAGATAGGAAAAGCCTCAGGCTTGCAGGCCCTTGTTCTCATGGGGGACTTCAACCACCCTGACACCTGTTGGAGCAATGGTACAGCCTGGCACAAGCAATCCAGGAGGTTCCTCGATTGTGTGGAAGACAACTTCCTTCTGCAAGTAATAGAGGAGCCGACAAGGAAAGGTGCCATGCTGGACCTTGTGCTCACCAACAGGGAAGGGCTCGTTGAAAATGTCATGCTCCAGGGCAGCGATCACAACATGGTTGAATTCAAGATCCTCAGGACAGTGAGAAGAGCGTGCAGCAAGTTCATTGCCCTGGACTTCAAGAGAGCAGACTTAGGCCTCTTCAGGAGCCTGCTTAGTAAGGTTCTGTGGGATATAGCCCTAGAGGGCGGGGGGGCCCAGGACTGTTGGTTGTTATTCAAGGATCACCTGCTACAAGCTCAGGAGTGTTGCATCCCAACTAGAAGGAAGTGCAGCAGGAGGGCCAGGAAACCTCCATGGATGGATAAGCTCAGGAAAATTCAAAGGAAAAAAGAGGTTTATAAAAGGTGAAAGCAAGGACAGGCGGCCTGGGAAGAAAACAGGGATGTTGTCTGGAAAGCTAGGGACCAGGTTAGGAAAGCTAAGGCCCAGTTAGAGTTAAACTTGGCTAGGGATATTAAGGATAACAGGAAGGGATTCTATAGGTACGTAGTGAATAAAAGACAGACGAGGGACAACGTAGTCCCCCTCCGGAAGCTATTGGGAGAACTGGCTACCCTGGATTTGGAGAAGGCTGAGGTTCTTAATGACTTCTTTGCCTCAGTCTTTACTGACAAAGGCTCTGACCACACCACCCAAGTCTTGGAAGGCGGATGCAGGGACTGTGAGAATGAAGACCCCAGCCCCACTGTAGGAGAGAATCTGGTTCGAGACCATCCTAAAAACCTAAATGTACACAAGTCCATGGGACCTGATGAAATCCATCTGTGGGTCCTGAAGGAGCTGGCGAATGAAGTTGCTAAGCCACTGGCCATCATACTTGAAAAATCATGGCAGTCAGGTGAAGTTCCTGACAACGAAAAAGGGAAATATAACCCGCATTTTCAAGAAGGGGAAAATGGATGACCCGGGGAGTTACAAACCAGTCAGTCTCACCTCTGCGCCTGGCAAAATCTTGGAGCAGATTCTCCTGGAAGACATGCTAAGGCACATGAAAAACAGCAAGGTGCTCGGTGACAGCCAGCATGGCTTCGCTAAGGGGAAATCCTGCTTGACCAATTTGGTGGCCTTCTATGATGGGGCTACGGAACTGATGGACAGGGGTAGAGCAGTTGATGTCATCTACCTGGACTTGTGCAAAGCCTTCGGCACTGTCCCACATGACATTCTTGTCTCTAAATTGAAGAGACTTCAATTTGATGGGTGGACCACTCATAAAAGTGGATAAAGGGTGGATAAAGAACTGGCTGGATGGCTGCACGCAAAGAGTAGTGGTCAATGGCTCGATGTCCAGCTGGAGACCGGTAACGAGCGGTGTCTCTCAGGGATCGGTGTTGGGACCGGTCTTGTTCAAAATCTTTGTCGGTGACATGGACAGTGGGATTGGGTGCGTCCTCGGCAAGTTTGCCAATGACACCAACCTGTGTGGTTCGGTTGATATGCCGGAGGGAAGGGATGCCGTCCAGAGGGACCTCGACACGCTTGTGAGGTGGGCTGGTGCCAACCTCGTGAAGTTTAACCATACCAAGTGCAAGGTCCTACACCTGGGTCAGAGCAATCCCAGGCACAGCTACAGGTTGGGCAGCGGTTCAGAGCAGCCCTGTGGAGAAGGACTTGGGGGTGTTGGTCGATGAGAAAATGAACATGAGCCAGCTTCAGTGTGCACTCGCAGCCCAGAAGGCAACCGTATCCTGGGCTGCATCAGAAAGAGCGTGACCAGCAGGTCGAAGGAGGTGATCCTGCCCCTCTACTCTGCTCTCGTGAGACCTCACTTGGAGTATTGTGTGCAGTTCTGGTGTCCTCAACATAAAAAGGACATGGAACTGTTGGAACAAGTCCAGAGGAGGCCACGAGGATGATCAGGGGACTGGAGCATCTGCCTATGAAGATAGGCTGAGAAAGTTGGGGCTGTTCAGCCTGGAGAAGAGAAGGCTGCGTGGAGACCTCATAGCAGCCTTCCAGTATCTGAAGGGGGCCTACAAGGATGCTGGGGATGGACTCTTCATCAGGGACTGTAGTGACAGGACAAGGGGTAACGGGTTAAAACTGTAACAGGGGAAGTTTAGATTGGGTATAAGGAAGAAATTCTTTACTGTGAGGGTGGTGAGGCACTGGAATGGGTTGCCCAGGGAGGTTGTAAATGCTCCATCCCTGGCGCTGTTCAAGGCCAGGTTCGATGAGGCCTTGGGTGGCATGGTTTAGTTTGAGGTGTCCCTGCCCGTGGCAGGGGGTTGGAACTGGATGATCTTAAGGTCCTTTCCAACCCTAACTATTCTATGATTCTAAGATGAGGGGAGAGCAGGAGTGGCCATAAGAGAAAATCGTGAGGGAAGAGCAGGGGCAACCACAAGGGGGGATCGTGGGGGGAGAGGAGAGGTGGCCATGAGGGGGGACATGAGGGGAGAAGAAGAGGCAGCCATGAGGGGTGATTGTGAGGGGAGAGCAGGGGAGGCATGAGGGGACATCATGAGCAGAGACATGGGATGGTCATGAGGGAAGATCATGAGGGGACAGCAGGGGTGGCCATGAAAGAGGATCATGATAGGAGAACAGCGTCGGCCATGACTGAAAATCGTGAGGGTAGAGGAGGGGCAGCCATGAGTGAAAACTGTGAGGGGAGAGCAAAGGCAACCATGCAGTCACAACATGAGGGGAGAGCAGGGGCGGCCATGAATGAAAATTGTGAGGGGAGAGCAGGGGCAACCATGAGGGGGGATCATGGGGGAAGACAAGGGGCAGCCATGAGGGGGGATCGTGAGGGGAGACCAGGGGCAGCCATGAGGGGGGATTGTGAGGAGAGAGCAGGGGGCGGCCATGAGGGGACATCATGAGCGGAGACATGGGGTGGTCATGATTGAGGATCATGAAAGGGGAGTGGAGTCGGCCACAAGTGAAAATCGTGAGGAGAGAGCAGGGGCAGCCATGCGAAAAGATCATGAGGGGAGAGCAGGGGGCAGCCATGAGGAAAGATCATGAGGGGAGACGTGGGGCAGTCATGAGAGGGGATCATGAGGAGAGAGCAGGGGCAGCCATGAGAGGGGATTGTGAGGAGAGAGTAGGGGTGGCCATAACTGAAAATCGTGAGGGGAGAGCAGGGGCAGCCATGAGGGGGAACCTGAGGGGAGAGGAGGGGCAGCCGTGGGAGGGGATCGTTGAGGGGAGAGTAGGGGTGGCCATGACTGGAAATCGTGAGGGCACAAGAAGGGCAGCCATGAGTGAAAATCGTGAGGGGAGAGCAGAGGCAACCATGCAGGCACAACATGAGGGGAGAGCAGGGGCAGCCATGAATGAAAATTGTGAGGGGAGAGCAGAGCAATCATGAAGGGGGATTGGGGGGGAGAGGAGGGGCAGCCATGAGGGGGATCGTGACGGGATACCAGGGGCAGCCATGAGGGGGGATCATGAAGGGAGAGTAGGGGCGGCCAGGAGGGAGTAATGTGAGGAGAGAGCAGGGGGCAGCCATGAGAGGACATCATGAGCAGAGACATGGGGTGGTCATGATTGAACATCATGAAAGGGGAGCGGAGTTGGCCACAAGTGAAAATCGTGAGGAGAGAGCAGGGGCAGCCATGCGAAAAGATCATGAGGGGAGAGCAGGGGGCAGCCATGAGGAAAGATCGTGAGGGGAGAGCAGGGGGCGGCCATGAGGAAATATCATGAGGGGAGACGTGGGGCGGTCATGAAAGGGGATCATGAGGAGAGAGCAGGGGCAGCCATGAGAGGGGATTGTGAGGGGAGAGTAGGGGTGGCCATAACTGAAAATCGTGAGAGGAGAGCAGGGGAAGCCATGAGGGGGAACCTGAGGGCAGAGGAGGGGCAGCCATGAGTGCGAATTATGAGGGGAGAGCAGAGGCAACCATGAATGAAAATTGTGAAGGGAGACCAGGGGCAGCCATGAGGGGGGATCATGAGGGGAGAGCAGGAGGTGGCCATGAGGGGACATCATGAGCGGAGACACGGGGTTGTCATGATTGAAGATCATGATGGGGAGCATGGTTTGCCACAAGTGAAAATCGTGAGGAGAGAGCAGGGGCGGCCATGAGGAAAGATCATGAGGGGAGACGTGGGGCGGTCATGAGAGGGGATCGTGAGGGGAGAGCAGGGGCAGCCATGAGGGGGAACTTGAGGGGAGAGCAGGGGCAGCAGTGAGAGGGGATCGTGAGGGGAGGACAGGGGCGGCCATAAGGGAAGATCATGAGGGGAGACGTCGGGCAGTCATGAGGGGGGATTACGAGGTGAGAGCAGTGGTGGACATAAAAGAAGATCATGATAGGAGAGCAGGGTTGGCCACGAGTGAAATTTGTGAGGGGAGAGCAGGGGCGGCCATGGGTGAAAATCATGAGGGGAGTGCAGAGGCAGGCATAAGGGAAGATCATGAGGGGTGAACATGGGCAACCATGAGGGGGGATCGTGAGGGGACAGGAGAGGCGGCCATGAGGGCTGAGGGGTTATTGTAAGGGAAGAGCAGGGGTGGCCATGAAGGGAGATCATGGTAGGAGAGCAGGGGCAGCCACGAGTTAAAATCAGGGAGAGAGAAGAGGGGCAGCCATGAAGGAAGAGACTGAGGGGATAGCATGATATTGAGGGGCGATTGTGAGGGGACGGAAGAGGTGGCCATGAGAGGTGAGGGGTTATTGTGAGGGAAGAATGGGGGCAGTCATGAGGGAAGATTATGAGGGAAGAACAGGGGCAGCTATGAGGGAAGATCATGATAGGAAAGCAGGAGAGATCTCGAGTGGAAATCGTGAGGGGAGAGGAGGGCCAGCCATGAGGGGTAGGTTCAGCAATTATATGGTTTGGGTCACTAGGAATGGGCAGATGAGGGTTGGCTGTGACTGAAGGTCATGAGAGGCAGCCATGAGGGAGATCAGTTTGCCCTTAGTGACATGGTTTAGTGGTGGGATTGATAGTCCTGGGGTAATGGTTGGACTCCGTGATCTTAATGGTCTTTTACAACCTGATTCTGTCATTCTGTGAGTATGTGAATTGGAATAAGGTGGTGCAATGTTTAGGCATCAGATAATGCTAGGTGTCCGGACAGTCAGCTAGAGAACTCTTTTGAAATACCTGCACACTGATAATAAAGTTTTACTTGATACCCTGAAAGAAGAAACCAGAAAAGAAAATCGACTTTGTTTCTCCGTTTGCAGGCAGTTACATGGAAATGTAACTGCAGCTTGCTTGCTGAAAGTACATACAGCTATCCTTTCTTATTTTTCAAATTTTGATGGTAGTGAAGATCTAAATAAAATGAATCTTTTTTCTTTTTTTCTTTTTTTTTTTTTTTTTTAAGGAAACTAGAAAAAATAATTATTCGGCTTTTAAAAGGATCTTCTTTATCCCAACTACTTCATTGCTGCCTAAGCTAATAAATCCGCAGTCCCTCTTGAGCTTTTAGGAATTGTCCCACTTTCATTTCACACAGACGAACTGCCCTGAAGGTTATTTTAAAGCCATCGCAACATCAGGTTCAGACACAATGACACTCTTATCACAGAACATTCTGCATTGACTACAAAATGGGGATATGAACTTATCTTTCACTGTGGCATAAAGATACAATTAATATGTCTTCTAAAGCTCCAGGAGACAGTAAACTTCCTGATACACTGAGCAAAACATGTAATTCAGTAACAACTGTTTTTACTAGGCATGGCAGCATGTTCCAGAAACAATTCAGCAGCGTATCATAACAACAAAACAATTTAATAAGCAGAGATGCTACGAAACAGAACAAGCTGCAAAAAATATCTCACTTCTTTCCTTGTTGATTCTGTGGCAGTGCCTTATTTTACGTTACCACATCACATCTGAACCCACATTGACCTGTATAACTCGGTGTCACTACATTACTGAGGATCTCTGGTGAGCACATGAAGCTTGCTTTCTGCTCCGTTTCACTACTATGCTCTCTCAGTTTTCTGAAGGATGCATCATGCTGGGGTCACACAATGAGAAAAGCCCCCGGTGCTGTCCTCAACAGCAGAAGTATGACACCCCGTGGGGTACCTCTGGTTCCCATCACAGCTGCATCCCAGCTTGCACACCAAAGCATGCATTCCCTCCTTCTCCATTGGCCTGGTAGTGGGAACATAGCTGGGTGGCAGTCATGCCTCAGCTGGACGTGGATTGTCAAACAGGAGGATGGTCACCTCACTGTGCTGCCTAACCCTCTGAAGTGTGTGTTGTGTGTCTGTCCCCGCCTTGCACCATAGCTTGAGCAGGGAAATGGGTACGTGAGTTTCTCCCTCAGTCCTGCAGTTTACGTTGGCGTAATCCCAGTACAGTAAATAGAGCTAAAGGATCAGAGGATGAGGCCCATTGTCTTCTGTGTTTCAGAAAAAAATAGTTAATGTGGACTGAACCTATTTTCTTTGATCAAGGGGAGATGTTCAGTAATTTTTGGCATTATACCATTATACAGATACAGAGTAAAAATGCCTAACTGGTGATTCAAGTCACAGCATGAGCTGCATGTCACTGATGCTTGTGGCAAATTCTCATTAATAAAGTTCTCCTTTCTAAACTTCCTTTCAGTTATTTTGCAATTTCCTCTTATGTCCCTTAATACAGCTTTGCTTCTGATTTCCCCTACTGGGTCTTAGTGTCATTTACCCGAAATACCCTGTGTGTGAACTTTCATCTCTTTATCTGCGTGCTGTCTCACAGTGTCCTTTAATTTCCACTGCCCTTCTGATGGCTTTGTAAGATTTGAAGGACAGAAATTTCCAAAGAAGGTGGCAAAAAATTACATGTTAATGCCATTCCCTAAACTGTGGCTCATAGACGTGAGTTCTCACTTAGTCTGTAGTCTGCTGCTGCGAATTTGAAACAGCTGGTCCCCAGCTACAGAGCACGCTCTTAGCATCTCTGATGTTACCTACTCTTCCCTAGTAACCTTATGTTGGTTCAGCCAGCACTTCTGCTACTCACTGTGCTTTTAAAGTTAGCGGACTGCATACTTTTATTTGATATGCCATTGTAATTTTCAACAATCATGGCTGTAGCTATGTTGCCCTCCTAGGTCTGTCATCGGTTACCTGCTAGACAGCATACGGCAGTATTTTACAGTGTTATGCCACTACTGTAGCTCATTTCTAATGTACTCTATCCCCTTTCTAACTGTAACTCAAGGCTGGCTGCAGCTGTTATGTGGATGGAAGGAGAAAGTTGGGAGGAGACATGTGGTTAGTCTTCCAGCATGTAATTAGGAGCATATTCTCCCTGGGCGGCTCTGGCTGAACCACCGCTGCCTCCTCAGCAGCCTTTTTCAGTTTCTGACTTGGAACAGAAGTTAGTAATCCAAATCAGCAATGTATTTTCTTAGGATAGTTTGTTTACGAAATATTCACAGGTCCTGTTTCTTTAGTCAGAAATGGCTAAATTACCTCTATGGAGGTAATCTCAAAGTATACAAAGACTGCAGATAAATTATCACTGTTTTGTCCCCAAATTGTAGATTCAGAGACAGGTGGAGAAAACCAAACAGATTCCATTCCATAGAACTTTATGATGCTTTTTTGTTTCTCAGTATTTGCACTAAAGCTGGGTAAATAGTACATTTTGTTATATCTCTTTAAGTTTTGTTTGTTTTTTAAATGAATATAAGTAACTACTCTTCTACACTGAGCTTTCTCAACTTTCTGAAGAAATCAGAGAAGCAGGAGCAGAGTCCCAGACTAGCCAGTGGTTTGGGTTTGAAGGAGCGTACCTAGGATGTGAAAAACTCTTCTCTGAACTGCTGTATCCAAGGCTGGTCTCTTGGTACCACTGTTTGGAATTGCAACACTTTGCATAGATAATTAAATATCCACTGGGGCAGGCATTTGAGTCTGGATCTATATCGACTGAATGCCTCAATCATTCAGCAATAGAGCTGGTCCATCTCTCTCAATGCAGCTACTGCAGTTTGTAGAAATAGTTAATTATTAATCTGATCACAGAGGCAGAATATTATGAAGGTATCACACTGTAAATATTCTGCATACATTTTACACTTACTCTTTCCACTTCAAAGACTTAATAGGTAAGTCAGATTCAGCCTCCTCAGATTCTTGTCATACATTTGCTCATCATTACCTGGGCAACTTTGGTGAGCTCTTAGTTTTAATACCCACATTTATAAAATGGGAGTAATAACACATGTGAAGAGACATAACTGAAATATTTGAAACACATTATGAAATGTTCGGTTGA
This sequence comes from Psittacula echo, assembly GCF_963264785.1. NCBI lineage: Eukaryota > Metazoa > Chordata > Aves > Psittaciformes > Psittacidae > Psittacula > Psittacula echo. Next base: position 4,024,452 of record NC_137738.1, on the reverse strand, counting down.
TACACAAATACGTCTGCTATAACCATCAAAGCTTTGGTAATATTATTTTTTGAAGAACAAGACTTTTTTGTGGATTGATACTGACCTTAAATTCCTGTGAATGCACTTATGTCATCATTGTTTTTTATGCATACTTAAAAGTCAGGGCAGGTCTAAATGTTCCCTTATTTTCTCTGATATTGAAAAAAAGAAAACAGATTGTTGATGACAAGAACCAGTGCTGAAATTGTTAAGAAAGAAAAGCAGAATAAATTTCAACACAGTAAGTGTGACTTAAACGTCTTATTTTGAAAAGAGCAGCTACCTTGGCCCTATCCTGATAGCTTCCAGCTAGTCTGGAGAGCTTGGACAAGATAAGCTCTGCCTTGAAGGCACGAGAGAGCTTCCTGGGAGCTGCATGCAAAACAAGGACAGGGTGAGGTGTACCCAGTGGTAGGTATCACAGATTACTTCATCTCTCTGTGTCAGAACTATTTGAAAGTGTGAGGAGGTTTTGGGGTTTTTTAAAATTATATTTATTAGCATATGATACAATCTCAGTTCCCCTGGCAGCCTCTCCTACTATCCAAAAACCATCAGAAATACACAACACCTGCTGTGGCGTTATTCCCCAATCAAGGAAGGGGGAAGGACTTCTGAGGAAAACAAGGCAAATAATTTGGGCCTGCGGGATCTGCAGTTTGGGAATGTCAATCAAGCTTACTATTTCTCTGCTTTGGAGAGAAAAATGTTCTTCTCCTGTTTCCTAGGAAGGAACAGCTGTGAGAACTGAAAGTATCTGCATCAATTTTCCTAAGTAAACACGGGAATATTTAGTTTCAGCAAAACCAGATGGTTTATGCCTTGTGAATATGCTGGCATTTGACACCAGCAGCCAGAGTTTCTCAAAATGTGTACAGAGCATTAGAAAGAACTCCTTTAAACTCAGGGACCCAACACAAGAAATGAAAGTTATGAAGGTTTTAGTAATAATAGGCTGACAAAAAAAAACCCCAACAACCTTTATCTAGGGATCTCCAAGTGCTGTCTAAATATTGTTAATCAGACTGCATAACAGTCCATGAAGTAATTAAATTTTGATACATATTTCTCACAGAGGATTATGGTAAAGGTGAGAAAGTAATTTAGTTCCTCTGGGTTATGCAGTGAGTCACAGTCTGGTCTCCTGTGTGCTCTGACCATCCACATGTCTCTTTACTTGCTAATGCATCTTTATGTGTCCACATTTTAATGTGTCCTCAGCCATATTCCCAGGACACCATTTTTAAACGTGAAACCATTACTCTTAATAGCACAGGGACAGGATTGCGGTGTATGCAACATGCATTGCCATCGCTGGGGCATCTGAGTGCTCTATGGGGAATTTATAATATTCACACTGAAGAGATTTGTAAACAGCCCTCAAACCTTTTGCTAATGGCATTTGCAATGGGTGTTAAGTGTCTGAAGATGCTTATTTGGTGTTTTTTATTGATTTGGGTTGTTATTGCTTAACATAACTCTAGTAACAAGACATCTATTTTCTACCAATCTGAAAGTGGTTTTCAATCACTCAGTAATTAGCCTAAGTAATTCTGATAGGTACACTGTTTTGCTGGACTGCTGGGAGAGTGATGTGGTTTGCTCAAGATTACTCATAGCTTGCAGAGCAAGGCTATGAGGACTTTAGGCCTTGTGGTCACTGACGACTGCAGCACATGTTCTTGAGCCAAATCCAACTCTGCTGAATCCTCATCATCTGCTGCATGTAAAAATAGGCTTAGGAAGGATTTCTTTTTACTTGTAATTTCAAGTGAGCCTACCCACAAAAGCACATCAGTTTTCTGGATCACTTAGTGAAATGCATATTTACTCTGAATCACTGTGTCCTGCCTTTAAGTCCTATGCCTGTGAACCCTGAAGTACATCCTGGTTGAGGGACACAACAGGAGTGTGAAGAAGTCTCCTTGGGTCTTCTCCTTCAGTTTCCAGGAGAGAAGCTGTGTTGTGCTCTGGCTTATCCTATCGTCTGAATGATGGAGGGTGTGCCACTGAGCACACCTCCCCTGCAGTGGAGGCAGTGCTATAATTTAATATACTTCATGATCAGCACTTTAAGAGTTTGAATTTGCTGTTTCTCCATTATGTAATTACATAAGAGTAATAATAACAACTAACACAATGTACGTGGAGTTTGGCTGTTGCTTCTTATGTAAATTAGAGATATTTAGCAATATCTTACAAAATGGATACATGTATTTCAGAGTGAGATATAAGAGGTTACTTTGATTCAGAAAAGAATAAAAAGGAGCTGTTGGGAATTGTTATTTTATAAAGAAAGAACTATTTAGTTATAGCTCTTCATCTCGTGGGGCATTCACTAGCATTCAGACTACAAGGCTTCAAGGTGTTTAAATTAAACCAAACAAACAAGCAAACCCACCCCATGGTATTCTCTGCCTTTTTACAGAAATTCAGATACTTAACTTAGATTCCAAACCTGAAATGTGAGGAATTTGAGCCTGAATTTAGATAAAGTAACATGAATCACTAACAAAACATGGAAGAAATCGCTAATCTTTAGGTACAAAAGAACATTTTAGTTGTTAGTCTGCTCATAAGAAGCAGAGACTCTCTATATTTAAAGTACACTCCAGAAGAACTGAAATTTAAAGTCAAATTTAGATACCAAAACGTTTCAGATACAATTTGATACAAGTCAAGGATGCTGCTCATCTCTATTAATTTATGTGGTATTTTTATTACCTGTCATTTAATCTAACTTATCCTCGTTGTTCCAAAAATAGTTCATCTGCATACATTATGGCTCAGAAGAGTAGGAGCTAGGAGAGACCACATCACTGTGGACTAGTAGCGATGGGTCACACTAACAGGTTTAAGCCTCAAGTCAGCAAATCCTAGACTTACTCTGAGAAAGCCTGGGTGGGCTTGGCTAAGAGGAGGCTGTTAGCTGTTGTACATGGAGTCTAGGGGTGTATACTGTGGCCCCCCAAAAGCATATCCCAAGTCTGTGGAAACACATGTGACCAGAGCTGGCTACACAACACTTTCTTGGTGGGCTCAACACCAGTTGAAGGTGTTCTCTCCAAGTTCCCGCTGTCGTGCTGTTGTGTTTGTGGGATTGCCCTGCAAGCCAGATGTCTACAGTGGTTCAGATGAATAACAACCCCCTCTGGCTCTCCGGAAAGCACTAGCTTTAACCCACACTGCTTTGAATGACCTGATGTATAAGCACATCTCCCAGCGTGTCTCAGCTCAGCTGAGAAGTCTGATGACTGTTGTATGAGGATGAAACTAGCAGTGGCAAACCATGGAGGGGGACTAGCTGAAGAGCCTCCCAGATCGATGGTGTAGTGTAGCTGTACCTGGCAGAAGGCTAGAGGAGAGGCTGCAGCCCTAAGCTGCTCCTCTTGCATGCTACTGAGTCATTGCAGAACTTCAGATAAGCTTTATGTGCCTCAGCCTGCCATCTGCAAATCAGTGATAACAAAATTTAAATAATTCAGAAAAGCATTGTGAGGCTTAATGAGGTTTGTGATACGTTTTGGACTCCTTACATGTGGCAGTAGTGAAGAGTTTAAGGTATCGTAGTTACGGAGCACGTTGCTAGTAGTGCTGTCTTCCTTTAATATTCTCTGCAAACTCCCTCTCTTCCTACTTTCATTATCAGTGCTCGGCTTTGGTTTCATTGTGTTGCTTGGACACCTTCTAATTTAAATTTCATATTTTGGTTCCTGGGTGATAACTTCAAACACCAATTTTCTTCTGCTACGCTATACAGCCTTTTTCTCATTTTAATGAAACCTAGCAACCATAATGTAAATTGGGAATAACTACAGCCCATTAGACTATTGAAATCCCTGAAGATCTGAATTATTCACTATTAACAGAACTTGTATAATTATAGGTTAAGATATCACTTAGGCATTTAGCATACATCAGCTCGACTGTTAATTTTTAGCTCTTGATCTGTATTAGTAACCTCAGCTTGCTAAATTAAAGGATATGCCTCCAATTAGCCTAAATTTAACATTCAAGAACACATCTCTGGTGGGATGATGCTTGTAAGTTTAGAACATCCAGGCAATTTCAGCTCAGCTACTGAGGCTCTATCACAAGTGAAAGAGAAAACATTTTTTTATCAACACTTCCATGACTTTCACAGAGGCAGAGCAAAAGGACAAAGCTGCATTTTGTGTGAGGCCCGAAGCCAAAAGAATGACAGGCACTATGGTCCTCTGCCCCTCTAGGGATCTCCCAGAAAGCCTGTTCCTAGGGCAGAGGCAGTCAGGTCATTGAATGAGACCCTCAGAAACCAAAACACTGAGTCTGGAGCTGTCTGATTCGGGGAACAAGAAAATACTGAGATACATATAGAAAGGCAGGAAAAGAGAGTGCTGATGTAGTAGAAAAAAACCCACCAAAACACCAAACAACCACCACACCAAACAACAAACCAACAAAAAGACCTTACTTTCCCTAAGAACCTTGCCTGTGTTTAACATAGCAGGGGTAGGATTCTTCTGCCTGTACACAGTATGTTAGCCACACACCTTTTGTCTTTTTGTTCTGACAGCAGCAAGCTTACTTTCTGTTTGCTAAAGTATAAATTAGCTCTTCTGTTTTCTCTCCTATTCCACCAGGAAGGAAAGATTCCCAGTAATCATATGTGTATTTTCCATACCTTTGAGATCTGCCTTAAATTATTAGCTTGCTCTGCATAATCCTATACAATACAATGACACTTCCACTTGTGGCAAGCCTTTTAAAAGTATGTTAGCTAGGAAATGGCATAGGCTTTTGTGCAGATGATTATGAGCCTGTTTGTATATGCTGGTCAAAAGCTGGACTGTAATCTTAGAGGTTTTCAGTCTTGGACAGCACTCAGAAAAGATACACTTTTTGACAGTGTCTTCTCATATATGCATAAATGCAATAAATAAATTTCAGTGAACATCAGTAAGCTTGTTAATGAAGAGGAATGCAGTACACTTGGTAGCTGTATAATTGTGTCATAATTCCAAAAATGGTTGCTAATATTGATGAGTGTCTGCATAGGAAAGCTTTGGGCGGTACGAAATCCTCTTTTGGGAAATCTTCTTATAAACTTATAATGGCAACCATTACAGAGAACGGAGAAAGCACTAAACTGGAAAATGCTATTAAAGTTGTAGTAGAATCCAAATTATTCAAAGCTTATTCATGTCTCTCATACAGCAAAACTTGTCGTGAAGTATGGTTTTTACTGGAAACTATTGGAATTGAAAGATTATACTACTAATACCTGACTTTGTTGTACCCGGAACATATGAAAAAGAAAAAAGAACATTTTCAGCTGACAGCACACTGAAGATTTTGCCAGTTTTCTTTCACCTAGGAGATGGAGATTTATCATATAAAACTTTTTGTCATGTAAAGCAGTCACTTTAGTGTGTATATAGTTACAGTTAGACCTCCAAAAATAGGTAGGTGCCTCAGTCGTAAATAGTTCCTTCTGGAAATGCCAGATTCCAAAACTGTGATGTCCACAGTCACGCTATCAGCAGCTTCTCAGTGAAGTCTTTTGTCAGTAAATCTCAAGTTCATTACATCCTCCATGTTCTTGCAGTCCTGTTTCTAAGCATTTTCAGGGGTAGCTCAGCATGGACAGTGCCGATACCTCAACACCTCTGTTTCATTAGGATCCATGAAAATATTGTTCCCTTGTCTGTATTGCTTGTCCCTGATACCAGGATTATTAGTTTCCTGTATAAGGAAGATGCCATCTAATATAAAATCCAGTAACAGCTCTGAGAGTAAGGACCAAAGTTTAGGTGCCCTACTGCATGGCACATTGCCCTGACCTCTTGTCTAAGCCCCACAACGCTGGCAGCCAAGTGCCTACAGGCTAACTTCACTAGCAGGAGGAAATGTTTGCTTCTTTCTCAGACCATGCCATCGGTTGGGGATTACAGCATGCCCTGGGGAGCGTCATATATCTTGAGCCCAAATCCCATTTGCTGGGTGTACCCTTTAGCTGATAAGTCATTCTACAAAACTGGCCATCACCACCACAGCTTTGTTTTAAAAAGTCCTTGCTAAATATTTAGCTAAGGAGAGGAGGTGATAACCAGCATACAAAAGGAGCAAGCCCCCCAGCCTCCTGAGCAGGACAAGAATTCATCAAGGTGATGGGTATCTGACTTAAGCTGTCCCTGTTCTGAGCTGGGGGGATTGGACCCCATGAGCCTAAATGGCTCTCTGTACACCTCTGCATAGTACTACCTACAGACTAACTCACTGCAGCTCCCTAGGATTTTCCTGAAATTTATTTATTGAATTTATACATATATGAGAGGACACTGTCAAAAGGTATATCTTTCTCAGGCTGAAAACCTGTAAGAATAAAGCATGTGGGATTTTTCATCACTCTTTGGAAGATTCTTGTTTTACTCCTTGGTTGCAGGGGAAGTCTGAACACCTGCCTCGAGTGCTTTCAATTACCCCGCATGGGCAGGGACCTACTTCTCAGCCCTTGCGACACCTCAGTAGAGCTGCATAAGCAGGCAATCCAGCCTCATCTTCTGCTTCTCCTTGTGTGGGTTTATCTCAGAATCCTTGCGGATTTCTCTTTAAAGCTGTCAGATATTTAAGGAGTTTGGATTTCTCTCATTTACGCTGGAATTTTACGTTTAATTACTTAGAACAAAGACTTTTCTTATTCTAATTAAACACCTTTCACCTCAAGTGTTGACTGCCTCTGTCTTGGCATGATCATTTACTTTAAAGATTTTAAAAGCATTTTCCCTTCCAGGTTTCAGATAACTTGCTAGTGACAACATTCATGCATTTAGTTCTTTTCTCTCATTACGCCTGTGGACTTCCAAAATATTTCTGGATCATGATCTTACAGTTTTCTCCCTCCTTCTTCCTCCCCTTTCAACCCAAATACAAGAGAAAGTACAAAATACAAACCCAAAATGTTTTGCCATGTCTGACTTGGATTTTTTTTGGGTTGCAGGAGAGTGGAAGGGGTGAATACAGAGTTCATTAAAATAGCGATGGCAGCAGTCAGAAGTAGAACAGGCAGGTACAGTACTGCCCAGCTGCTGTAATCTTTTACATTTGACCTTCTGCTTACTAGGTACATCTGCGCTGTAAGGTGGAAGAATGAGCCAAGCTATTAACAACTGAAGTTGGTAAGGCTTCCTCACACAGCATCACACCGTGAAGGAGAAGCTGCTCTGTGCAGAGCATGGTGTACCTGCTGCCCAGTTAGCATCTCACACTTTCCTTAAATCTTTTTGTCCCAGCGGCACCCATACACTGATTAGTAAGGAGGTTAAAGCTGGCACAAGTTACATGAGGAAGTGTGAGAGAAGTCATATGAATGTGTCAGTAAAAGTAGGACAAGGACTAATTTTTTTGCTTGTTTTTGTACTTTCCAGGGCATTGCTTTTCTCATTACACCACCCTCTGCTAGTGGGTGAATTGCATCAGTGCAGTCTCTCTAAAGGAGAAGGTCTGATCCTCCCTCTCCAATGGGTGTCCTGCTGCTGACTTCTGAACTGGGTGAGAGTCAGACCCAGTGTGTGGCTGGGGAAGGGGAGGCTTTGGAAGACAAATTGTACTTTGTTAAGTGATTGGAAGACATACTGACTTAAATAAGCACCCAGCTCCTGTTTACACTTGGAAGTTTTGTTATGCTGGTGTAGTTATGCCAGTAAACTCCTCCTACATAATTGGAGTGCTTTTTGCCTGCAAAATACATTCCAGTTTGGCAAGCAATATAAGCCATAACATCAAACCCACCATTTTTGCTGGTATAGTTGTCTACGCTAGGGCTTTTGTTGAAGTAGTTACGTCATATGAATCACCCTACACAGCATAAAGCCTTCAAGTGCAAACTGAAAACTTAAACCTTGTCTGCCCAGCCAGATGTTGCTGTGCTTTAATACAGTTACGGAAAACCAAGGTAGATTTGTCAGAATGTGCTGACCACAACTAAATAGTCAGCAGAGACAAAGTAAAGTCCCATTCAGGATTGTATTAGCTAATCATGTATCCGGTGTGGTATAATCTCATTTGGTTTTTGCATAGCTGTGGTTGAACAGGGACCCTTTAACTTGCCTTATACTATATCATTTATTAATAGGGCCAGGGTGAAACTTATTTCAGCTTATTTTTCACTAGCTTTACTGACATGTTTCTTCCAACGTACATTACTTTGGTTGTTATTTCAGTTAAATATATTAAGAGTAATTTTTCCTTTTAGGCTTTTCATGTTTGTTTGGTTTTGATACCATGAACTGTAAACATATCTAAGATACCAATGAGAAAGAAATGCCTACCACTTTGATGGATACCCCACTGGATCTCTAAATACAAACTCCTTAAAATTTTGGGAATAATTTAAAGTATTTGCAAGCATTAACATAGTAGATTACCAATACAAATGACAATAATATATCTTCTTAGCCAAGTATCAATTTCTAAAGGATATCATTAGGCACACTCAGATTAGTTTTCCCCAGCAGACAGTAATTCAGTCTTGCGTTTCTAATAGTCTGCTGCATTTTAATTGTTTTTCTTTCTCATGAGTGTTGCTAGGTTTCCTCAAAAATGCAAATGCATTTTTCAGGAAACAATGACACAAGTTTTTATTATTGGCAAGGCTAGGACCTGAAGAAGTCAGAGAAGGTTACTTGTGAGATCACATGGGAAAACATTACTATCTTAGAGATACAGTGCAAGTATCACTCACTGCAGGTATGAAGTTCATCATCTTATGAAGCACTGGAACGAGGTTTATCCTGGAATCAGTCACAGTTTGTTACCAAATTCAGAGGAAGTAGATTTAGGCCTATACTAAATAAAGGAGAAACCTCATTTATCTCTGAGATACAGTTAATTCTGCAGTGTGATGTGGACCTGCTCAATCAGCTCTGCTTATTTTACAGATTTTGAGAATGTCCATGATGGTGCTTTAAGTACTAGCTAACAGTGTGATAGCTGAACAGTTTGTTAGCAACAGCCAAAGCAGTAAATGAAGAACACTATGTCCTGGTGATACCACTGGCAAATATGACTAGACAATGTAATTACCCAAGCTGGAATTAAATCAGGGCATTGTACCCTTGTTACATATAATACCAGGGGATATCTGCTTGCCACAGATAGGGTTTGCACCTCATCCCATTTAGGTACTTGTCCTGGGTTCAGCAGCAGCAGTCAGTTTTTCTCCTTCTTAGTAGCTGGTGCAGCGCTGTGGTTTTGACTTTCGGCCTGGGAATAATACTGATAAAGCTGATGTTTTCAGTTGCTGGTCAGAATGTTTACCCTGACCAAGGACTTTGTGAGTCTCATGCTCTGCCAGGGAGGAGGAGAAGCTGACAGGAAGCAGGGACAGGACACCTGACCCAAACTAGCCAAAGAGGTATTCCATACCATAGCACGTCATGGCCAGGATGTAGAACTGAGAGTTCCCAGGAGGGCTAGAATGCTGCGGGGTGGGGTCAAGGTATTGGTCGGTGAGGTGTTGTATTCTCTATGCTTGTTATTTCCTTTATCATTATTACTATTAGTGGTAGCAGTAGTGATTTGTGTTATACCTTAGTTATTAAACTGTTCTTATCTCAACCCATGGGAGTTGCATTCTTTTGATTCTCCTCCCCGTCCCTCCAGGAGTGGAGGGAAGAAAGGTGTGCGTGTGGAGGGAAGTAGACTGCGTGGTTCTAATTTACGGCCTGGGCTTAAACCACGACAGTACCATTGCTCATGATATGTTTTTACAGTCCCTTGCAGAGTCTGTCATGTTACTGTGACCTCTGTAGGACTTTACAGGAAAATAATCCTTTGAGAGATCACTGCAACTGGCACTGAAAGCTACGAAAAGAATGAACTTAAAGGACAAACCAGGGACCAGGTCTGCAGTGGAGCCTTGGCATGTGCTTTTGATCATGGGATACACAGTAGACACAGTGGCTGAGGTTTGCAGAAACCAGACACTTTGGTATATCATCGTATTGTTTTTTGTTTACAAAACCAGTAAAAGACTAGTGGCTGCTATTCCACTTCAGGCCACAGAGGCTCATATTAAAACAACAAAATTACTGCTTCACAACTCAAGCAAGAAGACCCAAGAGCATTTTTCTGAAAACAAACAAGAGTGATGCAAATGCAATTTTAATGCTGGCATGCAACCTGCATGTGTACTGCACCCATTGCTTTTGCTTTGGTGTCAGTCTGAAATCAGAATATTTATAAGCCTACATAGCTGTTTAAGGTCAATCCTGCTAGGCTAACAGTAAAGTTTTCTCTGACCATCTATTTACTATGTATCAGTGTCATCACTATCACCACAGGAGACTATCATCTCCTCTTTGCTCCAAGTGTTTGTTGTTATCCTCTGCTGCACCAACTGATTTCCCAGTAAATAGTAAATAACACCCATAGCAGTTATATAATGCACCTACAATTTTCAAAGAGAAGGCATAAAGAATGATGCCCATGAAAAGCAGAAACTTTCTTCTTCAAAGAATGCTTTGTGTAATTTTGGTAAATAGCCTTAAAAAATATAATTCAGGTGAAGCAGTGGAACTAGGCAATTCAAAAGACTCATTGATGCTTGCGTATCCTTCACCCCCAGACTATGGCATGAGCCTAGACCAGGTGAGTAGTGACAAAGTTGTCGCTACCTGGCAGCCAAGGGGAGGAAAGGTGGTGGTGCTCCCCACTCAGGCTTTTCATTAACTGCTGACCACTATACAAGGACCCAGGACTGAACAATGTATGAGATTAATCATCTCTTTCAACTCTGATCTGGGAAGAATCCCTTTTTGTCAGGGTGGAGAAGCCAGTGGCCCTGCATGGGAAACCAGTCTCGCTATTGCCCAGTCTGTACCTGCTATATGAAAAATGAGTACAGGCAGACATGCAGCCAGTCCAAATTATCAGAGTTTGGGTCATTGATTTCAGAGTAATTGCCATCACTTATGCTGCAGGTGAGTTAGCGCAACAGGGTTTACATACATTGATGTCAGCCTGAAGAGTTTTATGAGCACTACGTATATTTATTAAATATGACTACTCTAGGTTGTTCCATCTTATAAAGTTAGAATATATGCTTCTCAAATGAATTAATTGGATTTTTTCCCCTCTTACTATATCAGATTTTAAGCTTCCACATTAATTTTACAGCATGTAGGGGCAAAACACATAGGTTTAGATTTTATTTTAAGTGGTTTATGGCATTTCTTTGCTGGAGAAGTGTACTTTAAATTTTTTTTCTTTCTCCTATTTTTTTTTTTTTTCTTCTGTGCATGCATTCATTAACCCAGTCTCAAATTCTGGTATTTCTAGCCTTCACAATCTTTGGTAGATACAAACAGGATGTAGCACAGTACTCACTGAACTCCCGTTTCACTGCAAACTTGTAACTTGCCTCTATAAACCACATAACTCATTCTCCTGCTCGTGTAAGGTATGTGTCCCCAGCAAATGATATATTAGAGTTTAATACCATTAATATACAAGACAAAAACCTAAGAAAAAGTACACCTGTCCTTACACATTACAAGACACACAGAGAATACGTTTGTTAACAGTCTTGAAGAAGCACAGTTGCAGCCTCATTGTGTAATAGCAGCCATTTCTATTGCTCCACAGTACTTGGAACAGCACCAGCAGACTGTGATTAATGAAATTAACTAATTAAAACCTTCTCCAACCTGATCTGAGATTTAGTCAAAGCAGTTGTTTATTTCCCATATGACAAAGCAACAGGGGGTTACTATAATTGGACAGTAATAGTAAATAATTTGGAGAGTATGGGCTTTATGAATGTTTACTGAATGTCTGAACAACAGATTTACAAAACCAAACTCATCCAAACGTGAAGAAAACTCCATGTTTCCCTGCCCTTAATTTCTGGATGCCGTAATGCCCCAGTGGTTCAGGTCTGCTCCATTGTGCATGAGCAGATGGGACATGAAACCCGCATGACTGGGGCTGCTGGCCAAGCTCCCTGTTTGCAGCACACCTCTGAAGCAGGCAGCTGGCAGAGGCACAGGGGTGTTTTCACTGTTGGGCACCCAAATACGAGCTGGGAGAAGAGCCTGTGCAAACGGAGTATTTGCATCTCCACACAGAGAGCATGGGATGATAATAGACCTGATGTGTCTCATGGCTCAAGGCTGGCTTATGGTCTGTGCTGCGATCAACCCAAACAGCACAAGTCAGCATGGTAAACAGCCCCACATTTGCCTTTGGTATCCTTAATCAAGATGGTTTTCCATCTCTGCAGTTGCCATTACTATTTCATATTAATGTGGTAGCACACATCTTTTCACCTGTCTAGAGCCTTTAACACGTAAAGCATATAAAATAAACCTGCAAAGCATCTCATCCTAGCCACAGTGGTAAAGAGTTTCTCATAATTTACATGGTATTTTTTCAGCAAAGAAATATTTATTTGGGGGAGAGGTGCAGGAACTTACTGATCTACTGACTTCAATGTTAAATAATGTGCCTGATCACACCTCCCAGAAGCATCTCTATTGCTGACTATCCTACTTTTCCAGTAGCTTAGCAGCTTGGCCTCCTGATGGGGGATTTATCCAAGTAACATGCAACTTTTCCAAATAGCATTTTCTCTTGCAAACAGCCATCTCATCACTGAGCAATTCCATGCTCATTAGTGACTCTGGCTTCACAGTGGATCAAGTGTTTGCTTTGTGTAATTTAAAAAGATCTGGTGCTTTCAACTGGAGCCGCGAATTAAATTGCCGGAAACACAGAGCAGACTTGGGCTTCGAGGAAGAAAGTTCACTCAGGTAAAAGTTTGATAATCATAATGGAGGAGAAAGTAAATTTTGCCTGGGTTGAATTTCAGCTTGGAAGAAAGGCAAATCAAGAACATGCAAAGGCTTGAAGGATAATTCCATAAACAGAAAAGGTACTTTATCAGATAAGCATCCACGTTAATGTTTTTTATCCAGTCCCATTCAAAAGAAGTTAATTTCTTTGGTGCCAACAGATCATGTTAAGATTAGTTCTGAATCCCTGGAGAAAGATGTTGTGGTCGGCAGTCTCTGTTCCTGAGCCATGACTGAATCCACAATGAGGAGGACAAAGGAAGGATTTTGCAGCACAACATGAGTGAAGAGCCTACAGTCCTGTGAGGAAACTGATAGAGCGGCAGGCCCCAGGAGAAGCAAAGTGGGGATTAAAGAGAGAGATAGACAGTGATAGAATTCTGACCAGCCTGTCACTTCATTCTGTTTTTTTCCTTTGTTGTTGTTTTCCTGATGCTCTCCACTGTTTTTCCTTCTCTCCCATTCATGTTGTGTTTGAGAAACCATTCCTCTCCATGGACTTCAGTATGCTTTGGATCAAACCCTATAATATGTTTGCAGTTTATTAAATTTTTAAACATACTTGCTTCACAGTCTTTGTGCCATATTTTGCTTCTTCAGATGAAACAACAACAAAACTTTATCATTTGGTCTATTTCCAAAGAAGGGCTAGTCATAGAATCATAGAATAGTTTGGGTTGGAAAGGACCTTAAGATCATCCAGTTCCAACCCCCCTGCCATGAGCAGGGACACCTCACACTAAACCATCTCACCCAAGGCTCTGTCCAACCTGGCCTTGAACACCGCCAGGTATGGAGCATTCATAGCTTCCTCGGGCAACCCATTCCAGTGCCTCACAACCCTTACAGTAAAGAACTAGTACTCTGCCCTTGTCAGAACTAGCATGCCAGCTCATCTTTTTAGGCCTTTAGAAAGCTGTGTTCCTCCAAACATAGGTTTTCACTGCTGTTACATGGACAGATTTACAAAACAGTAAATGGCTTGCTCCTTTATGCAAGAATTATGATCACAGAAATACAGTGAATTCCTTATTTTACCCAGAAGCTGTCACTGAAAAAAACGTTTTACAGAACCTGACATGACTGATTTAGTGTTACTTTATAGGAATACATGGATTCTGTATGATGGCTCACTTTTAAGAATCTTTACTTTTTGAGTAGTGATCACTGTATTATTATCACTATTAGTCCAAAGGAGGCTTACTCCTCACAGTCCCTTGCCCACATGGGTACTCACCCCTAGTACTTTGAAAGCATTATATTGATGGCTCATCAAAGCCCATTCAACTTTCAGTAAGGAAAAAAAAAGTTTTTCTCTCCTGATTTAACCTAATGAGTAACCACAAAAAGCAAACAAGGAGGAAGAATGACTCAGAAGTTGTTTCTCTGCAGCAAACACTCAAGATTGTTCAGAGACTGTGCCAGTATTATTGATCTGAAGATAAAGAAATAACAGGCATTTTCAATGTGGCAAACAGTGAGGTTAAAATGCTGAAGAACCCTGCCCATGTATATTAGATGGTCTATTCTAGACCAAAATCCCAAATTAAGCTTTGGGTTGTTTATTTTTTCCGCTACAGAATTAACCAGTACTGAAATACTGTTCCTATCTTTAGACACCAAAATTGCTTGAGTCTCAGCTAAATTGAGTGCCCACAACTGTAATGCGATGGGTGCTTCAGTAGCCCTGCCAAGGAGACCTCACAAGGAGGGCTTTGGAGAAGCTCCAGCTCAGTGGTTCTCAAACTAAGATTATAATACATATATTGGGACTTCAGTTATCCTTTCTTACTTTCCTTCCCCCTTCCTTTTCTTATTGGCTTTGGTGTCAAAGCCTTTCACCTTGTAACCCTTGTTACCTCGAACCTGGACTTCAGAATAAATTCACCCAGCCCCCACAAACCCCAATGCAACAGGATTCCTTCCCTCCCCAGTGACAACACACTTAAAGTAGGCTTCTCTAGGACATGGCCAGAAAAACAAAACCACACAACTGCAAATACGCTACAAAGGGCATACTGCAAGTAGGTCAACTAAACAGGGGAACGCGGGTCAGCGACAAATGGTTCTCATGTCTGCAACAGTTCCTCCTAACTGTGTCTGCACATCTGTTGTGCCATATCTCTCTCTATGATTGCTCTAGCAGCTTTATAAATCTCTGGGCCACTAAGCAGATTTTCTCTTCAAAACCTGTGGCCCAAATTCTTAAGAACACATTATGGTCCCTAAAAGGCCAGAGTAGTGCGTGCATGCATGTGTTTACATGTTTGTTTAAAAAGCAGGGATGATGAGCTAAATTATGCTGCCTTTGCATAATAATCAGTGGAAATTTGCCTGAATAAGAGCAAGAGCACTAAGATCTCTGGTGGGTTTTTTTAGTTTGGTGTTTTGGGTGGGGTTTTGTTCTTGTTTTTTTGTTTTTGTTTTGTTATTCTCATCTGCATTCAGTACACCTTATGATGGTTAACTCTGTGAACAGTATAAATAGGGGAAGTCAGGGAGTCATGCCTAGAAGCTAGCAGCCATGTCCTCTGCCTTCTCGGGTCCAGAATGCCTCCTGTTAAAGGCTGCAGCTCAGCTTTTTGATTGTTCCTCATACAGACAAGAGTAAAAAAATATTCCAGTGTTTCTAAACACTAGTCTTATATTGACTGTTGGTTTTCTGAGGAGTGTCTTTTCCCCTTAAAATGCAGTCCAAAACAGCAAGAAACCACACAGCAGAGCATTACACACAGGGGCACTTGATGAAACTACCAGCCAGTGGTTTTGGAAAGACAAATTGTGTATTTCAATTTGGTTGAGAACATCCTAGAGATGTTGGAGTGGAAGGATTTCTTATATTGACAGCATGGGCTGAGAGCTCACTCACCCAGTTCTGTTCTGTGGCCCTAATTGGCAGCTCCTAGCACCACCTTGGGCAGATTAATTATCTCCTGGTTACATTTAAGAAAATCAGGTGAATGGCTTTCCAAAGTTTTTTTTCAGAATTCTCAGTGGTGTGAAATGATTAAATCAGGATTAATGATGTTTCTAAAAATACACGCTTCTTCAGTCACAGGTTGGTTGGTCCCATACAGGAATTAACAGGTTAAATTGTACAATGTAAGCAGAAGTTCAGTATAGATCATAGAGGAGTTTGGGTTGGACGGGACCTTAAAGCTCACCTAGTTCCAACCCCCCTGCTATGAGCAGGGACACCTTCCGCTAGACCAGGTTGCTCCAAGCCCTGGGCAGCCTGGCCTTGAACGTTGCCAGGGATGGGGCAGCCACAGCTTCTCTGGTCACCCTGTGCCAGCGCCTCATCACCCTCACAGGGAAGAACTTCTTCCTAATGTCTAATCTAAATCTTCTGCATTCTGTGATATGGGACTCCTTTTGCTATCTTTTTTTTCTTCTTTTTTTTTCTTCTTTTTCCTCATTTGCTTTGAAGCCTCAGACATTAAGTGACTTATGGCTCAATCCAGCAAGGCAAATCCTACTATGGACAAACCCTAAAATAATATACTTGAGGAGAGATCTTTGTCAACAACACAGAGAGTAGCTGACCTGATCAAAAGAAACTTTTTTCAATGTGAGCTTTTAGGTTCAACCATCTATCAAAAGTAGATCACCCAATGCTGAGTTAAGGCAGTGGCAAAGCTTCCATGAGACTTGAGTGACTGAACCCGTCAGCACTGCTCTTATTCCATCCACCCAGCACAACAAGTCAACTGATTACATTTAGGAATTTGCTGTACTCCTGTAGTTTATTATACTGTCATCTCTGGAAGAAGCATTGTTGAAGAATGACATAGTCCTTCCTTTATAATTTATTGTCCCAATAAAATTAATCACCAAGTTTCCAGCTTGTAGAAAACTCCACAGAGAAAATCAAATTCTAAAGATGATCCGTTCTTATCAGTGGCAAATGCAGTAAAAAGTGAATCATTGCACAGGCCTTGATGCAAAATATAAATGAACTTGGAGTGGCAATCAAAATTTAAAAACTCATGTTTCACAGAAGACATCAGGATGTGGAGTTGGGAAAGGTGGTACTGGTTTGGAAGTGGGACCACACTTTTGAGTTTGGGGTGGTTTTTTGTTGTAATATATTTTGCAGTTCTAGAATGCAAGGAGCAGTCTACTCAGGGCAACTGTGATCTCAATAAGGGAGATGCAAAATTGCATGCCAATGGCTTCTGTCACATGAGTGACAACACAGAAAACCCAATCTAGCATTTGCTTTGAGTTTAGCACCTATGAATAAGTCACCTCCCAAGGAAACATATGATACCAAGCCATGATCTTGCATGGAAGGGGGAATAACTCTCAAAACACATCAGGGCATGCAATTGCTCTGCAACTTAAGGCACTACTCCACCACTACAGCTACTGCACGGAACCAAGTAAAAGTGCAGGAGATAAGGAAAGTTCTTAGGCTAGTGAGCAGAGCCGTGAATGAATGCTAGGGTGATTTGTCCTAAGCCCTCCATCCATGAAGCTGTTTACAGGGGTAGGTTTACCAGGACCTAGGAGGACTGTACTCCCCTTCTGTTGTTAGCACTACTTGGCATACATGCCCACTGTGTGACTCAATGAGGAAGTGGCCACACCATTGAGCAGCTTCTCCCTTTGCTCCATGAGGCAATGGCGTGCTTTATAAGCACTGATGTGCAGAGCCCCGTAACTCCTTGTGATATGGATTTTACTACTCCATGGAAACTCAACAGCCTTAAATTTTTTCTGATTAGTGTCAAAGAGTTTTCAAGAAAAAAAGATCAATGCCAGAAACTTGAAATCCCACTACCCATTAGATTTAAATCCACACCAGTGCTGTAAGAGAAAGCCCAAGGCTATTCAGCTGAGTGAATAAGGAATATAATTTTCAGGACTCTTTAGAGGATATGCAGAAATCAATGGCACCATCCTAACTTTGCCACTAATTTGCTATGGTTAGATCACTTAAACTCTTCATCCTCCCTTATTCCTGCCCTTAGAGTGAAGAATCACTGCTCTTATTACAGAAATACTGGAAGTTCTAATGAGCTAATGTTTTTCCAACACTGGAATTATGTAAAGTACTCTGAAAATGCTGAATGTTAATCACCGCTGCTGGAGCAGTAGTGGATGGCAAGAGTGCCAGCAATCTTAGTTAAGAAGGAGATAAGAAAAAGCTGTTTCATCAGAGATGGAACCAAAATTGAAATGAGTTCAATCTTTACAAGCCAGTTGTGGCATCACAATTGCATGTTCCAGCACTTGCTTAAAACTTCAGACATTGTGGAGTCACAGAAGCTATTTGGTGCTTTTCACAATCAAGAGAGCAATCCCTTCATCTCCACGAACACACCTCACTGTTGCTCCTACTGGTTCTTCTCATACAACTTGCCATCATGTATTCTAAAGTCTCTGTGCCAGAGAGAATGAACTAGTTCAAATGTCTCATGGAGGAGAGATTTACAAACTTGGTTGATAAATGCTGTGCTTCAGCCTAGGCTGGTTTTCCATGGCAGGTTAACAGATGAAAGCTACCAAAACTTATTATAAAGTACAGGATAAGAAATTCAGCTAGTACAAAAGTAACTTCAGTGGGCCTAAGATAACTTCTATGTTGAGGTTCTGGCCATAAACTAAAAGGAAGCTTGCCAGCAGAGCCTTTCCTCAGTAACTGCTATCTTAGAGAAACTAGTGCCATCCCAAGTAATTTCCTCTATTAAACCCTTCTTCCAGCTCAGGAGTTCCTTCCTTTAACAGTAGCACTGGGTAAATGTGCCCAACATCATCAGAACCATCTGTAAAAGTAATTTAACTGCTGAGATCCAATATTGGTATTTCAGTTTCTGCACTGTGTTTACCAAAGAAGAGACCCAGCTACAATTCATAGAGAAACACATTTTTCAAAACCATCTGAGCTGACACGTTTACTGAAGAACGTTATCTGACTCACTGAAATCAAGATCCAATTCAGCAATAAAAAGCATAGGGAAAATAGGCTTTGTGTCTTGCCCAGGATGTCAGTGGGCTTCACTCAATAATGAAACACACAGATGTGCCTGAACTCATGACACAGCAGGTACCAGAAGTTAGTCTTGTCCTTGTAGATATCTTAAGTGTGTTCGTAATTTTGCTCATTTCATTGATTACATTAAGATCAGACTATTCACATCAGTAAACGTACATATTTGGTCAAATAAGCTTTTATGCTAAGATTATGCCCTGTAGTGAAGTTTGCAAAGCAGCACTGCTACCCAACTGTGCCGCTCTGTGCCATCAGCTGCTATGTATCTATTCAACCATTTTAGCAAATGATGTTTGCTCATGGTGCTGGTACCTGCATTCTGGTTTGAGTTAAGGCTGCGTTTCATTAATATCCCTATGGCTGAAATCCCTTATGTGTTTGCAGTAATTTAAGAAATATAAGCATGAGAGAAAGATGGAGTTCATATGTTTAGGGTCTTTCCTTCCCTACATGCACATCTGATGCTTTTGCCCACTGCACCTTGAAATGCACCATTTGCCCAACCCAACTCAAGTCCTCTTTTGTTTTTGCATACCTCAGGCCTTGCCTCGACTCCCCTCCTGCCTGCCACCTCCTTCACCCAGCTCTCTATCTTCATCCCCGATACATGTGTGCACGCAGATGTTACCTTTCTACTTGGTACCCCAGTCATAACACATAGGCCCCCAGGAGTGTTAAGTGGTGTTAACAGTCATGGAAAAGTACCTTAGACGCAGACAGATATTGATGCTAGTGCTCCTCCGCCACCAGAATATGGCCCATGTTTATGGTTTGGGTCATGGTCACTATAGAGCCCAGCAGAACAATATTTTCTTGCTACTTACTTCATTGTAGCATTAAATTTCATTAGGCTTATAGCTTTCATAGAAAGATATAATGCTAAATATAGATGAGAAAAATATATAGTACATACAGAAAACATCCTGTAGGAACCTTTCAGCATCATTTCCAGGTACAATATTTTTCTGATTATAATACAACCGCTCTATAGCCCCTTCTGTTCAGGGTGACATGGTATAAGCCCAACATAGTAGCATCAAGGAACTGATCTGCTCCCATCTTGTCTGCCACCAGCCATATGAGAGTCATTTATTTAAAAGCAACTTTGGAATGTAAGTATTTTGACCTCAAGTACTTTGAACCTTCTCCAGGCAGAAGGATCAGGTGAGTATAGCTCCATTGCCACCATGACATGAGGAATAATGTTATTTGATCTCAGTCCTTTTATCTTTTCTAATGCTTTTGTCTCTATTGCCTATGCCTCCTTTATCTGGTGTCCAGTATGCTCAATAAGAGATCCTGGGTGCATTGTCTCAAAGAAATAGCAATTAATTATTAAACCCTTCTCTATAATAGCCTTCCAGGTGCTGAGACAATCTGTAAGCTAAGCATTGATGTTTATCTCTGTAACACAGTACTACTGCATGAAACATGGCAGCTAGACTGCTGCACAAGCCTTTCTATGGCTTTAGTTTGGGGTGGGGTTTTTTTTGAAATTGCCTTACAGTGGAAAAGTGCCTTTTTTTGCAGAAAAAAACAGAATTGTTCTATGGTTAAATCCTGCTTTTTGTCCACTTCTGGGCAGGAACGTGTCACCATGCAAAACTTGACGCTGATTTTAGTACTGTACTTATCACCTTTGTAATCAGTCAGGAGCTGCAAACCTTGAGCTAGGTTTAGATCTGCCACTTGCCATTTGCAAGCCACTTGATTTCTTGGGGCTTACATATGCCTACATGTCGTCTGGCTACTTATAAGGTTGTCTCTGGAAGAGGAATGGGATGGGCATGGGCTGAGGATATGCTGCTGGCAAACCCCCCCAACATGCTGGGGTAAGATTTTGTGCCCTGCAGATGTCAGATGAACCTTTGGTGATTAGATCTCCTGAGAGTCACAGACCAGGACAATGAACAGCCTGAGAAGATGGCTAAACCCCAGCTGCACTACATCAGCTTGATGGACCCTGGTGATACAGCACCAGAGTTGTCTTTCATTCCTAGCAGGAACAACAGAAGCCCAAATATCCTTTTGAGCCCTGTTGTGCCACCATTTGAAGTTAAACAGAGACAAAATTAGCATATTAAGACCAAAGAAGACTTGTACAAGACTGTGGAGAGAAAACTATGGAAAAGTGCCAAAGCCAGCAGATTTACAGAAAGGTGCTGCCCTGAAAATAGCTTCATGGATAGGAAACATTCATTAGTACATTCGGCCTTTATCACTATTATTACTGTTATTTTTCTCTGGTCTGTAGCGACACACAAAAAGTCCTTCTCAGGGCTGTAAAGCTATTGTCCCAGTCACAGTACAAACAACATGAAAAAAGCAAGTAGTTCAACAAGCACTGGAAGAGTCCAGGTTCCTTATGGGTTCTTTTTCTTGTGGTCATTCATGGGTACAATCTGAGGTGCTTTTTTTTGACAATTAACTAGTGTATCTCCCTCATGAATTGTTTGATATCTACTAAGATATAAGTTCGTCTGCTACCTTTCTTTCTGCCATGTGACTTCAGGGCTTCTCTCTGCTCCAGCTAGCTACCTACTTGCACAAAACTTCAGTAATCCAATTAGCTTTGAGCCCACTCTCCATCAGCCAAATTAAATCAACTGGTGTATTCAACAGTTATCTGAGGACATACAGAGCATGATCACCTAATTTCCTGAGGAAACCAGACTAGCAATTCCTACTTCTAAGAGCTAATCATTTGGAATGGATGTGCAAAATAAATGGGAGAATAGGAAGTGAAGAAGATGGTAGGAAGGCTGAAGTTAGGTAATAAGAATAATATTGTGCAAGAAAACGAACATTAATCACAGTCCAGGGCTGACACATGGCACCAGCTTTGCAACCTGACGAGGCATTTAGAGGAAGGAAAGGCAGTCAGGAGAGAGGTGGCAAGGTAGGATTTTGTCCCAGATTTTCTCATATGTATAAGTCAGCATGGGGGAAAATTCCACTTGAAGGAAAAGTACTAGGAAATGAATGAGCGAAAGTAGTTATGTTGAATAAGCAGGGACCAGCTTCTGAACATGTTTCTAGCATTGTGTGATTGGAGACAGCTAGGCTCTCACCTTCCTTCATGGGTGGGTATTGGAGGTTTGGATGGAAAGAAAACCTGAATTTAAAGAAATGTGCTAATTCTGTGGCAGGTTTTTGGCTGATGTGGGTCTAGTGAGAAGCAGCAGAAGACAGGTGCTGGTGGCTTACTGGTGGGATATGTAGGCCACAATGACAGGACAGGAAACGAGAATACAATGTTCTGTGGAGACAGGAGTACTCACCATTCTGACTGTTTCATATATCTTGACAAGGCAATGCCAAGTTTTGCATTTGGTCATTTGGAGAAGAGTCTGGAATAGATAAGTGTACGAATTATGAGCTGAAGCTGTGACAAATCAGACATATACTCTGCCTCTAGAAAACCTTCTGCTCTTCATCCTTTACCTGCCTCAAGAGCAGGGGATGGCAGACTTATCAGCTCTTCCCAGTTTCCAGCTCTCTGCTTGTGGAGCTACCTTGCTGCAGGAGATTTTTTTTCCCTGCTGGCTAAGCCTGATGCTGTAAGGCCCATGAAGGCTTTAAAGCTACTTACAGATTGCAAAGTGACCTTTTTCAGACTTCAAACTGAGACTGACTCATGTGAACTGAGAGACCCTGAACACAGAGAGCAAATTCTTGTCTGTATTTCTCAACTGTCACATATTCATTAGTTACAAATAATAAATGTCACATGGCTTGCAAAATCCATATCTAACCTATTTAATAATACTCAAGGCTTGTGGTACAGTTTATATCTTAAACTATTTTTGGTCTCAACCAGTGTTTATTTGTTCCTTGACTGCAGGGTTACTACCTATGGGAGGGAGGGGGAAAAGTAAATACCATATATTGTACACTTAAACATGAAGACAAGAGAGGGGGTAAGCCAAAGGCAGATCTTGGACATGAACCCAGGAGGAATGAGGATGGACTCATGCATTCAGCAGCAATTGTGGCTGCAGTGCTTTGCAGAAAGGCTATGCTTGCTGGCTGCTTGTTACCAGATGCTAGGCAGGAATATTCCCTGCAAGCTCCATCCTTACTGTCTGTCCCACAGCACTGCTCCTAGTACCCAGGAAAGGCAGGACAGGAGGCAGAGTAGGTGAACATAACAGGGTTCCCTTCTCCTCACCAGTTCACTAAACCCACATTTCCTATGCATCTGCTAGCACAGATCAGGCTGAAAAATAGCCTTCATAATGGCCAAATGTGTTTGTTTTCTCTGAGAATGTTTATTTAGTAGCTTTTCACTAATGAGTCAGGCTTTTTCTATGATCCACAAGACATCAATATTGCATGTGCTCAGGGACCTGAAGCACGTATCCTAAGCACTGCTTATTTCAGACAGCAAGTGTTTTGTTAACAACAACAACCAAACAAGCTGGGGAGCAGCCTGAACTTCCAAAGTCAAACCAAGATCAAAGCCTGCAAAGGTTAATTGGCAGAATGCCACAGGAGCCATTCTGCAGTGGGAATGTGCTATTTACAAGCGTACCAGTAAAAGAGTGCTTTAATCACTAGATTATGATAAGTACTCGCAAGTGTTAATACAGTAAACCACTTTTTTTCTACTTTAGCATAAAAAAAAATAAATTTCCCTTCTCAAATATAGAAACACATAATCAGATTCCTATAAAATATTTCCCCTCCCCCCCAGGAAAAGCATTCATATTAGAAATAACACCACAGATATGTCTGAGAAATAGGTGCAGAAGGATAGAAGGGAAGAATTCAGCTCTTCCCTCCCCCTCCCCTGTTTTGTGCTTCCCATAACTATTTCCCTGGAGCCACTTGCCCTGTCTGCCTGTGATGCCCTCTGAGTTAGTTCCTCCTCTTCCTGTGAGGAAACAGGCATTGCCCCATGCTGACCCAGGGCTTGGGGACCCTGAGGTTATTCTTCAAGCACAGAAATCCCCTGATGCAATCCCTGCATGCCTCTCTTTCCCAGTGATAACCCCTGTGCCAAAATCAAGGGGGGTGGCATTGAGGAGCCCTCCCAACCACACGTCCCCAGTGCCAAGGACATGTCACCCAGAGCATCCCTTTGCAGCCAAGGGAAACTGCTGTAGGAGCAAGGCAGCAAGCCTGGCTCACAGCCTGCTGAAAATGGTATGTTAAATGTCCTATTGCTATTGCTTGAATGGTATTTATAGACACCATCAATCACAGAGGTCCTAAATGCATTAAACAGATTCATTTAAAGACCAGTGTTCTTCCATACTCCTAAAAAAAGCTCAGAAAAAATGATATCATTATAGCCCTCACCTAAATCTCATGGATTCAAGTAGCCTCTGATGCTCAGCAAGGCTTGGCTTCCACTCAAGCTCAGCCTCTTCCTCTGGTGCCCATCACAAAGATGGACAAAAGCAACAGGAAGCAAGCCCAGGTTGACCTGTTATTTTACAGTGAGCAGGCCTTACAGTACCCTTACCTTCATAAAATCAAGATTAAGTGGAACAACATTAGTACAGAACTAATGCAAAATAAGCTGGAATCAGCCTCAAAAACTTCAGGAATGGTAAAAAAACCAAAAAGAAATAAATCAGAAAAAACCCAAAAAAAACACAACCCCATCTCCAAGCCACAGCAAACATCTGACCTCTTGCACTGCTTTTAAGCTCTACCCTCCATGTGTCTCTGACCATAATTGGGCACAGCTGAGCTCCTTCTGCTTGCCTCCAGCCAGGAGGAAGTCTGAAGCACCAAACACAAAACATATGTGAACTACAGACCCTGCTAAATGAGCCATGAGCAGCATTCTTCATTCCTGATGTGATGGCACTTTAGGCAGTGTGAGAGTGCTTGCAGGGGTGCAAGTTTCTTGGGCAAACCACTGGCTTTTTGGTCGTCTGAACATAATTTATGCAGCTGTAGCAGATGTCCTGTAGCCTAGGACACAAGGATAGCAGCAGGCAGCACTGCTATGCTAACAGTGTGATAGGCACAGTACCTCAGCAGCCAGTGGATATATATATTGTTAACCTGATTTTGACTCTCCAGTCTAAAATGAGTTATTTAACCTCTTGAGTTTGGGGTTCCCTGGGTACTCATGTTTTTATTTGCATTTACCAATTCATCACTGAAGTAAAGCAGCACTTACAAGCCATTCTCAAGAGAAGCAGCATTTTACATTCTGAGTTTTGCCAGAGCAAATGAGAAGCTGAAATGAGATATGAGTTAGTGGGACTCGTTGCAGGAATGTTCCCTGCATAATTAGCTTACAAGGGCAGAGGAATATTAAGCACCATGTAGGCCACTGATTTGCTTATGCAAAACCTCCACTGCATATTTAAGCAATATTTATACCTATTGTACAACAGCGTAAGCTGTGATGCAGTTTGCTTTTTCTTCATTTCTGTAATTTGGTTCTATCTATTTGCATCCCCCCCCCCCCCCCCTTGTTGTTTTAGTTTGGGGTTTTTCACTGCTCTGCAGAAAGTCAAACCACAGGCAGCTTTCCTCTACAAACAAATCCAATTAGTTAAGATTGTGGACAGATTAAGATGTTCAGACTCCACAGAGATGCCTGGATGGAAATCCTTTAGGTTAGTTAGTTCTTATTCAAAAATACACGAACAAGAATGGAGGAGAGCAGCACATTTCACTTGGGGACCAGTGGGTGGAGACCACCACATAATTAGAAGTTTCTGCTTTATTATTACCCTTGGAAAGGGAGGGCCAGATAAGCCAGGATACAACCCATTACTGGCAAGGACAGGTATGTAGGTCAACGTGTCATATGGAAAGTCTCAGAGCAGAACTTGAGCAGCAACCTGCATGCTGTTGGCCCAGATCAAAGAAGAAACTGGGGACACCTACAAAAGGAGCTCTGGCCACAGATCAGGGAACAGCAAGAGGCCTGCAGTGCAGAGGAAAGCACCATGCCCAGCTTTCCCCTCCCTCCGCATGGACAGATGGCCATCTCGGCTGCTCTCGGGAGATAGCTGATGAAAAAACCTTTGATGAAGAATTCCTGGCATTTTGTAGGGCCAAAAATAGGGAGGGCAAACAGGTGCCAGGGGTATGCAGACAGCTGCACGTACAGCGTGAGTGACTTCTGCTTGGTCCCATTCTTCCACGTGTTTTCTTTCGTCCAGAAAAACAGAGTCAAGAAAGGAAAAGGGAACAAAGATTTCTCTCCTAAGGCATAAAACACAAATGAGGCAGACAGCAGGGTGGATGCAGAGGTTTCAGACATTCATTTCTGGGAACGGGTTAGGAGAGATCTGAATCCAGCTTCAGCTGGGTGAGTCATCAGCTAGTCTGCAGCTCCGCTTGAATAGCTGCTATAGCTCTTGGAAATAAAAGTTGCCAGCACTTAAATGCCAATAAAATTGGGCACGGTAGGCTTAGAATGATTGCATGAGATCATCGTGGAGGATCAGCTACCCAGCAGGAGCCAGTGAGGGTCAGAAATGCTGACAGTTGCTTCTCCACTGCTTTCTAATGATGACTGTTTAGATCCACATGACTCCAGAAGGCATCATGGTTGTCACCGGCCAGGCAGTCCCCTTGATTATATGGTGTCACAGAGCAGTAATATATGACTATTTCCCCAGACCATGAGGTGGATATTTCAGGACACAGTATTTTAAATAACTGTTTAAACAGTAACAGCTTGCTGCAATGGAGTCATCCAGTGTTCCTGAGGTTACTTAGTACTGCAGAAAAAACGAACAAGAAACCACCTAAGCTCCCCACGCTGCAGATCCCATGGAAGTGGCAAGGGCTCACTGCAGGAGTAGGAGCAGTAGGAACCCACTTTCTGGCAACCTTTGATCTTAAGAGCTTGATTATTGAGGGAGAGCCATAACACTGCAAATGTCTTAATTGCATCAGGTCTTCTGCCATCACTAGAGTGGTATTATTGTACCCAGTACTGCTGTTACCAGCTCTGAGCCAAATAGCTCCAGTTTATCAGGAATACTTGCCACCAATAGGACTAGCTAGAAGACAAGACCTCTCCTCTGTGAAAGCTGAGTTTGAAATGTTGTTTCACATTGAAATGAAATCTGAATATTGCAAAACCCTGTAAAAGAATAGTTTAGGATTGATTGTAATGCAGAAGGAGTTTTTTTAACCTGCCTGTGGAGTTTTTTTGTTGTTATGAAAACAAACATTTCACATGGAAAAAGGACATTTTTTATTCTCAAAGGTCCCCAATAGTGAAACCAGAACATTTCACCACCGTCCAAAATTTGCAAATCATGAATTTCTGTGGAACTGTGGGGTTTTTACTGGCCCGTATTGGCTGTAATTGGTTATTGGTTTTCTGTCCAATTCTAATCAGTATAGCAATATCCAACAAGGGTGTGTTGAAAAAATGTATCACATTCTATCAGCAAAACCTATTTATAATGTATTTATGATGACAAAAGAATGAGGTCACTAAATGTGGTTTCTTTCACCCTGGGAGCTAATAAAGGAGAGCAGAAGGCAGCTGGTGAGTACCAGTTGAGCCTACGCTAGAAGAACTGCAGGAAGAGCTCTGCCATCAGATCTCTTCTTGTGAGCAGTGGACAATATAAAAAACTTAGATTAAGAGCAGAGTGGTCATTTTGAACAACTTTGGATTTTGAAATGGCTGGCAAATGGCAGTTTGAGAGAGACCAGGAAAACAAACCCAGGGTTCCGGTATTAGCAAGTCAAATCGTGCACTGACATCAGGAACGCTGTGATGATTGCATCATGAATTTCACAATATTTGGTGCTGTTTTCTACAGCCCTTGCTCCTGCAACTCTGTAATTACATTGAAATTGCTATTCTCGTTTAAAAGTGAAAAATATTTCCAGCCTTGAAAGTTTAAAAGCCATGAACCGAGCACTACCGCTGAAAAAAAAGTAAATAAAAAGGCACATCAAACTAATTATTAAGCACACTCCAAACACTCAGGTTTTCCAGCAGACAGCTCATGATGTTTGATGCCTGAGTTGAGCCGATAGCTGCAGGCTGCTCTACTATAGAAAATTGAGTTTTCTTGAGAGAGAGGTAACGAGGAGGGAGTATCTGCTCTTAAAAGATAAGAAAGTAAAATATGGTGGCTGGGTGCATGGTAGGAAGGAATAGCTGTATTTTTCATGCGGTTTTTTGTGTGTGAGAGATGGACCTGGGAGAAAAAGTATATCCTCGCTAAATCTTTAATGATGATCTTTACGCTTGCTCCCTATCTCTTTGTGTTTCAAACATACCACTACAGAAGTTTTCAAATACCTGGGAAATGCATATATGGGATATATATCCACATATATGTGTTTATATATACGTGTATATATATGGATGTGCGTGTTTTAAATGCCTGCAAGTCTTTAGCCACCTAAGGCCTCATAAGAAGCAACAGCCACAACGTGCAGGAGTTACAGAGTTTGAATGTAACTGCCACAAATCCATCTCTAATCTTCCTTTTTAATTACACAGGCGAGTGGGGCCTTAACGCTGAGACAGCTCCGTGCTGCAGTCTGCTCCAGCAAGCATGAAGGAAGCAGCAGCACCAGATGACGCAGGACTGTACAGTACATAGAGTGAAGCAAAGGCTATAATTAGGAAACTACTTTATTGTGAAGCCGGCAGTCTAATGAAAGCAGCTGATGGGACCAGCTGACTGCATCTATATTGACAGCAGCCTGCTAACGTCATTACTATCTGTCATCTTTCCCCCCTCTCCGGCACATCTCAATGTATAGAGTGAGGTAATCTCCCCACACCATGAAGACCCAAATCTTGAATTAAATTGTTCCACTGAGATCTGCCCCAGCCCATGAGTTACGATGGCCACTGTGCCAGGGGGAGAATTTCACCTCTGGGCACACCTACGGCGATCAGCCAGGAAAGGATGGCTGCATCCTACTCTTGCTTCACACATGCTCCCTCATGTGTGAAGGGCATACAGGAAAATACAACTAGGAAGTAGTAGATGCAGGGGAGTAGCCTAGGCTAAACCCCAGCAGAAAGTTAGATAAAAGCAAATGCAAGGCACTTACACAGAGCTCCTCTTCACGGAGCTCAAAAATGCTCTTACACAGTGTAGTGAATTCATCACCCCCAGCTCTTGTGAGAAAGGATCAAAGTCCAATTCCCCGTTGTCCAACCAGGAAAACTGGGGTGGAGGAAGAGAGCAAGGTGCTTGTTTGAGGCCTGACACATGAACAGAAAATGAGAATGCTAATTTTCAGTGCTTAATTCTGAAGAATTTAACTTACATGCCTCAAAAGAGACCTTTGGTGGTCCCTAATTCATCTGTCTCTCATGTCGGTGCTGTTTTTCCTCTCCAGAGCATTTTACGCAGGAGGAGCTAGTAACTTCTCTGTGTATGCTGACTGGACAAGCCCCTTGCTTTTCAGCTTAGCTGTTAATGCAAGTAGAAAAACATAAAGGAAGAAGCTTGCCCTTTTGCTGCCCTTGACGCACTAGCTAGTCTGAGCCTACAGGATTTCTGATCTCCAGGGCTCTCTGTCTAACAGCTTGTGAAAGCATTCCAAATTTACTACTCTCTTAACCAGCAAAGAAAATAAATCTTCCTTGCCATAAATGCTAATGTTGGTGCACTGAGAAATTCAAAGAGAGGCTGCAGAGAGAAACATTCCCCATGCGATGATTAAAGTGCCAGTTCATGAAAGCTGACATCAGCACGTGCTTTCAGGGTGGCAGAACACTTTGCATTTATCCTCTCCTTGTTTGTGCTCCATCTGGATGGGCTCCAGTGGAAAAAAAGAGCGAAAAGGACAAGCTAATGCCTTTCTAATACATGTCTGAATTCCCTCAGTTTCATGCAGGGAGCAGGCTCTGAAGCACCTAACTTTTGCTTGCTCAGTTCAACGAGATAAAAGAAACCGAAGGCAGCTCATGGCCAAACTAAGTTATAATTAGATTGTCATAGCAAACAGTCAGTTGGGGCAGCTCCAAGGAAAACCGAAGGAGAACATACTGGTAAATAACATTATCTAATTCACAGAGGCAACTCTGTTTCCCATCAAGAGGATTCATTCCAGCTCACAACTGCTTTCGCATGAAGTCACAACAGTTCGAGAACCAAAAAAGCTGCATGAATAATCCACAGGTTTCTGCTAAAAATGGTCTGATGGGAAGATGCCCAAGAGCAGTTCCCAGCTCCATGGTACTGTTTGCAGGTTAAAGGATAAGCAGGGCCTACTGATGCAGATTTCCCTTCCCTGGGATGGAGCAGCACAGGGAGTACTGCATGCTCCCCCTTTCCATAACCCTTTGTCACCTTCCAGCAGTGGCACCGCCAGCTAGGTCAAGCAGAGCATTCTGTTGAAGGTGTGAGTTGTGAGCATCCCAGTGGAGATGCTGCCTGATGGGAAGCAGCTTTTTGTGGAAAAATACCTTTTCCCTTCTTTTTCCTCCTGTTTTATTTTGTTCTTTTTAAAAATTCCTGGCTGCTCTTGGAGTCACTGGGAGTCAGAGTCTTGGAGTCAGAGTTTCTTACTGAAGCTGGCTACTGATAAATTGGTTTCAGAGCTACCCACTGGTACTGTCAAGCAGTGCAGATGACAGCTCAGGTTTGGTCTGTGGTCACTGTCATAGCTGGCACAGTTACCTAGTGCAAACAGTTCATGCTGATCAATACAGGAGTTAGCTCTGCAGTGAAGCTGCCTCTTGAGCACTGAAATAACTTTGAATTTACTGGAGCTATTCAGAAGAAAAAACTTTTCTTTCTCCCCAGGCATGCTGATGGTTCAGAATTAGTTCCCATGTCAAATAAAAAAGGATGGCAGTATACAGAAATTAAGAGGTTCCAAATCAGTAATATTTTTCAACTATACGCTTTCAGCTGGAAAATAAGTCAAAAGGCAGAAATCCTTCATTTCTGCATATTCGGAACTAAATAGTCTTTGAAATAGCTGAAGTGTCTTTGAAATAACATTCTGAAATGAAAAATTTCACTTTAGGTCCACTTTTCCCCATCACTTCTCTTCCACCAAGTGAAATAATGAATGACAAACAGACCAGTGATATGAGGAAAAAAAAAATCCATTTCAGCAACAATTAATTCTCAGTAGAATATTTTTTCCTGTTCTAAAGGATGTAACTTCACCATTTAAACAGATCTGAGATCCGATCCCCCACAGTCCCGTCCGTTCTTGCTGTAGGCAATGAGCAAGAATCTCCTCAGCTAGGTGAGGTGAGCATCTCACAGGCTGGAGGTGGAACCTGGTGAGCTAATTACTGGGTGTGGGTAATGCAAGTGGGAGCACGATGGGAGAGCAGTGAATTTCTCTCTCCTCTCCATTCCCCACCCTGTCGTAATCCCAGCCTGGGCCTTTGCCAAAGCACTTCCCAGCACCCAGTGCCCCTGTGTGGAAATGGAGCATCAGGGCAGACCTGATCCTGATCAGTGACCCGCGCACCGCAGAGCTTGCTGCTCCCCACTGCACTCTCCCCACTCAAACACACTGCCAATGTTTTGCTGCATTTGCATTCAAGCTAAGGGGAAAAACAGGCGTAAAGTTGGCACAGCTACCAGTCTAGCTATGCTAGTGATTGAGTGATAAGTTGTGTAGTGGTTACACAATTGGGCTGTGTCTGTGGAGCCAGGACTTCTGGGTTTAATCTCCTGCTCAGTCACTGACTCATCAGGTAGCCCAGGGCACATCACTTCTCTGCACATAAATTTCATCATCTTTAGTGGGGGGGTAATAAGACTATCTCAGAGGAATGTTAGGACACTCAAATTGCCCTCATAAATATTTCTAAAATGCTTTAGATGATGCTTCAATAAAGGCATTGAGTATTCTGTTGTTGAATAAGTAAGAGCCAGGGGAATGTCCTAATTGCCAGGCTGGCTTGCTTACTTACCTTGCACCAGAGGTTTCTGGCAGCCGTACCAAAAAGATGTCTCAGGTAGGGAAAGGGTGAAGAGGATGTTCAGGTTGTTCCTGCTGCAGCAGGAAAAGGTCAGCTCATGCCACAAAACAAGTACATGACAGATAAATGTTATGCCAAAGGCTGAGAGGCATTTGTGTCATTTTCAGCCCAGGCGCTCAAAAAGCTTATGTAGGTGACACAGTGATGGAATACCGATGGCTAATCCTGTTAAGTGTTACATGGTCACAAAGTCCCGTGTCATTTCTTTAGAATACATGGTCAGCTCTGTTTTCAGACTTAAAAAGGATTCAGATACCTGAAGTTCTGCTTTTGAATCTTTCCAGAGATGTTGCCTTCTTGCCTATGGTGAACATCTCACTGTCTGTCCTCCTCCTGAGGCTGACTGGCATTCACAACCTAGATGTGTCAGTGCCTCGCATCCCCAGAGGGTCTAAGAGCAATACTGAGGGATATTACATGATTCACATAATCACTCCGGTTTGCTGTGGGCCGCTAAGGAGCTGCTGCACGCCAGGCTGTAAAGGCTGTATGTGCAGATGGGTGAGCTTTCTGAGGGTCCCAGTTGTTAAACTGAACCACTGCTGAGCAGCCCTGGCCGCTGTTTTAATTTGGGGATTATCTCCATCACAGCCTAAGTCCATTGGGCCCTCAGGTGGTGCTTCCAGTCACCTAAGCAACACAAGTGGTAGCCGAAAGGTTTTCTTTTGTGGCTATTTTTAACCGTAAAAGGGATTTTAAAATAACCCGTGATGGTTACGATGCAGACACTTGAAAGTATCAGGTCACTTTCCTTCTTCACAGCCTCATTTTACCCTGATGAGAAAGCACTCTTAGATGCTTGGAAGCAGCTGGTGTCTCCAGCTGAAATAACTCACTCCAGGGTCAGCCCATGGATCAGTGGTAGAAATTCCAGGCTGCCTCTCACGGAAGCATGTGCCCGCAGAGCACTAGTCCAGAGTGACTGTTAAATCCTTCTTGTAATGAAGCAGAAGGCTGCGAAACTGCAAGCACCCTACCACTGAAATACAGACCCCATACCCCATCCAACAAGGAGCACAAGCACGTTTCCATACCTGACTTCTACAAATCCTGCTGAAGGGAAGCCCATACCGTTCAGTGAATGCCATTTTCTGAGTAAAATCCACATAATCTAATTATGACTGCTATAAGTGACTGTTACATGGGTCACAGAAATGGAAAGACACAAAGGAACTTCTTCCAGCCTATAGCAGTGAGTAGTCCCAACAACCCATTTATTCAGTTCTCCTGTGTTTTGCTGGATTTGTTGTCTAAAATGGCTCAAACCCTCAGCTTTCTGTCTTTTCCCTTGGGTCACTATTCTCTCCAATGGTCAAAAACAGAACAATTTTTGCTTTGCACTAGGACATTCATCAGAAGCAGCTAAAGTTAATAACCTTCTCTGCCTCAGTCAGGTGTGTGTTAACAGTGTTAGGTTTCAAAATGCATAAGAGACGTCTACTGAACTCAGAAAGGAATTCAATAGTCAAAAGATATTGTAACATCTGGTGTCCACCATGGCTAAGTGGTGGCAAGGAGGGATGCTGACAGTTACATGGAATAGGCTCAGCATGTGCCAAGGTAAAATGTGCCAGCCTCTTTTCCCTCTTCCACCAATCCCTTTTCAGGATACAGACCTAGAAATGCTTCTCAGGTTGCTGGATGAGCAAACTGTGTACCCAGGACAGAAATATTTTTAACACAGGTTCTCGGGGTCATCTTCTCTGTTGTGCTCAGAGATCTATGATATCCAGAAAATTTATTTCATTTAAATATTTGTGAACTACTTCATGGATAGAATTTTGTCTTGCTTTTCCCCAAATCCCAGATACCTTCCTTCTAAAAAAAAAAAAAAAAAGAAGGGTGAAAAAAGAGCAAGAATTGCAAACCTGAGGTCCTCCAATACCAAATTATTTAAATACCTCAGGGAACATGAATCACACAAAGGCAGAGTTGTAAAAATCCAGGGCTTTTCCATACCCCTCTCTTTGTGACGGGGTTGTTTCACCTCAACATTTTAGCTAAATATCCCTCAAAGTAACAAAATCCTTGCCCAGATGTCCCAATCTAAACCATCCTGACCATCTATTAAGATTACATCATTTGTCATCAGTATCTCTCTATCTCACCATCTAGAAGCTGGTAGGAGGAAGCATTTAGCAATCTCCAAAGCCATACAAAGTTATTCTGTGCAGATGTTTTCCTGAATTTCCCCTCTCTTCTCTAGGTTTACTCAACACCTAAACTGGGCTTTGGGGTGAACTCACCCTAGAGGAAACTCTTGTCTGCTATTTGACCTTACAAAGCAAAATGCACACACTGTACCATGACGAGAGGGAGGTCCAACAGCAGCCACAAAGGAGAGCAGAACTTGAACTCGGCTGCTGCCAAAGCTGTAGACAAATAGCTTGCCAACACCTGTCAGGCCCCATTACTTCCCTATTTGAAGAACAGATTACTTCTCAAGACCAGGCAACAGCAACATCCTTACTCCCAATGCCCTTCACAACCACCTGAGCTGGTCAACAAGGCCAGTATCCACAAAAGTCCTTTGGACAGAGACTGCTCACATGGGCTGAGCAGTAGCTCTCCTCCAGAGGAAGAATTCATAAAGCCTGTTTTCTTAGAATGTTGGGAAATCACTACATGGAAGAGGTGCTTTTCAGTGGTGGGTGAGACCACCCTTGGCCAAAGCAGAATCCTAGGCTAAGGTGACCAGGATTTTGGCTATTTCATTTATTTTTCCTTAGAGATTTAAAGTTCCTCCTAATCCTTCTTTCTTTTGTAGGCATTCTGGGATTACTCAGCAGTCCACTGAGAGAAAATGCCATAAAGGTATTTGAAACCAAGGGCACGGACACGGGGGAATGGACAACTGACAAACAGGATGCACAGGTTACTTTCTGGTTTAACGTGTCACTGAATGCAGCCAGACTAAGATCCAGACCTAATCATTTGTCATTCACTCCAGCTTAATGTTACCTCCACTTAATGAGCACAGAGGGAATGCTCAGCAGTAACATCTTCAAGGAAATAATTTTGCTTGTGGAGCAGCTGTATGATTCTTGACAGTTTCTTTAAATGTCAATGCTGTTCATCACATACTTCATTCTACACCAGAAAGGTGCCAAAAGATACTTTCTTAGACTAAATAAGAAGCCCGCCAGTGTCTGCTCCAGCTCTTATCTGCTCTTACGTAAGTAGTGCTTTAGAGCTACACCACATCTACAGAAACGAGGGGAAAAGTCTCCTGTTGGAGAAGCAGTACAGAGCCAGCATCACTTGAGCTCAATGATTTCTTAGTTCCCCATGGCATCAGTAAAGACGGCATTCCTTACAGAGCAGAATGACGCAGGGAACTGAGGTTCTGCAGTCCAAAGCAGAGTCACTCATGCACAAGAATTATTTCCTCTCTAGAATCCTTCGAGATGGTGGAAGGTCTAAGAGCCATCTTTCCCCTCAGTTCCCAGCTGGCTGCACCTCTTATGGTCTGGCTTTGAGAAGCTCAGACCAAAATTTAGCTAAGTGAGGAAAACGGATATGTAGTTATTCTATCAGGGGCACCAGCATGAAACCCAACATGCACTGTACCCATCTCTAGGCAGGACCAACCTTATGTGAGAAACTGCAGTATTCTGTAGTTCTAACCCATGCTTTAGGACCCCCACCCCACCTCCTGCAGGCACACATGAATTAGAAAGGTAAATCAGCACTGGACTACTGTTTTGAGTTTCCTTTGAAATACCTAATACTGATAAGAGGTTCTGCAGAGAACTCTGTCTTTTAACTCCTCAAGCCAGGAAGCAAAGTCTATCCAAGCTCCCAGGAGGGACGAGGACTCACAAGAACAATATTTAGGGGTGAGAGGAGATTGTAGCCTTCATGATCCACTGGGATATTTGCTCAGGTTGCAAGGTTTATATTTCCCAATGTGTCTGAGGTGAAAGTGCCGTGGAATGGACTGGAATATGGTAAATCTTACCTCCTGCATTGCAGGTTTGAGGCTGTGTATGCTTCCATTTACTGAGCTAAACAAATACCAGCAGTTGGGTCATCAGGTAGATTGTTAATGACCCACAGTGAAGACAGGGACAGGAAGAGCAGCCTGCTCTGCACCAAAGCAAGATGCAGGTGCTTCAGTTTTGCATTCCAAATATATCCCCATTTGGGGCTGCATGTAGAGCTCCTAGAGGCACATCTGTGCATGAGATTTAGGCAAATAAAAGTCCTGTCTGTAATAGCTGAGCCTTTGAGAGCAGATCAAAGGAGAGGTGAGTGGAGCTACAGCCCTGAAACCTGATTTGTAAGTACAGCTTGTACTTTATCCACCTCTCTTTATCTTAGCAAGGACAATGAGAGTGATGAAATGGAAAAAGGAGAATGCCTTCTGTGTGCATTCTCACTCTGCTCTCTGTGAGCAGATTTAGGAACCTCAGACCAGTTTCTTCTCCAAAATATTTTAATTTTCTTCTCATTTACATTTCTGGAGTGGAAACACAGTACACCTCACAGAAATTACACCAGCACGAACCACACTTTGGCTTCAATAAAATCAAAATGACATAGGAAATAAGTATTTGACATAGGAAATAAGAAAGGTGTTGGAAAACATGAGCACATGGAACCTGTGAAGTATCTTCTGTACTAGTAGACTGCATGAATTGACCTGCAAATGTAAAACAAGAACTGGATAATTCCCAGGAAAGATCTCTGAACTCCTGATTGGGATTTTTAAAGGAGCTTTGCAAATTCTTCCTTGGAGAACAGACACAGATTGTCCGGCCTGGGAGATCTGAACACACCACAGGCCCTATGAGAAGGATTAAGCCAGGCTAATT
This sequence comes from Psittacula echo, assembly GCF_963264785.1. Classification (NCBI taxonomy): domain Eukaryota; kingdom Metazoa; phylum Chordata; class Aves; order Psittaciformes; family Psittacidae; genus Psittacula; species Psittacula echo. The sequence continues at coordinate 3,987,861 of NC_137738.1, read as the reverse complement.
TGCCAATCAGATACCTCATTTGTGCTTAGACCCCTTACTGCATGCTACAGAGAGATTCCTTCTTCACAGGAAGAGTCATTCTGGAACTGGCTGCCACACAGTGGTGGGCAGGAGGGTACAGGACTGCCCCTGGGCTCCTCAGCCCCAGAGGAGAAGTGATGTGCATGGCCCAGCTCCATCTCCAATCCCAGATGGACAGAGCCTGGAGTCCAAGGCAGTGGAGAGAGTGTGGTTATTCTAGCTGTGCTGCCCAGGGATACCACATGGATGGTCCAAATTGCTCAGAAGTTGTCTTAAAGATGTTTCCATGGCATTGCACTTGCCCATGTAGAATCACCTTAGCACCTACTGGAATCCAACATTTGAAATAGCAACTTTTCTTTTTCATCTCATCTTGCTATTGGGGAATACCAGGTCACAATCATGAACTTGTATCTAGTATTCTATGTACAGTTTTATATGTAGAAAGAGCAGATGCACGATTAAGGTGCTAAGACGCATGAACAAGTTTTCTCACTTCGTGCAAGCAATTGACATCCTGAGTAATATTCATGAAATGGAGAGTTGCATCCCAGAACAAAAAGCTTTAACACTTTGAACTTCACCCTCCGCTTGACTGATAGGCGGAGGCTAACTTCACAGTACATTTCTGGTCAAGATTAATGGGCCTCAAAATCCCTGGCTAACCAAGAAGCTTCATCCATATCCAACAGGGTTTTCTTATTCCACGGCTTTCTGCACCACACCAGAGAGCAGCCTCAGCAGAGAAAGATGTTTGTTCCACTTGCTTTACAGAGGTGTCATTTTCATGTTCTTTTCTGTGTCAGTCCCATGTTGGTTCCTCTTTCCTCTTCTAAGCACTATCCAGATGAGTAAAGAACCCACCAGGACTCCAGCTACTGCAGCCAAAATGACAGCCCAGTAGGGGACTGAAGGTTCGGTCTTACCCAAGTTGAGGTCTGCACTTCTGAACCCACTGTTTCTCAGAGTGAATAGAACGGGTTTCTCCTACAAAGGAGAGCAAAGGTTTTACTGACCCCAGGTAGCATTCAGACAACATGCGATTGCCCCTTCCCAGAGAGGAACTGTCACTCTTTAGACAGACTAGCTCTTTCTCCTTTTTGTCCGTCTTAGGTCAAACTCTTTCCTGCCCTATTGCCTGAACGTTCCTAGAACAAAAAAAGGAGCCAGCTCAGAATCGGGAGTGATGGCATCATTTACAATCTGGTTTGCCACAGACAGCCATATAAATTCATGAAAACTGGCTTAAATGAGAAAAGTTTTCTACTGCAATGAGGATAATTTTTTTTTTTTCCATTAAATCTTACATAGGTTTTCTGTGTGTAACAGAACAGGAGTATATTTTAGATATATAAAGCCTTCACAAAGATACTCTTTTAAAGAGCTTTACCAATAAGAAAGGAAAAAAAAAAAAATCAAAGTCATTAATGGAGAGTATAGACACCTTGGCCTTTACTTACTGGGCTTGGACACTTGAGTTTTGATCTGTCATAGGTGAAGTTGTTGTAAGTCTGCTTTCCAGCAGCTGGCTCCAGCTGAAGAAGAAAAAAACAATAGTAAAAATAATGATGATTTTTTGCCTCCTCAGACTCTCCTGACTTGGGTGGTTACAACTTTTTATCCAATCTTCTGGTGCTTGCAGCAATGTGGGAAATGTGGTGGGAGGCGCATCACAGGACAGTTTCCAAACATTGAAATGAAGACATTGAGAAGCTGATGTCCTCTCTGCAGAAAAATTCTCTTGACAGCAAGGGTCAGGAGAAGCCTTTTCTCCCTTTCTACTGAGAAAGTAGCTCTGAATACCATATATTCTGGTAAAACAAAGTGGTTCACTGTACACCCAGTTCTCCCATGTACACATCTCAAATGACAGTATAAACCACGAAGGAAAAAGCCAAACCCTCTTGACAGACGTTAGTCATGTTACTTAGCATGTTATAGGAAGAAAGATGCTTAGGTGTCGCGGTGATAGAAGCGACTTCAGAAATGATGGAGTTACGGAGACAGGATGAGATGGTGCCAACCTCTTCTGTATTCACTCAGACAAGAAATTCCCTTGGAGTTTTTGCTGCAGTTAGGTTCATGAGGTTGCAAGAATTGAGCTAAATAAAGCCTTTTATATTACCAACTGTCAGCTAAGTTGCAGTAGCTGACCATAGGCTCACCCTAAGTCCATTTCAAACTGAACATAAAATGTGTCCAGGCTAATGGCATAGCATTTGTGGTTGGCTAGGAGTGCACATACCACTGGTTACCATAGCTAAGCTAACAAGTAGAGGCTTGCTCAGTCATGTTAACTAAGTGTTTACAACTGTGTATGGACATGCCTGAAGTAATGACTTCGGGACTGGCCCATAGTGACCACAGAGCTGTCATCCAGCACTTCTGGGAATACAGCACAGGGGAGAGGTGTTGCTTCTGCTGTTGTCCATATGTGCATTTACTGTCCTCAAGTGATTGAAGTGCCTGCTGTATACTGGAGAGAAACAGCACCACAACAAGCCCATCACAAATCATAGGATTCTCATATGGAAACACTGGAAATAGTTTCTAGTTCAGTTAAAAAAAAAAAAAATAAAAGAAAGAAAAAAATGAAATAGAGACTGAAAAATAAAAAGAGTGAGACGAACCATGTCAAAATGGGATGAACCGCGGAAAAAGGTGCCTAGGGAAGGGAAGCAAGCTAACAAGTGGAGAGAAGATGACAAGCAAAACAGAATGCCAGGTTTTGCTGATTGTCATGGGGTCCTGCTGGACCCATACGGAATCCTAATCACTTGGCCTGACCCGCAGCTAATGTTGTGAAGATTGAATTTGGTAGTTTTGATGCATCTTAGAGGGAAGAGCTCAGATTCTGATGTGGTTATTTGTAAGATGTGGGGCTCAAATCCTGCAGCATTCTGTCTGCCATACGACTGGTTATTTGTAGATAATTGTAATACTTCCCATGCCAGGGCACTTGGTAAGGAGTCTGGCACAGAGCCCAGACAAAGGATGATAAGGTGCAAAATTCTGTAGCCAGCCATGCTTGCTTCATCTCTATACAATCTGTTCCTCAGGAGCATTAGCCTCTGAACTTAGAAGATGACAGCATCCCCAAGTTCATAAGCGAACAGGACAGCTTCTGGAAGAAACACACAGCTCATCAACAGCATGTGGCAAACAAGCTGAATACACTGTCCATGTGCACGTCTCCTGGGCCAGAGGGCTGATGAGGGGGATTTGGGACCAGTGACGGCTCCTTAAGACTACAGAATCTTCTGACTTCAGAGAGCAGGAGCATGCTTTGCTTTGCACAAACCAAAAAGGGCAGAGAACAATACGGTGAGGGAGAGGCTCCTTAAGCCATCCCTATCCCTGCATACCCACGCAGTGGCCAGGCACAGTCTGGCCCTTTATGTGTACTGACAAGAATCCGTGTCATTTGGCCATAAGCCTACAGCCTGCTGAGCTTTTCAGGGAACAGGGAAACAATACGGCCTTACAGTAAAAGCTTGCACAGCCTTGCCGTACATGGACTGAGAGTGAAAAGCAGGGATGTGTTACAAGGACTAGATTTAAACAGTAAAATCTTCAGTTGACACAGACCGACAGATCCGTGTGGAAGGAAATAGCGTCACTAAGAACCTGATCCCTGCAGAAAGCTTTGTGTCAATAACCTTACACACGTAGGAAATGAGTGACACTCTGGACAGAAAAAAACTCCAGTGGCATATTAAAAGGACTGATGGTGATTCAGAAATGAGCAATGGCTAATAGGAATGCCACGTGGCAACAGAAACCTAGTTTAAGGCTACCGTATGTCCAGTTATTGTCTCTTTTTCCTCTTGAAACCTGCAGCCATGCTCAATTTGAATGTTTTCTCAATTTGCCTGGGGTTTCTGGGCCACCATTAGCCTTGTTTGAGCTGTGAAGCACAGTGAAGCCTACCAGACTGCTGTCATCTGGAGTCCCAGACAGGGAAGCCTGATGGAAACCAGGCAGATTTGCTGTGCACGCACAAATCAATTACTCAGAGCATGTACGTGCACTGTACATCTACTGCTTTTTATAACCCTGGGCTTAACGCTCATGTGTTGTACCTGGCAGCTGCACAGATTTCTGCCCTGCGTTGCCCAGTCCTGGTGCTCAAGCTCATTTTGGAGTATCCTGTAAGCTTCTTATCTTGTTCAAACTTTAACATAAATGGAAAAGAAATTCCCCTCCATTTATGCTTGCTTCTTGTACAAACCGGGATACAGGATTTCTCCTAGCACAATATATTTGGGTACTGGTGTTTTTGAGAACAAGAGGAGGAAGTGTTGCTGTGGCATGAAAACGGCATAGTCTTCCTTCCAACATGGGAAGCATCATGGTTCTGAAAGCAACTGTGACCTGGGAGTTATCAAGTCTAGCACATGCCTCTTGCACACTCTCACAGCATTACTCAAAAGCTATCATTTCCCCCAAAATGACAGAAGGGATGTGACTGCAAGCAGAGGCATCATAGGTGTGATTTCAGCCCCACATTAGTTTCAGCGACTCTACTAGAATTGCCTCAGATACTAGAGTGGGTGGTATAACATGTCCACACTATGAATGGTAGCAAAAATTCAATCACATTTCTAATAAATCTAACAGAATTCACTCAAGAAGGGCAAGCGCATTCAAGAGACATTTTCAGGAAGCCTATGGGACTGAATGCTTAACTAGGCTGGGTTTTATTGCTTTAATACAAGTTATTTACCAAATCAGAAGAGGATTTCTCGTTACATTAATGTAATGAAAAATGAAATGAGTAAAATGTAATGAGAAATCTCAGGATTTCTCATTTTGAATGAGCTAAGGCTTACACTGTTTTATGCACCATGATCACTTTGGATTGTGTTCCTAAGCAATGCAGAGTGAGAAGGGTCTCAGAGTTGAACAGCCCCCTTTTGTTAGGATCTCAGTTTTATTTCTTGCTTGTTGTTTTGTTTCAGACTCCTTTCTCGTGATCATTTGGAGGGATTGCTACCACAAACATATGGGGATCTAGGTTGTAACCTCTTACCATATTATTCCAGAGAGCTATAGCCATCTCAGCATAACCTCTTCCACTGAAATGAAAGCAGTCTGCAGCAAAGAAACTCATATCTGGCTTGCTGTCCTGTGATAAAAACAAAAACGTGTTTCTCAGCATGTTTCAACCTTTGAGATCTGACATAATGTATCTAATAGCGTACTGTACTTGGCATTCCCACGTCACAGTTTTGGTATCTTCCTAAAAACAATATGATCATATTTTGGCACCGCAAATAAATGCAGGTACTCCTAACTGTGCGCAGATCGCTGCAGCTTGAGACCTTCTGTGCAATGCAGCCTGCTCAACTTCACACAGCAGTTTTCATAATGCACCTAAACTGCTCATTAAACCAAGAGTCACAGCTCTTACATGGACACTGCCATTGATCCACACTCCACCTCATACAGAGCTGACAGAAAACTGCTTACTCTTGCCTGCTAAACTTCTGTAACTCAAACTTACAACCTTTCAGGTGTTGAAATTTGTGCTGGATTTCAGGCAACATTAAAAAATGTGGTCTTATCCAGCTGTGGCAAATATCTGTCTTAGAGAGAATTTGCCTTATCACTGCCTGCATGATGACCATCCTTTGAACTTTGAAGGCTGCCAGAACAAAATGGGGATGATATGACAAAGGGATCATAGTTATACAGAACTAGGTGGCTTTGACCAGGATTCATGATGAATATTTGTATCCCTAACTACACTGTGTATGTAATGCTAAGGATGGAGAAAAGGAGAATCAGTGGCTTCAATGGCTGCTTCTTATTTCCAGGCTGGGATGAACCAGGCATGCAAGTTCTGGCCCCTGTGTGAAGGAAACCTGAACATACTCCATAACCTAGATTGTACAAAAACTACGTGAATGACAACCAAGCCGTCAATGGGGGAAGCAACATGCAGTTTAGAGGAAGCCAGAGGGAGCTTAGGTTTAATGTATGACACTATGAATGTTTCCTAAAGCCTTTTTGATTCACAGGCAGCACAGTCTTTCCTGTTTTCCCCTTTGTCACTTACTGCAGGTTCCACCCTGTGCCACTAGACTGTGCGAAGAGAAGAAAACACAGTCCTTGTGGAATCAATCTTACTGACTTAGAGAAATCAAGATGCTGGTGGTTGTACAATGGGAAATCAGAACAGGACTCACGCCATCCAGGGGCAACAACGTGTTTCGGAAAAACGGCTGCATGACAACCACAAAGTCCTCACGCTCTTCGTACCGACCGCTGTTGATCAGCTGTAAGGCTTCAGCCTGTACAGAGTGTAATGATTTGAAACATGAGGTTCTTCTAATATTTATCAGCTACCAAAGCCGTGCATTCTTTCAATGTAGGAAGCCATAAATTGTTAGTGTAAGGCCAGCTTTAAAAGCAGTCCAGAAAACAGCTAAGAAAATAACTTGATTCGTGAAGAGATTTTCACGAGGAAAAACGCACAAAAGTTAGGTTACTTTGAAACATAAAGTTGCTTAATGAAAAGAAAGCTGTTCACAGCTTATAGAAATCAGTGCTGCACAGTCGCAATGAGATTGAAATTTACAAAGAATTAGAAGGAATTAGGCCAAAATTTTTAGAAGTGACAAATGGGGTCAGAATGCCAACTTGAGGCTGAAGGACACTTGATTCTTCAGAAAGGGGAGCTTGAAGTAAAGCAAAACTTCAGCATTGAAAAGTTACCTACCACTTTTAAAAACTATGGCCACAGACATTCATACAGATAATAAAAAATATCTCGTTGTTCCTTGCCCCTTTATGGGTATAAACTCTGATGCTCTTGGTCATATCTCAAATCATTCCTAATCCAACTTGCTTAGTTAAATGGAAATGTCCTCTCTAGTAGGTTTATAGAAGTGTTTTTCGAGATGGGTTTTTGAGCATTGTTTTGAGATTCATTGGACAGCATCCACTGCCAGAGCCAGAATGGAAGGCTGGAGAACATAATGTGATCTGATACAGTGATTCCTGTATTCATAGGAATAATGATGGGAAAACTTAATGTTCCAGTAGTTATTTATAGCCTTTGTTAATTTTGAGTGAATCTTATGCCCAAGGCTATGATAGGTTACTCTAAGATAGCAAGCAGATCCATGGTAAGCTATCTGTGTGCATGCTTTCAGCCTATGGCAAATAAAAGGAATAGCGGATTGGTTTAGTCCATTTCTTCTGCTAAGTCACCACAAAACAGCTGATGTAAGGTAATTTGTCACCCTTGCAACGACATTAATTCATGTGAGCTACTCACTGGATTCATAACAAACAAACACATCAACACAATAGCCATCATCAGTAACTCCTCTTCAGCTGTTGAAACAGCAGCTGGAAAACGAATCAGGGTCAAATCATAAGCAGTGTGGAAAGACTTGCCCTGCTGCTAAGCGCTTAGCTGGGTAGGGTAGACTGTAGCCAAGCTGTTTCCCAGTTACCCCCTCTGTCCTGCTGAGGATGGATATGCATGAGAAGAAGGGCAGTAAGGGAAAGCAATATAAAAAGAGAGAAGTGAAGGTGTCCAGTTACAGAATCAAGGTATTACCTGAAAATCTCTGTTAACTCTCTTAATTTCTTGTAGCTCAGAAGAATTTTCCTCGGGGTTTAAGACACATGGGCAAATGTTCCTTCAGTGAAAGAAATGCTAGAATTAAAAGCCAATCTGAAATAGCCTATGCAACTCTTCAGCAATGTGTGTTTGTCTCACAAAGCTCAGGACAGGTGCTCAAAGCTCACATGCAGAGGAAAAGCCACCTCTTTGGCTTAGAAATGGGCAGATACAAAAATCCCTACTGACTTCATTTTCAAAGTGAACACCTGGTAAGAACTGCAGGATCCACAACTTGTAAGTCAAACGCAGAAGTGTTCAGTATGCCACACATCCGCAGGAAATCACATGTATTAGAATGGAAAAAAACCCCACATATACCTGAGGGTTTAAAGATACAAAAGACAAATTGTTCATATAGTCTGACTCCTTAGACCACTGTGTTTTATTCTGTTACCCCCATAATGAGAGTCAGTAACTTGTGCTTCACTGAAACGCATCCTCTTAGAATGTGCTTGGAATGAACATGAAGACATCAAGCCATTATTTTCCCTTCTAATGTGTTCCAGTATTTAGTCACTTCTAGTATTAAAAATCTGTGCCTAACTTCATTTGAATTCATTAGGCATCAGCTTCCAACCACTGGTCTTTGTTATACTTTCTCTGCTAGACTAAAAAGCCTCTTCATGTCCATGCTGACTCCTGTAAAGTCTCTGCTGCTTTCTAAAACAAGTCCCCCAATCTTCTTTGAGTTATGGTATTTTTTTCTCTTCCATTAGGTGTGAAAAGCCGTTCCTGATTGTGCATTCCGCTGTGTGCAGCCCAGCCTGCACCATAGGTAATGCAGCACTGAATACAGGCAGAGGCATCAGGGATGTCAGCCTGTGCTGCTGACCAGTGAAAGGCTGAACAAAAAAGGCTTTGAAGTTCAGCAATACACCACTTCTATGGTGACTTGTGCTGTGACATGCTGCCTTAGAGCTGGGGAGAAAAGTGATAACTCTGCTATCTACAGGCACGTGCCTTTTAGCTGAAGTATTGGAAGAAATAATAGGAAGTTGATGGGAACTAGTGTATCAGGTAAAGGCTGCAATACAAGTAGCTTGGAAAGCTCGGTGAGGATGCCTACTGAAGAAGCAATTTAGATTGACCGAAGAAAATAACCCTTTAAAGGCAAAGACCTGTTTTGCTCACTTACTTTGTTATCAAAGTGCACGTTGAAGAGCTTGCTGCAATCTGACGCAGTACAGAAATCTCTAGTATTTCCACCATGTTGACAAAGACCCTTGGGAGCTGCAGGGATTATAAGAACCAGACATACCAAATCACAGAACTTGATACCACTACAAAGTGAGGAAGAAGTGCCATCCAGAGGTCAGGGAGTCAGAGCAAACTGCAACCAATGGCATGTGCAAGGACGAGGTATAGGAGGAGGGAGACATATGGTGGATGTCAGCCAAAAACATCCCAGCAGCTTGTACAAACTAACTGAAATGTTGCTGCAGTCCCAAGGGCATTTCTGTTTTCTCTAGGTAAATGAAACCGTGTTTAGCTGTCAGAACTGGCCACAGGGTCGTGCTATGTTTGGTCCTCAGCAGAAATACTGTGAAACACACAGCTTTCCTGAAACTGCAGCCCACTTTCTCAGGACATTTTCTAATACAGTTGTTGAAATGCAGCGCTGAGTCTGACTCCAGCTGTTTGGAATATGACCTTGTATGAAACATAATCACTGACAGTCTATCAGCGGTGAGAAAAACATCAGTGTGCTCGCCAGGAACATAGCTTGCTACGGTATCTTAAATGCTTACCTCCTCATAGAAAATATCCAGAGTGTCCTGAAGGTGCTTTACATACTTTTGCACTGAAAAGGTTTCCTGTGTAATTAAAATAAACACATAAATAAATAAGGATCAGTCTTCTTTGAGGAAATGAGAAGTTTAACTGTTTTCCACCTGAACAAAGGAGCCCACAGATTCTGCAGTTGCAAGGCAGCCCATGAGAAGATATACTGATGCAGTGTTTCCTTATGCCTTTGTTGGCAGGTATATTTTCAGATCAAGAGGTTTATTGCCACATCGACCCAGGTTATACAGTGTTTGTGTTTCTATGTCACTAATATAGTCTCTTAATCTCTGTAGAAAATCCCAAGGTATATAATAGTTCTTGGCAGAGTCTTTGGCTGATGAATGTCTACATAAATCACACTTTTGGATTTGATATTGTCTTTTATGGGATCCAGACCAGCCTAGTCTGCCTTATGAACAGTGATACCTTTTTATTGTTCTGCCAGTCTGGGGAAATTGCTGTGGAGGCCCCAGAAAACCCACAGGCAAAACTATTTTGTAGCTGTAGTTATAGAGGTGAAGCTGTGGGGTCAAAGGCTCCAGGCAGCAGCCTCTAAAAAACAACAGCAAAAAAGAGCAAACCTGAGAGAACAGCCCCAATCATTTCAACAAGCTGTGGTCCAGACTCCCCAGTCTGTGTCACAGGGACCTTTTCAGAGGGGATGACCATTGACAGCTGGATAAAAGACATCTTCAGTATACACTGATGTTGTTTCCTCTGGTGTCATTCTGAAGCCAGAATCAGGCATCCCCAATGATTATTGAATGGAGATGCTTTCCAGAATAAAACTTCGCTTGTGTCCCCATAACAACATGCCTAAAACACCACACAGCTTGTCCAGTTAAGCTGGGAGAACTCTTCGGTTTGTCCTTGGTGCTTTGTTCAGTATGGGGCAGGCTGCTGGCTTTTAAATAATGTGTGACTCCAGAGCCGCAATGCTCCAGTATTAAAAGCTGTGCACTTGTTTCTGACACAATACAGATGAAAGGAACAGGACTTCCAAGTGCCTTTTAAACAAAGAGGAACTTTGGCTCACTAAGAGAGAGAGAAAGGTTATATTTCCAGGGTTGGTCACTTGCCAAGTGCCTGGATGAGCCTGCCTAATTCAGAGATACAAACCTTGTCCAAGCAGTACTGGCATAAGTCGTTGCCTCCAACAAGGACAGTGATCAGCTTCCAGTCTTCCTTGAAGTTAATTTTCTAGTGGCACATAAAGTAAACAGATTGCAGCATCCATTGCTTAGGCATGCAGAGGTCACATTCACAAATGGCTACAGACAGCATGGAGCACAGAGAAAGGAGATGCTGAATTCAGCTGGCAAAAGGAAAGCATCTCTCCAGGGGGAAAATGTGAGCTGTTTGCTAGTCCAGCTGCAATTTGCCTTGGCTTCTGTAAGGAAATTCCCTTCGGCAGATGAGATCTGTCCGGGAATCCAAGCATGGAAACGTGTCTGTGGCAGCAAGTGTCCCTAAATGAATGTTAGCTTCAGGATAGGGATGGCCAGGGGAGATTTGCCAGCCGTGGGGACGGAGCACTGTGGGAGTGGATGCTGGAGTGACTCATGGAGCTGTGGAACCAGAGCTGCTGGGGATCCCTGCCAGCTGGGCAAGTATCACCCCATGGGCAGGAGGGGTGAGAGGTGCCCCAGGGAGCAGACAGCTGGATTAAAATAGAAGAGTCCAGGAGGCTGGTGACTTCACTGAGCTCATATAAGGGCAGCTGCAGCATCCACGTCACCACAAGCTAACAATAGGCGCTGCTGAGAGCTGGATCTCATCAAAACATTTTGTAACGTTCAGTACAAAGAAAGGAATCAAAGGCAACTATTTTTAGGGTAGCGCATTTACATAACAAACATCTGCGAAAGGATCCCACAAACAGAGGGAGGGCCTGGGAATCACCCACAGGTCTGAATTCTGCTCCTTAACCAGCACTTTGCTCCGAAAGCCTTTCATAGAGAGGCAAAGCGTGGCAGAGACTTCCACCCCCCACACACCTTTTTTAATGATGAACAAAAAGCAGTGGACAAAACAAAGCTCTAGAGCCCCATACTATTTTATTGAAGAGCCACGCCAGCTCCCTTAGCTCTGCCAAACAATCGGTAACATGGAATAACTGACAGTGGGGTGAGCATGCAGCATCCATCAAGAGTGCTGGCACAGAGAGACACATGCTTTGACAAATCCTGCTTATTCAGTACCTTCCTTTCCCATTCAGCACCTTCCTTTCCCATTCAGCCTGAGCCAAGGAGCACCAGGCACTCCCATTCCCTCACAGGTTGCTCTCCCTGAACCAGCAGCTCACACCCAGACAGTCATCTGCTCAAATTCGGCCAATACTTGGAACAGGGCAACCTTGGTTTTCTCCCAGATATCCTTCCCCCACCCCAAACTGCAGCAGCAGCCATTGAACTGAAAGGGAATCACCCTTTTAGTGCCCTCCGTAGCCCTCAGTGGAACTGGCACAGCAGTCTGGCCCTCAGTGCTACATTCCCTCCTTACTAATCGAGGGGTGATAGGGATTCACCCAACCCTGAGGTTTCTGGCCACTGATCAATCCCTTGCCTGCTCAGAGCCAGAGGGCCTAGTCTCCTAGGAAGACTTCAGTTGTTCCCCTTCCCAAAATTGCCGTTTCCCAGACCCAAGAGTGAATAGTTCGTCACTATGGTGCCTGCTCCAACAATTTTACACCCAGCCTTTACGACTTCCACTTTGAATGGTGCTGCTCAACTAAAGCATGTGATCTTCCCATAACCTTCAGATTTATCCTTTTCTCACTACCCTCTTGGCTGCACTGCATCCTACATTATTCTCTGCTTTGTGTGTTTCCACCTACCTGCATGGATTTCTATAGGCAAATCATCATCTCCTAAAGGCTAAACCCTGGCACATGCATCTTGGAAAGCGCACCAGAGACAAGGACACTGACTTTTGTTCCATCACTGCTCAAACATCCCATCAATTAAAGTCACGTCCCAGAGACCATGAGAGAGAGCACTGAGAGGTGGCCTGAGTTTCACTTACCGAGCTGCTTCTCATTAGCTCCACCAATTCACGTGCTTGGGCTGACATATTGCTAGACAGAGAACAGAAGCATTTTAGATGCGTGCTTTAAACACACATCATCTTCCTGACCTCAGGGAATATTAGGATCAGCAGAAATCAGTACAAGGAAAGCAATACCTCAAAAGGACGAGCAAACATAGGACAGAGATCAGCAGCAGTTGCACAAGTGAATAATCTGATCTGAAAGGGCTTCAGCCAGCATGACTGCCAAGTGGCAGGCAACTGGTATGAATTCTTCCCGTCTCAAAGTTGGCTTAAGTGCATTTTGTTTGGAGAAAACCACTAATGCCCAGATGCACAGAGACATTTATTTGCATAACTCTCTTTGAAATCTAGTGGGGGAGTTTGATGCTTACACAGAAGCTGGGTACCTAATCACTCATCCTGATCTGACCCTGAATTCCTACAGCTTGTCTTATGGCTTGGAAGATACTGCTTATGCTGTGGAACTGCCAGTCCCAGTCTGGCTCTGGGCAGGATGCACTGTCCATGGGCTGAAGCACAAACCACGCTGAGACACCAGCTGGAAACCTGAGCTCCTGGTACACTAGAATAAGACCGTGCTTGAGCTAATAAGCCCTGCCTCCCTCCAGCACCCACACAAATGCAGTTACATTATTTGGACTCCCAGAACCATATTGATAGCCTTAAGTCTTTGCTCAGGGCACCCGTGAAGTACTGAGTAGCTACACAGGCTATCCCGAAACTCTTTTGCAGTTAAAGGTGTCATAGAAAGTCTTGGAAACAAATTCTATGAGTATCCATAAAGCAAGCACAGTGCACACAATACAAGCCCTTACACATTTTGGTTCTTAACAGACTAGCAGAGGTTTTCTTAAAGAAGAGAATTAATTTCCAGATGCTCATTCTGTTCTTTTTCTTTGCATTGCAAACACAGATAGTTCTCAATGCCATTAGGGGAGCAGTGGGTTTCTATTTGTTAGCTTGAGGCACATTTCCGAGAAATCAAGGAATAAACGAGAGATTCTCATGATTTTTTTTCTCATTACAGATATGGCCTGATAGAGAATCGGGGACCTGTGCACTGAAGGCTGGGCAGAAAAAGGTACTGGTAGAATTAGAAGCATAACCTAAGGCATTGGCTTAGAAATTCTGGGCAGAAGTCAAATAAACAAAGTAAGTTTCTTCTCCATCTCTAATTTAGAGATAAAAACAAACCCCCCAAATACTGAATTTTGTGAAATAATTTAAAAAAACCCAACAAAAAACATCAGGTCACAGAAACATGCTCAGTGCAAGCAGGTAATCAGTATTCACCCAACCTTAACCTGCACTTCAGAGAGAATCTGGGTGTCCATCAATTCTCACCCCTTTGCCCTCTCTCGGTTGTGACTGTGCTTACCGTGCTGTGGCACCTCTCTGTGCAACGTTGAATCCAGCTGTTTCCATGGAGCTGCCAGTGGAAAAGCCAAAGAGGTCCGGGTTGAATTTTTTCAAGATATCTTCAAAAAAAAAAACCACAATGTTCACCCATGCACAGTGCAACCGGTAGCGTTGCCTCCCTCAGAAGCACAAGCAATTGAGTGGTAGGAATATGGACCTGGGTTTCCCCTTTGTTCACTATGACCTTACAGAGCTGCTTTGGAGACTCTACTGTCCAGAATTGACACTGCAACTATTTCTCTCCATGGCCTTGAGGAGTCAGTGCCTGGCAGCCCAGGAGATGCACACGTCTCATGCAACTCATGGGTATTGAATTTGAGTGCCAGTAATCATGGTTACTTCATGTACCAGGAGCAGATGCTCTGAATGCAGTCCTCTAACTCCACTCATCCAAATACCCATCAAGATAATTCTATTTATTGCAGAGAAGTAAATTTTAGTCACATTTCTAGATTTCACCAAAACCATCAGCAGGAAAGCATGATGTTATTGCTACCTTGTCTGTAGTGCTGTCTGAAACGTCTTCAGAGAGTTTCATTCATACCGCATAAGTGAAAAGCACCTTCTATTTCTCTTTAAGCACAGCAATGTTCGTGGTACAAGACAAAGCATATAGGATTTTATTACCAACAATGTCAGGTATTGTCAAACTGCTCCACAGCTTGGATCACGGGAAAATAGATGAACCATTGTGAACGAGGTCCCTTCAAATTTACATTCACACTGACCCCTTAATAGTTTCTATGGCAACTACAGGACCAATTACACAGAACACAAGAAATGCATAGGATTTTTAGGGGTTTTTTCAGTGCAATGTAGCAACTTGAAACCATCAGGAAGAACCACAGCCTTGTCGACAACCCTAGCTAGATGGACCACTAGTTGTTTCATAACCCTTCATTTGCTCACATCCTTTTCAGTCAGTCACTGAAAAGCAGAAAATGAAACAAGGGAGGAGCGGGCCTGTCATGGACTTCAATCACCTTCAGCACATTTCAGTCAGAAGGATGATACAATCACATGGAGATCCTGTGATGTGGAGGGGCTAAATCTGCAGCTACTTTATGACAAGTCAGGTCAGTCTGGGTTTCAGCTGTGACTCACATGAACTGCTCAAATCCATAATAGATGGGCATTCCCCACTGTTTGCAAGGAAAGCGTGACCGTTTCCAGATGTTTCCTAGCATCCACTTAGAGTACTTTCAGAGTAATACTTGCTTTTTGCTTTTCTCACATTGATTTTCCAGGATACTCACTGGGTAAAGTAGTCTGTGTCTCCAGGGTGCCATCACCTCCAATGCTACAAAGGGAAAGAACAAAATCACCAAGTAGGATTAATCCTGCAACCATCTGTCTTATTGCCACCATATGTTGCTCTAGCAGCCCAGGAAGGGGGAAAAAAAGACTAACTTCAAAGAGGACTAAGGAGATAAACCACAAGAATTCAGGGAAAGTACTGAAAGGAAATTTCACATTACATCAAGCAGGGAATCAGCTAAGAGAGAAACCTCCAGACTGGGAATAGAGCAAACTGAGAGAACTGATTTTTCACAAGGACATGCTGGGATGCCCATCATTGAAAGGCATATTCCCTCACCAAAGTTGGTCCCTGTGACCGTGCTGAAGCTAAACTTGTGTGCAGTTATGCACAGAAGAGAGACTGCATTAAACACTCATTAACCATCTATCTGCAGTTTCTGCAATGCTGATTATGAGAAGGACTGCTTTCTCTACCACCCAAAACTTGTCTGTGTGCAGAGCCAATACCTTCTTATATCACTTCTGACAGCCCCTCCTGAAGGTATCTAATAATCCAGTACCACCAGACACACCAGACCGTGCTTGTAGCAATCAGGACTGGTTAAAAACAGCAACAAAATCCCCACAGAAAACAAAACCAAACAAACCTCCCCCCCCAAGAATCACTGCCTTTCTCTTCCAGTTCTGACTCCTCCAGTCCCTACCAAGCAATACTTGCTCTCAACATCCTACTCCTGCATTTACATGCTTAAGTATGTAACTACACAGCCAGGTGACCCACGCTTTTAACTGTGTCTGTGGATGAAAAAACAAAATGGAAGACTGAGCATTTTCACCTCCAGGAAAGCCCCCTCCAGTCTGTTTGTAGGTCAGACGCTTTGGCTCCTCGTGCAGTCTAGAAAGGATGGAAAGAATAATGTATAAAATACCAGGAGAAAAAAACGCTACAAGATTAGGTAAGACAGACATCGTGATTTGAAAGTGCTGAAGCATTTTGGTCACTTTACTCTGCATCCAGCCAACCATTTGCAATATCCTAGTTTTAGCACAAATAATCCATGTCCTTATTCAGCACCACACACTGGCCTCTCTGCAGACCTGCATGTTCTGTGCTTCGGATTCAAGGGCTTCTCATTGCCCTGCATGTTCTGTGCTTCAAATTCAAGGCCTTCACGTTTCCAAAAGCAGCTCATCTAAATAGCAGACCATGGAACATCCAGACAGAATGCATCAGACTGTAAGGTCAAGGACATGAGCTTTAGAACTACTCTAATATTGTTTTAGTGATCCAGCGGGACCCAGATTAAAACCAACAGCTTTGTATTTGTTTGGATTTTTATGATGGAAAATGCTTCATCCTGGTATTTCCTGAAGAAAGCTGATTTTGAGAGAGTTAATAATCCAGGGGAAAAAAAAAAAAACCCAAACACTGATTAAAAATTCCCAGCCTGTTTCAGCTGTAAATAAATCAGCAAAGGAGCTGCTTTTTAATCTGCCAAGAAAACAAATCTTTGGTGTAAAAATCTACTTTTCCTCTGCCAGACCTGGTCTGCCCATCCAACACACAGACTCGATGAGGTATAGCAGTGGTTTTTTTGCCAATACAGATAAGCATGTTGGCATAGCTATTGCTTTCACTGTGCATTGGGGCTAGGAAGTCAGACAGATGCATTCCAGCCAGTGACATGACTAAATTCCTGGACATTTCATTAATCTCCAAGCGCATCTGGACTGAGAGCAGCTTTCCTGCAGCGTGAACTTTAATCTTTCAAAAACGAATAAGACATCGGAGCAAAGCTGTGAGGAATTTGAGGAGCTGACAGGACTAGGACAGACCTCTAGCGAGGTCAACACCCTCATGCACATTCAGGACAGCAATCGTGAAAATTGCTTCTGCAGCCTTATAGTTTCTTCGTGGTTTCACTTCATTTTCTATTCTTCAAAAAGCCGTGGTATCAATTCAGCCATAAACACCGACTGCATTCAGGGCTCTTGTGCGAAATACCAGGAGGAAAATCAATGTCTTAGTGGACCACGACAGATCTTAGCTGGGGCAGTCAGCTGTGCCCGGGATGATTAGGCAGTACAAAGTGGGCACTGCTGCTGGCTATATGGCACTTTGTACTTGAGGGGTGTGTGCATGTGTATGGGGAAAATAGTCTGCTACATTTTCTGCCCTGCTCCTACCCTCAATAAATCCCTTATTAAAAAGCTCAATTACACTTTGCTGCGGCATCAGACACTAATAGGAACTGGATGAATAACAGCAGTATGAAAAACTGGCTTGCCCAGCTCTTGAGACGGGGAGCTCGAGCATTAGCCTGGCCCTTATGAGTAGGGGTCTCTGAGACGTTTCATGCACTAAAAGAATTAAAATGTAAAAAAGAAGGGATGTGCGCTACAGCACATCTGTAGCACTAGATGTGGGGGAGGAAATCAAGCAATTAATTTTGAGAGTCATAGCAATGGGTAGGAGGGAGACTTGCAGGGTCATTACTAAGGTCTTCTAAGAAAAGCTCAAAGCTCAGCAGCGGGGAGGAAAGCCAGGATTACATCAGGTCAAGCAAAATCAGTTTCGGAGCTAGTGAGGAGATGAAGACATGCACACCTGCTTGCAGATAAGCCTGATCATTTAAGGGCTTCAGTACCTCCAACTCCCTCTGAACTCTGCAGGAGCTGAAGCTGCTAGAATGAGCACTGGTTTAGCTCAGGAGTTAAAATCCATGGGAACTGTTGACATGAGTGTTTGCTTTCATCCCATGCCAGAACAATTCTGCAGTGCTGTGTAATTCTGGAACTTCTCCTCAGAAAACTTTAATGCAGGTCTGCAGTATTCCCTGCTATTCTTTCCTGGGGCTTCTCTTTGCTGTGCCTACTCTTTTCAGTTTGCATTTCTTGGTACATATCAGAGCTTTAACTGGAAGATGCCTAAGCCAGGAAGCAGCATCTGAAAGCAGAAGTCTGAGATACAGACATATCAGAATCATCTCAAGTGAGATGCACTTTGTTCTGCAATCAGTTATTTCTACCGGAATTTTCATCAAGATCTCTCAGTTAATGAAAAGTGTCAATTGCTTGCTCTTGGCTTAATGTCAGAAAAGACTGTTCCTATCAGGCAGACATTTCCCCTTTCAGAAACACTTGAATAAACTGTGTGGAATAGAGAATGTGATCCCATTTCTTTTCTAGCCTGAATTATTTATTACTGGATTACACAATTGCCGGTGTCACTCATCCCTTCAGGTTATTCCTTTGCAGAGGGACACAGGCAGAGGAATTTTGCTTTGCCAAGCCAAAGCAATTTGATTTCTATCTGATGATGCCTGACGTGATCACATCTAGGTAGAAATCTGACAATTGCTCTTCTCATTCTAAATGTGGGAATATAGCAGTACTCACAGTCAGGGAATCTCCCAGTGCTCCTATGACTTTGATGTCAGCAGGTTGTAGCTCATGTACTAAAAAGCAGGAGAAAAAAAGCAGGATTATTGACAATTGAGACAAAACACAGTTTAACAGAATAAAGTTGCAAGTGTTTCGTTCCAATCCAATAACATTTTTACAGTTTTGCAGAAAAAACAAGCCTCAAATTCTGTGTCAGCTAAGCAAGAGGCATAACTTCTTGCCTTTGCTTACAACAGTTTACTCAACTAACAGAGAAATAAACGGAACTTAAAAGATCTTAGGAAAAAATGAAAATAGATCAGATATTTTATGGGGTGCATACATTCAATCTCTTTCAATTGGTTTTCAGGTCTGGGTCATAGATCAGATTGGTCAAACTTGCTAAGCCACTAACCTACGTAGGCAATATTAATCTGCCATGTTGCTGTGTATGATACGTGTATACGACTGTGCTGGTTTTGGCTGGGGTAGAGTTTATTGTGTTTGTAGTAGCTGGTATGGGGCTGTGTTTTGGATTTGTGCTGGAAACAGTGCTGCTAACACAGGGATGCTTTTGTCACTGCTAAGCAGTGATTACACTGAGTCAAGGCTTTTTCTGCATCTCACACCACCCCACCAGCGAGGAGGCTGGGATGCTCTGCTTGTGTGTGTGTGGCTTTTGCAACTGTCTATAATTCAACCCACAAATTTTGTCACTTTTACTCTTTTGATTCTGTCCCCATCCCACTGCAGGGAAGTGAGTGAGTGGCTGTGTGGTGCTTAATTGGCGGCTGGGTTAAACCGTGACAGTAATAAATGTGATTGTATTTATCCACAGAGAGCACATCTGCTGTGATGCAGAATTTACTGTGTATGGCAAGACAGACTTTCTTTGCTGCTAAATGTATCAGCTTTTACTGTTTGCTTCCTATCTAGGATGGGCAATTTATAGATCTTACTGTTTTTAAAAACAAAAGGTGGAATCTTTCCTATTTGTGATTTTAGCTTACAAGTTCTTTCTCACCTGACGCTGGGACACGACTGGATGAAGCCTGTTCAGAACACAGCAGGTCACTGCCCCAGTTCTGCAATGGCAAGTTACAAAATTGGTTCACCTTGATGATATGGAATTCTTTTATGGTTTAATTGTACAGCAAAGGACAAAACCAAATTAAGACACAGATCCAAGTTTGGTACCTATATAGCTCAACAGTCTTTTCCTCCTCTTTGTTGAATACTGTCAAAACATCAATTACTTTTGCCTAAGTTTTCTAACCAAAGCATAAAACCTTTCCAAAGGCGGAATATTTAATTGAGAAATATTGCTTATGACAATATTTCATATGGAGGATAATTTTTTTCCCTTCCTCTGCAGCCTGGAGATTTTGTGCATGACCTAGAAAGTGGGGTCTCCAGGTTTTCCATCTCAAAAGATTTAACAACAAACAGAACAAAAATCAATAACAAAATCCTCTGCAAATCTATAATATTAACTTATTAGCTTGTCTTTTTCCCCATGTACCTTGCTAGAAAACAGTTCTTTTCCTAGAAACTTTCAAAAAGGGCTTGCTTTCACTGAATATAAAATGACAGCTATTATCCTCTAAATAATTGGCCATGTCAGGAGGATTAGGACTATATGATCTTTAAGGTCCCTTCCAATCTAAACCATTCTATGATATATTTGTAGGTGATATCAGAGCTATTATGTTTATCCACCAGTTGAGGAAATTGAGTGACCCACGCATTGCAGAACATCTTGGTTCACCAGCAGAGACAGCTGATGAATGTTCCACCCACACTTTTCGGTAGTGAGCAACAATATTGTTATTGTCGTAATGGGCAGTGCCTGCAAGAGCAAAGAGTTGCTCTACTCTGATGCAAGAGCAGGCCCTGCTTGGAGCAGGAGGTTGGACTAACGTTATCCTGAGGTCTCTTCCAACCCCAATTATTCTGCAATTGCACAGTTCTACCATTCAGAGAAAAACTACATGGAGCTGTGTTCTTCAGAAAGCATACTTAGTGTTAAAATAATCAAGACAAATTCATCTTTTCTTGTAAAAGAAGATGACTCTACTATCAGCCATCTAGCTAAACGCGGGTTGCAGAGGGTAGAAAGGACAGCTGGAGTTATTTTCAGATCAAAGAGAGAACTGTTCCTTTACTCTCTCTACTGTTTCTTTCCTTTGCCCTATCACTTTAAAAGCTATTGCTGATGAGATTCAGTGGAAGTACAAGATCACCCATTAAAAGTATAACTCTGGCTTTACAGATAAAAATCCTATTTCAGCATTGCAGACTATGCTTGCTGAAGCAAAACCAGCTTTTGCTCTCTGTAACCCTCAAGGCACATAAAGATTTTCATCATTTAGCTAAGCAGGAGGACCCCCAGTATGCTGAACTAGACCAGCCCACTTTGACTGTCATCTCCAACCATTTTTAGTCTGCATGCCTGCAGCCACTTGTCAAGAGCAATTAACTGCCCCATTTCTTCACATACTGCACAAAGTTTGTTTCAGCAGTTTCTTTAATCAATCCTGTGGTAGTTGCTCAGTCATTGTGGAAAATGAATCTCTTTGAAAATGGATTCCTATCACCTTTGTGTCTAGCCACATATCCAATAGGTAAAGGTGACTGCCCTCTACAGGTTAAGCTTACCTTAGTGCATGGAAGTACAGTGGTTCAAGAAGAGAATATGGAAACCTTCCTCAGATCATCTGGGGGCTCAGGGTTATACGTTATCTTCTTGCTACTGTGAGGAACTTGCTATCTGAATTAATGATGCATCCCAGGTACCCTACTGTTGAGCACAGTTTTGATACAATTGCACCAATTAATACAATTCTTTTTATTTGGCTTTCAGGAAGAGTTTAACGTTTGTTTACAGAGGAAAAAAATGCAGTGCAAGATAGACTTCTCTTTCTAAAAACTGGTAGTAGTTTATCTCATCGATACATTCAAGCTGATGTGTGAACAGTCACCAGATACAGCTTTGCATATGTCACAGAAAATGCAGCAAAAGATGCAACATCTACCTCTATTGGCTCATCAGTGGGCTCCACAGGTAGATATGTGTAGTTGCTATTCTTGTATGTTGCCAGGAATGGTGTGTCCTGGAGAAAGAGGAATACATAAGAGAAATTAGGCAATCAGCACATGGCATAGACCGCAGCAAGTGATATCAGACATCACTAAGAAAGTAAATGTGTAAGCTGCAAAATGGAGATTTGGATTTTGAGACCATGTTGCTTTCTTAAAATTCAGAAGTAAGATTTATGTTTAGCACCTTATGGCAAAAATGACCTATGCCAGCTCCTGATTTCAGTTTAAGATTTTCCTCTCCTAATCTTTCACAGATTACTTAGATTTTATTAGATATTTAATCCTTTTAAAATATACCGATGTAAAGCCTAGAGAAACCTGACAGCAGAGGGGAGATGAAAAGACTGATTACTGAAAGATCACTTCTCTCTGAGAGAGGCTGTATAAGCTGCATGGTTATTTTTGTTCCCTACTAATGCAACACACATTCAGGAAGACATGCACGTTGTATAGGCTAAAAAAATTCACCGGGAATGTCTCAATTAAGAGCCATTCCAGTCACTGCATGAGGAGGTCTTACAAAGCACTAAAATATTTGATTAGAAGACCCACTATTCTTTTATTCACAGGGTTTTACCCTACTTTAAGTTGGCTCAATACAACTTATTTTCCTTGGCTTGTTGGGCCCTTACAGTCTGGCACACCTGACATTTTGATGGCCACGACTGATTAAAGCAGATAGAATTTTAAACCTGCAGTGAGAAACTGTAGGAACAATAAATGGAACTTGTGGGTGTCAGAATCTGAAATAATTCACTACTCCCCTCAGTAACACAGGCGGTGAAATCCCCTGGAAACAGTTTATTTATTCCTTTGTATCACTGCCACAAAGCTTTCTGTGCAGGAAAAGCTCCTGGCACTTCCATCAGTGACTTTCTCAAAGCACTGTGGGCTTACCATTTCTGAAGACAATGGCCATGTATTCTTTGCGAGGGCTACTAAACTTTTCTGTGCCTACTTCTGAATAGGAGTAGATGAAGGGAAAGAAGTAGAAAATCCACATTATTTGGCACTGAAGAAGTTGCTAAGTTGATTTAAGCTGCCTGGAAGGAATACTGGGTAAAATTAAGTAGAATCAATTTAAGTGAATCTGAGGACTTCTGAAACATGCCAATTACTAACTCTCAGATCTTGCTTTTTTGACAGGATGGATGTGATATGGACAAAATCCTCCTCCATGACTTGAATGACTGTCTCCAGACCCGAGATAACAACTCAGCTCTCTGATCTGTTCAGTCATTGGCCTCCTTGTTGAAACTGCTGAAGAGAGGGAGCCAATTATTGCTGACTGCAGCGGTTATTTCCACGTGCTGATACCTAGCAACTGTACTGCAAGTTCAGCAGCTTGTTTTATAACTGCAGAAGCAGATTCCAAAGAGTCTGAAGTATCCCTGTTATGGATCAGGCCAGGAAAACCAGCCTGGCACTAGCTCAAGAGATAACAGATACTGGGGTGGATTCTGATGGGAAAGTTAATGCGACATATTCTGTTATTTGCTGTTTGACCTGCCTCTGTACTTCACAGCAAAACAGAACCTCTGCTACAACTAAACCCACACCAATCAGCATGTTGTCAATTAGTATTCATGGCACAGTAAAAGGCCGAGGGACACCAGAGCAGGTATATGAGAGTACCTGCTCACTCACAGGTAAGCAGAGAACCAAAGTTTCCATTAAACTTGTTCCAGACATCCCAAACCCCTGCTCTCTGCAGCAGCTACAAGCACATACAGCCTCCTGATGCCCAGCTTCCACAATGTGGGTATATTTACCCCAGTTGGACAGTCGAGGACAATGTCAGCCGTGAAATCAAACGAGTCAGCTTTCTGTTGTACAGGTTGTAACTAGAAAGGAAGACAACAAAACCCCCATTTTGTAACCATGTTGGCTCATCTTACATTTGTATAACAAGTCTAATTTAAAAGAACCTCCATATAGCTTTTAAATTTATATAAAACTGCCTGTATTTACAGACCTTGATTTACCCAAGGCTGAAATGCATCTGGCTTCTCAAAAAGAACATGGCAACTGCATAACAACAGAACAACTCCAGAAAGAAGCTTAAAATGGGAAGTAGAAAGCTACACTGGATCAGTTTAAACTCCTGGAGGATTTTGGCAGGCACATGAAGTACCTTGGAATTTAGCCAGGAGGCAAGGTCATAAACTCTTTTCTCTTACATAAAAGACAAGAGGCTAAGAGTCTCTCAATTTTTATCACTAAGCTGCATGATGGCATCTCCAACAAAAGGCTGTTTATGCATAGAAGATTGAACCAAATTTAATTAAAGGTACTGCAGGATGATTGCAAGCAATCATGTCAGCTGTTAAGACATTACCCCAAAGTATATAAAAGTTACCATCCAGGGTCTAAGATGCAGGTTGGATGAGGCCTTGGGTGGCATGGTTTAGTGTGGGGTGTCCCTGCCCATGGCAGGGGAGTTGGAACTTGATGATCTTAAGATCCTTTCCAACCCTAACTATTCTATGATTCTATGCCTCCAACTGCATATTGCAGTGCACTGCAACGCTAAGTAAAATGAGTTTGCTTAAGCAATCTCTAACGACTCATTTTCATTAAGTTTTACTCACTTCCAAAGGTAGTAAAACTAAACTGAATTAAAACCACTTTAATTCCTAATGAGACATTCAGAAGACATGGATCTAAAACAAACTTCTAAGTAATCCATTTTAAATTGACGTATGCAGTTACAATTCTTTATTTGGTGGTTTCCCAGAGCAGCCCATAGAAACATCATCCTTACTGAATGCTACCCTGCCTTTCATGACAATGGGTGAAGTAGACTTGAAGTCGCTTGGCTGTAATCACTTATGGCTGTGATCATGCACCTACAGCACCCCTCTCCTCCCCACACGCTTTCAGAAGCAAGAGATTCTAGGCTGAGAGCAGCACCAAATATTGGAGGGTATGTGACTAGTTAAGGAACAAACACAAAGGTCCAGCACTATCCAGGCTTTCATTGCAATGTTTATTACAGGGATTATTTCAATGGTAGTAAGGTCTAGGTAAAGACCACATTATATGCAGAGCCTGTCACCTTACCAGTGCATTCCAGAGAGCCTTGGCAAGCTGAGCATGGCCTTTCTGGCTTGGATGGAAGCAGTCAGGTGCAAAGTAGGAGATATCTGGATGCCCATCCTACAAATGAAAGCATAAAGGACATCTGAGTGCAGAATAATCCACACTGCTCAAACTTGGGGTTGCTGAGGCTAAATCAGAGCCAGTAATGAGAGGTTCATGCTACTTTTTCTTGCTGATCCAATACAGAATTGTCTCATGATTACCTGGTGATACACAGTGTACTTCAGCAGGTCCATGAGCTACCAGAATCACTTAACTAGAGATGCTAATGTGCCTCCAAGAGCAGATCCACCTAGAAATAGCAAACCCACCATTTTCAATTTTATGTTTAGCCTCTTCCCTGAGCAAAGCTTTACTTTGATATAGATACTGGAGCATCTGAAGGAAATGGAGTTTGGACATTTAAGTATCTTGGCTTTTGTGTGAGTACTGAGATGAGGAGTTTAGGTCACAGATGACTGAAACAAGATTTCATTTGGTCAGAGTACTTCTTCCTCAAAACTTGAGCAGGTTTTGATTCAGTGTGTTTAGGCTAGCTTATTATAAGATTACTTCCAAAATTTGCATGTATACCTTTTGCCATGTTTAGAGTTTTCAGTTCAGGAACATCTGAATGTTGTGTGAGATAGGTAGAAAACAGCATCCTGAACTTCTTTAAAATCTGAACTAAGGCTTGTGAGACTATAAAATGTTCAGAAATATTTTGCTGCTGCTGCTGTTTTCATTTCTGTGTTCCCTACCTCGATACCAAAACAACTTGGGATAACTTCACAGGAACCAGCTTCACCAAAACAAAAAATACCCCAAATCCCTGTCTGGTTTTCCTGTGAAGGTTTCCACAAGTTTTCCGGTGTAGCAGCAGCTGAACCTTTCAAACTTGTCCCTGGGTGTTGCTGGCAGTTTCAGGATCAGTTCAGTTCAATTATTACAGAGCAATCTCAGCTCAATATTTTGCGCCATCTACTCTTAGTTCCAGGTGAGATGAGGAAGTGCAGAGGCATGTGAAAATCTGCAAGTGGAGTTACAGTTTCAGAGAAGGTTTGGGTCATTTTCTTCCTTTATGTTTTACTGAGACTTACAACTCGAGGAACTGAAATATAATTGCCAGTAACAGGAAAAAGGGCTTGCTACATAAAACTACTACTTCCACTAGATCATAAGTAAACTTCTTTTTCTGTCGAACACAGAATAATGAGTTATGGGACATGAAGATGAGGTGATGCTGTAGTCTCCAGTGAGCAATGCAGCAGTGCTGCTTTAAAAACTGTAACTTTGTACCTCTGGCTTTTATTAATCATGTTGTATGTTCAGAAAGAAAAATATTTCTGTACCCTTGAGAACCTACCTCTTCATTCAGATTTTGATTCCTTTTCCAAAACAGTAATTCAATATACTGCATAATATGTAAAACAAAGAACTGCTAAGTATATGAAGAAATCTGATGTATTATACCAAAAAGCAACCAGTTTTAATAAGAAAAGCACAGAACAAGATGAAAGTATTCTCTATAGGTTAGATATGCACACTTAGTCCTTTGCATGCAGAAGTCTCTTTAAACTGTACCTGACCAAGAGCAATCTTGGGATTTTGGAGGAAAGGCTGGATGACCACTGTGAAATTTTCATGAGTGTCGTATCTGCCAGACTCCAACAGCCTCCGAATGCCAAGCTACAAGAAACAAAACCACCACCGATAATCCATCAACAGCTCTGCATCATAACTGTGTGTTTGGTTTGTTTTCTGAAAGCCCATGAATTAAAAGGAGGTTTTACTTGTTAACTGAAATAGCCACAGACGTTGGCAAATGCGGCTTGCAAAGTGGCTGAGAAGGCTGGAACACAATACTGCAACAATACTGTCGGGAATAGGATTTTGGTAACTAAACTCCCACCTATCCATCTGTACTAGGAAACAGAGTTCTTCTGAAGAGTTTGCTGCTGGTTTTGATCATATGGTGTTCTGGGTAGCATCAAATTACCTTCTCCTTATCTCATAGGGCCCGTTTGGGTAAAATACTGCTATAATGTGTTGCTTGGTAATCAAGAGCTCAGCTCAACTGGAAATCAAGTTACTGCACCAACTCTTGATAAACACACCTGGTAATCTCTGGTGGCTTCCTTCACCATTGATAAATTTTGTGAGTTTTCTTCTTCTGTGAGAACACAACTGCACAGATAACTGCGGGAGAGGTTAGAGGAGAAAACAGGAATAGAGAGAATTAGAGTTCTGAGAATGCACAAGTCACCCTTTGCCACTCAACATCCTCGTGACATGGGAGTAATAAGGAAACCTGTATGGTTGCGTTTCTGTGGAAATGGCTTATCATCCTTGCTGTTGTTCATCATTTCAACAACGTTAGTCTTACGTTCTGCCTCATGTGAATGGTGCTACTCTAAATCAGTTTGATTTCACTCCCAGGTAAATCAAAGTAAAGTACATTGTACTTTACTTTGTGATAGTTTGTCCCTTTCATTACCCCTTGGCATCCAAAGGTCCTGCAGCTTGACGAAGGCACATGCCAGTCCCTCTGAAACTAGAAAATAGATCTTTGAAATTTACTGGCTGCATTGCCTCTGAGCTGATACCTTTCCAATCAACAATTCCTTTTGCATTGCCAAAACACAGAATTTGTCCCTGTCTGGAGGGTCAGCAATGAATGCAAATTACCCATTGCAATAAAGCCTCTACAATAGAAGAAATCTGTCTGCTCTGCAAATACTTCACATTCTGTAAAAGGCCTGAAAATCCAAATGCTTGTGGACTTCAACCTCACCTTGAGGAACCCTCAAGGAGGTGTATATTGTGTACCACAGGAAACCTTACAGCTCTGGACATGGACAAAATGCACGGATTCTCTGACAACACTTAGGTCAAAGCCAAGAGGAGGCAATGCCATCAGGCAGGGTGATGTCCGCAGGACTGTAGTGCTACCTTTGATCATCAGTTCAAATGAGGAGAGAAGTGTGGAATAAGAACATGCTTTCTCATCATGGACAGTAAGCTCAGGTACAAAAGCAAGTCAAACAAGTCTTACTCTGCCATGTAAGTGGGGCACTGAACTTGAGTATCCACAAACAACTGTCTCAGAGGGTGGAGGTCCATCACTTCAACCAGACTCACTAAAGCTTTCGGAACCTGAAAGGTAAGTTAGACTTTAGCTTAGAAGCAACTGATTATGCAGCCCGTGCTGCATTTATTTTACCCTAAAGTCCAGTCATTTGACTCTCTCTTCCCTTTCTTCATGGCAACAACTCCCCCCCAGACTCAGCTTTTGATCCTTCTCCAGCACCATGGCCCCGTATTACTGTCTGCCATTTCAGACTGCATCTCACTACTCTCAGATTGACAAGACAAAAGGAAAAGCTTTTGTAGAAGTCGATGGAATACGCTTGGTGCCAGAATGCGAAACAACACAACAGAAGCAAACAAACAGAAGAGCTAGCACCAGTCAGTCGTGTACCAGTACAAGCTAGAATGCAAGGACAGTTTCACAGTCACTTGCCTGCTCATGCAGAATATCAAGAGTTTCTTGAATCCTCCTGGTGAAATTCACAGCTGAGTAGTGATCCTGAGAGAAACAGAAGAGATTACTGCTAAGTGGAGACACAGGCATTTGGGTTGGGAGGCTGGAGAATCACATTAATTCACTTTCTTTTCTGGCACACAACACTGTGGTCGGTCGACTGCTCTTGCTTCTTTCTAGAGACCAGGTATTTTAAGCATATCAATTAATCTAAAATGTAGACAGTCTGGGTAAAATTTTGGATTTAAAATAAACCTTGTTGAGTAGCAGTATATTTAACTCAAATCCACTGGGTCCTTCATGTAAAGATGCAGGAAGGAACCCAATCTGAATGTCTGCATAATCTGAATGAACAGCATAAACCAAGCAGCCATAGGTGTGCTCAGAACCAGCTGATAAGCTCTCATAAAATGAGGTGAAATCATTGTCAATCAAGGTCATAACAATAAATAAAGCTATAAAACTTGGCGGCAGCAGCGAAGATGCCTAGTGAGGCTCCTGCAGAAGCAGCAAATTTCTCAAGCACAAGGGGGTACAGGAGAATTGAAAATGCTCACGAGAATTTAGCATTTTAAAGGCAAGAGAGTAAAAGCTGGCAGAGAAAGGTGGCCTCTGCTTGCCACCTGCCCACTCAACTCCCATGATCTCCTTATGGCAGCTCTAAAGGCTTCTCCTCAATCCAGAGAAGAATAAAATTCAAATGGTACTGGGCACTGCACAACTTTCCTAATATGCACCTCACCCATCCCTAGCACCTCCCTACACTGTGAGTTATGGGGTAATGACTCCTGTAGGATCGGAGTAGTGGTAGTTCAAAGCAGTACAGTTCTTTCTCAGATGTTGTAATGAGTCCGTGCTAGCAGTAGAACAGTTACCACATCAGAGGAGTGAAGCTTTTCTTCCATTTTTACTCATGGTCAAAAGACAGTAGCAAAGACAGTGATTCTTACCTTGGACTAAGCCAGAGAAAACAAAACCATACTATGCTGTAACTCGTTTTATAGCAGGGCACTGTCAGCAGCAACCCCCATCAAAACATACAGCAACACATATATAACTCATCTTATCTCTGTGAAGGGTCTAAGGATCCATGGATCTCCTTTGATGTGTTTCTACATTCACATCACAATCCCACTACACTTTCAGTTAACCAGTTTACTACTCACAGGGTCTTTGCAAAAGTTGCACAGATCGTTGCCTCCGATATGTACTGTTATCAGCTTCCAGTCAGCACTGAAGTCAATTCTCTGTGCAATAAGGAAGAAAATAACAAGCCTGAATTTCCTTGACTTTTTGATATGCACATCGTATCACTGCAGGTGGTTGTATTGTGTGAAGCAACACCTGTTTCTTTTCATGCTGTAAGATTAAAGGAGTCCCAGGCAACTTACAGGATCAGTTTGCATTAGTCTCAGAAGATTTCTTGCTTGGGCTGGTAAGTGCCTGCAGAGGAAGACAACTTGTGAGTGAAAGAAGCACCTGTATGGAAAGCTCAACATTAACGCTCTTCAGACATCTT
Organism: Psittacula echo; assembly: GCF_963264785.1. NCBI lineage: Eukaryota > Metazoa > Chordata > Aves > Psittaciformes > Psittacidae > Psittacula > Psittacula echo. The sequence goes on along the minus strand of NC_137738.1, from coordinate 3,958,056 downwards.
AAATCAAATTGCCAGATATCATGAGGGTTGAGTGAGGATACAGTACAATACTCATGTTGCTGTGATCAAATTACAAATTTGTATCTTTGTGGAAAATCAATATCAAATTGAACTTGAACCCTGATTTTTCTAAAATTCAATAATTAATCTGGAACCATAAGTTTAGCTTTCTTTTTTTTTTATCAGTGCTTAGCACCTAAACCAGTTGAAAAGCCAGACACAGAAACATGTTTGTAAGCAAATGAGATGGCCTGTTTAGAGCTAGGTAGCCATCAGCCTATTCCTCCTGGACTAAAACAACAAGGGAATCCCAAGTCCCCATATTTAACTGATCTCTTGAGCAATGTTTGTGCATAAACCACAGCTCATCTCCCTGCAAAGCTGAAGTGTCTCAGAGTTCACTGTGCACACCTCCCTCATTTCTGTAGCCTGCACCCGGAGTCAATACTTCATTTTCAGTTATGTAAAACATCTCTGTGCACACTGCCTTTCAGGGTAAGTAAAAACCAAGAAACTTTCCAGATTATTCAGGGAGGTTAAGATGACAGCCTTGCTGTTTTCCAATAGCCAAGTGATCACTCCCCCTCTCTCTTTTTTGCATATACACACACACATATACATTAATATATATATATAAACAAACTTCCCTGAATTTTGAGTTACTCAGATCGAATGCTTCAACCTTGTTTGGCTGCCCTGACACGCTGATCCTCAAATATGCATAGAAAAGAGAATATGGTTGGAAAGCTTCGGCCTTCCAGGCAGCTTTGTACTATGGTATGAGCTGCATCTCCCTCCAGGCTCCTGTTAGAAACACTTCACTGCCTGTCTATCATTTCTGGAAGCATTTCAGCTGACATTAATAAGCATGACACTTGTTCTGTACGGCAACCAGAGCTTAGCTCTCCGTTGCAATACAATGTTTATGGGAGGAACAGGAGATACCTCTCACTACCCTTCTCCAACTGAATACTGGTCTAACACTAACATAAGAGTATTTACTGGGCAATGAACCCTGTCATACATCTACTTGTGATACAGACACTGTAAGCATGTAATAGTTCTGTTCACTGTTGCCCTTGTCCAATGTCATAGCCACCTTATTTACATCCTAAAACTATCACAAACCACAAGTGGTCACAGTTTTCTTCTGCTCTTACTATGGAAACCCCTAAGCTAGGGCATCAGTTTGAATATTGCTCCAGAGGAAAACACCACTTACAAGCTGACTGTCTGCAACACCTCCATTTTCTCATGCTGTCACTGAAATGCTGGTGCATCCTGAAGCAATGCAGTCAGTAAGATCTAACACGAATGAAGCAGTGCCAGCAATCACCCATCCCTGAGCTGCACTTTCCACCAAATATAGATTCTGATCAACAGAAACGGTTTGCTAATGGGAAATACAGATATTTTCAGTTCTTATCACCTGTCCTCTACTCTCAGTCCTAAATTCTCAACCTCCTTTTTTTCCATGTGAAATTGGAGATCTCAGCCAGGCTCTGCTTCAGCAACATGCTTCAGATCTATCCTTAACTCCAGCATGTACGTAAGCACTTTGGCAATGAATGCAGATAGGCTTGGGAACATCTTACTGAATGAGACCTGCATTGCTACATTGCCATCAAGTTAACACAAAGCAGCCAATGATTTCATTTTAGACACCCTTACAGCTGGTTTCCAAAAGCTGGTAAAGTGCAGAACTACCTGATTTTAGAAAGGTCCCAGTACTTCTGGAAAGCAGTTTCCAGATTGGTACCCAAAACCGAGAGAGGCCACAGAACAGTTCTGAAGTACTGACATTAGCTGGTGGGCTCCTTTTGCCCTTTGAATCAGAGAAAAATTAGTATTTTTGGCTGATGAAAAATAAATGCTGGATTGCATCATCACCCCAGGACCAAATACCTAAAGCAGGAGAAACAGTTCCTTATGTTTGAATACATTTCAGTGTTCAACTAGGATGCATGCATCTTCTCAGGTGCATCAAGAGCCCAAACAGAACAAAACAGACAGACAGATATGACAAAACAGAACCCTAAAAGAAGCATCCCAAAGTTCAGGGATATTAGTGAAGTAGTTTACAGGACTTTACTTTTGCACACCTTTTTACAGAGAGTCACAAGACAGAAACAACAGAAGACTAGCAGAAATCTGGGACAATTGTTGTCTGCATCTCCTTGCTGGATGTTTACAAAGCATGGTTGCAGAACACGGATAGCTTCACTTCATCATGTTTATCAAGTCCAGCTTCTTGCATGGGAAGAGAGAAGACTAATTGGTATAGACGAAGTAGACAATTTTTCATTAGATTAACATGCATCAACTCGTTTCATTCAGCTAACTTTAACATCTTGGTTGCTACTGATACAAGCTGCTCTAAGTCTTGAGAGTGACTTAAGAGGTTGTATATCCTGTTTAAAGTCTTCCTATCACTCAAAAAAGCCTGTTTAGGGTTTAACTGATACAAAGTACAAACCAGGCACCTATCTTATTCTTTCCTATAACAAGCAAAAGCTGAAACTAGTCTGGATATATGCTGCATTTAGAAGCATGTTAATAAATTCTCCCTGATGGCTGTATCAGAGCCATAATCCTTGCATGTTTCACTGACACACAGATACACTGAGTCATCACTAGGAAATAAAATGCCTTCTCTCAGGTATGGGCAGCTGTAGGATATATCAGGGCACCTAGCAGGCTATGTCTCTCAGTAAATAAAAGCATTTACTGAGATTGCTGGTATGAGTCAGGATTACTCAAGGCCTGCAGGAGAGCAATAAAAATATCCAATAAATCCTTACAATCTTTGCTTAGATTTAACAAACTCAAACACCTCACTTAGCTTCTGAGCTTCACTTCCAAGACCTCTTTGGGAAGTAAGAGGGATTTTTTCCTTAAACAGCCAAGATAAGGTCTGGGTAATACCAACTAACAGTGTCAAATCCAGGGATGGTCTGCCAGAACCTGTGCCCAAACTATGACTGAATTCCAGCAGCCATCTGTTTTGTTAATTAAAGAGCACTGACTCTTTCAGTAAGAAGCCAGGGATTTCTAGGATAAGCAGTATAGCAAAGCTCAACTCATGCAGCCTCCCAGGTGAGACTATCAGCAAAAAGCCAAATTCAGATGACGGCAAGACATTACAATCCCTATGACATTGGCAGAACTGGTTGCAACTGCACCAGGTCTGCAATGCACCAAACCCCATATATACCATCACTAACTCTTTGGTTTCAAGACTGTGGCTGTTCTTTTTACTCTCTCTTGTCCACTCCTGCTTGCTTATTCAGAAACCTGAGACAAGAATTATGGAAGAGTTCATCTACTTTTTCTTCTATTATCTCTTTAACATTTCACTACATGCTCACTTTCTGAAAACATCCATGCTCTCAGAGATTTATTAACAGATAAATAGATAAATTAATAGATGGTCAAGAGGAAGAGTAGAAACCACCACCACCAGTTTCTGCCAGTTTCTTGATTGTGGATTTCATAACCAGGACTGTTATCTTCATTTGAATGTTCAGCTATGAAATAAGCCCATACATTTAACAGGTTTTTGAGCTAATTTAAACCCTAACTAGACTGGTTTTGCTTGCTCTTCAGAGCAAGTTGTGACAGCACAGGAGACAGTTGAAAGTCAATTAGATGAAGCATCCATCACCTGCATATGTTAAACAAGAAGCTACGTACTCAGCCTGTGCTCCAGGAACTGCCTGGTTAAGGAATGCATTCGACTCATTCGCACTCCCCGTACCAGTCGAATAGCCCACTATTGTAACATTGAACTCTCGAAAGATGTCTGAAAAAGAAAGATAGCAACGAAGGGAAAGTTATTACACCTTCTGCCTGCCTCAGGGACTCGCACACACCAGCACTGCTACAGTTCTGCTCTCTGACAGCACTGCCACAGCTGCTGCAGCCTCCAGTCCTCTAGATGCATCCACCAAACAGTGGCAAGAGGGATCACCAGCTGGCAGTGATGCAGACAGCCCTGGCCTTGTTGTGCCCTGCACTGTCACCAGTGGATATGATGAGCAGAATTGAGAATTGCTGTGTATGGTAATAGCTTATGTTGTGGTGGTTAAAGCCTAAAATAAAACCCTCAGTCATATGATGGTGGCTTTGTGAAGCAAACCTGAAGGGGGTTTCAGCCAGGGGATCTGGGTCTGCTTCATGGCTGTGCAAAATCTCTTACTACTGACAAATATGAAGATGAAAACCTCAGATGCATGGCTCTGATGAAATACCAACTTGTTCTCCATTACCTCCATAGAGGCTTCCAAAAGGAAGTCAATAGAGTAATTCACAGCTGAGAGTGAAAATGGTTGCATTATAAACTATAATCTCAAAGGCTGAATTTAACCACATTTCAAATAAAGGCTCTGTCAAATGTAATAGCATCCAGTGAATCCATTAATTGCTTATTCTGATTATATTGTTGTTACATTCTGCTCATAATAATGTGAACACACAGAAGGACAGTTTACTGTTCCTCACCAAACAGAACTGTATTTTTAAAGCTGATCCAAACTGACTCTTGAGTGGCTTTACATTAACAATAGACTGAGCTACAAGAAGTTGCATGTTTCAGTAAAGAGAAAGTTAAAATTATTCCCTTCAGGTTACATTGTATGAGTAGTCAGCTATATTTACCAAAGAGGTCTACTCTATGCAAACATCTCCTCTTGGATAAAGCTGTGGTGGATTATTTATTAAATGCAAATGTTAATTGCATCACAAGCACAGACATAGCAAGCTTTTATAGAGATTCAAATAACACTCACCAAGCAGTCAAGAAGGGAGGGGGAAAAGAAAGTAAGGGAATTTCTAGATGCTTCTCAGCTTCACTAATGAAGCCAGGCTTTTATTCATTAGTCCTATGATATTGTTACTTTGAAAAGTAGTTCTTGTTAATTACTCTAATACAGCTTTGAGATACTCTGTAAACACATCATAAATTAGCCCTCTCCCTCTCTTCAATCTTGCCAATTAGATCTAGCAAAGCATTTACTTACTAGGTAGAGTTGTCATGTTCTCTAATGACGCATCTCCTCCAATACTAAAACAGGAAAGAGAAATCCTAATCACTCATCTCTTAGCTGGACAAAGACAACAAGCAAAGTGAAAACCTACCACACATCATGAGAAAAAGGAAAGGATGATTAATTTGGTGACTATCAATCTATCAGATTACATGCAAAGGACAGAAGTGGAAGTGCTATTGGGGAAAATGGCTGAGTTTTCAGTGGTAAAGATGCTTGCCAGAAGGATTTAATGGTCTTGCAGCTGTACAAGGGTGTAGTCAATCGTGAAATGGCAGAAAATGCCTGAGACAATTACATACTCGAATGGATGAGTCCTAAAGTACTGCAGATTAGAAGGTCAGCTTTGAGACCAGTTCCAGCCTTGTGAAGCCACTCAAGGCAGTACCAAACAGCCAGCCCATGGGAGACAAAAGAGCTGCAACAGCAGCTCCTCATTCTCAGCTCCTGCATCCTGCACATTGATGTTCTCTCAAGCTTTCCAAATTGGTGGGGCACACTGAGGCCACGCTGTGGCTTATGGAGAGGTGTTAGGACAGCACAGAGCTGCTGAAGTCAATGTCAACTGAGCTACATCATCGCACCAAACAAATTTAGTCTTTCACAACTGTGTGCTGCATGTGGTTAAAGTTCTCCAGTTGAACAAACCATTTTCCATGGTGCTACAGAAAGCTTTGAAATAGCAAACATTGAGAAGTCCCAAAAGCAGCAAGTTATGACTTATTTGTACCAGTGATTTTTCTCCAGCTTTGTAGATTTACAACTCGCCATCCCACCATAAAAATACGAACAGTCACAAGCAGCCAAAGATGAAAGCATGAGAGAAGTCACAAGGCTAGTTTAAAATCCATTGCTTAAAACACTTCCTGTGAAGGCACCTTTATGACAAATCCTGGATCTTGGTACATCTTTCACAAGAAATGCTAGCCCAAAAAGCAACATTTTTTTTTTTTTCCTCTCAGATTTCTGACAGCTGAAAGACCCCAAATGTGTGGAAAGGAATAATATTCTTTACAGGAGAGAATACATCTCTCCTCATCACTTTGAATGAAGACTTACCTCCAAGACAGTCCCCGATACTCGGTGCTCAAATCCAGGAGACTATCTGAGGCAATTCCTGTACCAGCCTACACATTAGTTTTCATTAACCAAATGAAATTAAAGCACAATTACTAATGCAATAGTCATACATAATAATTTCATTTACTTTTGAATGCATCTCTTCAAAAGCTTTAGAAAGCATCTGGCTTTCTAAAGCCTTCCTTCTGAAGAATGCATCAATATCTTTTGTAATTATTTACAAGCAACTTATTGTAGGTGACACAAAATATATGATGGAGCTGGGGAACAAAGGGTTTTTTCTCATGGGTCTAGAAGAGCTGAATAACTCATTTATGGTTGCATTAGTCAATAATGATGAAAACATGTCAAACATACCTATAAACTTTCTGGCTAATGATAAGAAACACTATATGAACTCAACAGAGAAAACAAACATATCTCAGAAGGAAGCACTGTGATATCTTTACACCAATTTGAAAAGCATTTTGCTAAATAGTCTTGTAGCAGTACTACAGCAAAGAGGAAAGCACTCTACATTTATGCTAAAGAAAGAGGCAAGCTAGCAACTACATCCCTCCTAAAATACCACCAAGAATTCAGAAGCAGAGTGCCTGACAGCTGTGATACTATAGTTTCATCCTAAATTTGAGTATGGGGTAGTACAGTACAAGACCAGGTAGACTGTTTGCTACTACCTTAGATTAAACAGCAATACTACATTTTCTTCCATATATAAACTTGCTTGGATTAATGGAAGACTGGTGTTCAGAATGACTATGCACAGGTCAAGCACAGCTCTGACAACAGCAATGCATCACTGCACTGTCAATGAAAGCCCTATTCTCAGTTCCTACGGAGTATACTTAGAAGCAGAAACACCTGCAGGATCCTGGATATTATAACGTGGCAACCACAGCTATATACAGAATATTTGTCAATATTGCAAGTTTGCATTTAAAAGCTTCTATTTATTTCAGCAGCCTCCAGTGTGTAGGAGTTTTAGCAACATGCCTGCCAGAGGGTTGTAAAGGCTTCATGGTTTGTACACACAATATCGTTGTTGTTAAGGCTCAGATTCGGAGAAACCTATGTTCCAGCTATGTCTTTCTGCCCAGTGTTTCATTTGAGCTGGCTGTAGAGATTCAGTCTTTGACCGGTATAAAAACAGCAGGCAGAAGGACATAATTGGAATATGCAACATCTCGATCTTGAGACTTATCTTCCAGACTGCTTAAGATAATCATTGCCATCAAGAACTACATCTTGATAAAGAAACTAGCTGTGAGTTAAAACAGGCACACACACACAAAGAGACTGAATATCTTCTTAAATTGATAAAGTTGGAGGGCTCTTACCCTTGTGCATCCTTATCTCATTGGATAAAATGCTACTATCCAACATCCCTTAGTCACACTCTGTTCCTGAAAGGACTGAGGGAAAGGAACAGGTTCACCAACCTGGTTCTATTCAGAAAAACTCTGAAAAACACAGTAACCTAAGGCTGGTGCTGTGTCCCATTAGTTTCAACAGCATCCGATCTCTTCTGTCTGCAATTCAGAAAGATATTTACGCACCTCTTTAAAGGGTTTGCCTGTGTTTTGCCTGAGTTCAAAAGCATGTGAATATGTGCGTGGGGGGAACAGAGTGCTGGAAAACTGACACCTTCTTTCTTGTTCTAGCTGCTAGATCTATTATCATCCACAAATGAACAGATCTTTGCTTCTAGGTACAACAGCTATTTCCTCTCTACCGGAGCAGGCACATGTTTGTAGTTTTACCAAGAGAACAGTAAAAACACTGTCTTCTTACCGTCAAAGAATCCCCAAGGGCTGCTATAATTTTCACATCAGCTGGCTTTAGGGAATGCACTGCAAAGAAAAGAGAGAGACAGTTGAACCCGGATAGCAAATAGCTATTCTTTTTCACCACTGTGTGTGTGAAACATGCCATTGTGCTCAGACATGTTTTTGCAATACTCAGGTGATAAAACAGGAGCTCTCTCCAGTTCATCTCATATGGTTGTAGCAGTAGCATATGCTTGTTATTCAGCATGTCAGTGGTTAACATCGCTAGTGAAAACACAGAAGAGCAAGGAGAAATAGTAAGTTGCAAACAATATCCAGCACCAAGCTGAAAGTAGAACAGCACAGTTTAGACAAAGCAGGAACAGGAAAGCTCTAAAAAGGTGGAGAAGAAGAAGATAACATGAAGTTATTTGAAAAACTGAATACTGCTATGCCCTAGGCTAACATGCATGAAGCCGGAGTTCCAGTTTCCTTCCCCAAGATTTAGGTGGTATCACTTACAGGCTATGTCAGCACCCAGATTTGGATTTTAGCATGAGATATTTTGAAGTTCTCCACTGGCAGTGAGTTAAGTGAAGCTACTTAGTCAGAATGCTACCTTGCGTGACAGTATGGCTCTGTATCTATTAAGCAGCTGCTGAGAAACATGACATCTTTTCTGAGCAGTATTTTTCACAGTCCAGCAGTCATTTCAGCAGAAATAAAAACTCATCTTGAAGGACAGTTGAAGGTAATTCAGCCTCTTAACATAAAACAGGCAAGAGTACCTGAAGTTGCAGGAGGGGAGGATGGAGACCTGTCCTCGCATAGCAGCTGGCTTCCATAATTCTAAAGAGAACAAGAAGGCTGAATAGCATTTGACTAGCAAATACAGTCAGTAGTAACTAGGATCTTCCTAGCAGAGGCCAGGTGGATAAACCAGAAACTCTTTAGCATGTAATTAACCAGACAGGTCTTGGTTGCTCATTCAATAGTCATATTTGGTATTGCTCAGACTAGGGTATCATCCTGCGCTGATAACCTTGCTGTCTGAGCATGTGTTCTTATAGGTGTTTCTGGATGTATTTTGCTTAATTCTGGGAGTGCTTTCCTGTTCCATGCCATGCAGTCAGCCTCCCAAGCCCCTTTGAACAAAGACTGATTTCACCTCCAGTGCAGATCATGACTCATCTGGTTACCATACAGAAACAGATGCAGCAGAGTGGGATTATGATGACACAGTTGACACTTACCGGAGTTTGGTTAGGGTATGTGTAATTACTGTTCTTATATGTCCTCAGGAATGGCTCAGCCTACAAAACAAGACAATCTCAGTCAATGCAAAACACCGGAAGAATATATGTAGATTTCCATTCCCCAGCTTTCAGTTCTCAGATGTCTGTAGATGATTAGCATCTTGAAGCAAACGAAAACCCAAACAAACAAACAACCACCCACCCAAAAAGGCATTTTTAAAATGCCTACAATAACAATGTAAATAGTTTTACACAGCCAGAACTTACAGAATATGCTCAGGACCCCGCTGTGTGTGATTAACAAGAAGGTTGTGGTCTTACTGCAAGGTAGTCCCAGTGACCTCCACAAAGCTATGCTGACTGATGCCATCATTTCTCTATTTCTCCACTGAAGCTTCTGTTATTCAGTGTGGATACTTGATGACCTTGACTAGGTAGGCCAAACACCCTTCCCTCATGTTTTTGCCAACCATGATGTGTGACTGTGAGGAAGCTTATTGCTAAGACAAGCTTGCCACCCTCCATCTAATAGGGAAGCACTCATACTGCTACTGGTGGCAGAGGCACAAAATAAGTGGGGAACAGTCAGCTGCCCCTCATGGACACAGTGCTCCAGGCAGTTGGTAAAGGCTCATGCAGACTCCCAGCCACATATAGCACCTCCACATAAACACAGACACCTTTTAAACTTACCTCAGTTGGACACTTGAAAACAACCTCACAGTCCATTTGCTGATTATTTGTCTTCTCCCCTAAGGGTTCCATCTGTGAAAAGATGGGGGTGCAAAGAAGCAAAGTGAATAAGTATCAGAGAGCAGCAAGTAATGCTGTGCTACCAGCCACTGGAAACCACCTCTGCAGCACAGCAAGACAAATGCAGTGTACTGCACCCATGCTAATGGCTGCCTCCATGCACTGCTTCTTAGCATGCTGAAGAGTCTAATACACATACACCCTGGATGCAGCCTGATAATCAACATGCCAGGCAGGCATCATCTCCTTGAAAGAATCCTTAACACCCCCAGCCTTAACATACTCTGAGATTTACTAGCTTGATATGACTGGTTTAACAATTCAAGTGAGCTTTTTTCACATGATCACTCTCATTGTAAACACAAATCAAGGGTTTGGAAGAGATAGGGCTAGCTACCTACTAGCTCCTTGAAGGGCTTTTTTGCTGCCAAGGGCAGGATGGAACAGAAAAGGGATGACCAATACATCCTTTAGAAATCTTACCATGTTATTCCACAAAGCACGTGCAGCCTGGGAATGAGTCTTCTGGCTGAAGTGGAAACAGTCTGGGGCAAAGTATGAAGTGTCCGGCAATCCCTCCTAGAGAACAGGATGAGTGCTGTTACAGAGGCAGTAAATATGCAACAGGCTGTGCATTATCCCCTCTCTCTTCCAGAGAAATATTGCAGCTAACTTCAAACTGAAGTAGCTGCAAAGGCCTCTGAAGCCAAGAGAATTAAACTGGTCCATAGAACACTAGTAATTCAGAACTAAGAAGCCTTTGAAATCTTCCAATATAGGATTTCCAAAGTAATAAGGAATACAGACCACTATGACTGTATGTATGGAATACCTGGGCACAGATATTGATGATTGTATTCTTTACTTCTCCTGAGATTCATACAGTACAGTCTTCTGAAGCACATACTAAAAGTCATCTACCAAAGCACTGGAAGGGACTTGTGATGTATAAGGAAGATAGGGAGAAGTGTCCCCCTGCTGAAGATTTTGAGCTAAATATCTACTGCATGGTTGTCTGATTGCTGTGGCATGGACTCAGTGTCCCAGACCATGTCTTCAAGGTCTGTATTCCTGTTGCCCATTATCTACAAATTATTTCATAAGGATTTTCTGCAATTTTAGATGTTAATTCAACTGAATCTTGAGTTAAGATTCATATAAATATATATATAAACTGCATGTAAATAATTATGAGGCTAGAAAACTGCTGGTCGCGCTTAAAATCAAGACAATTTTAAGAAGTCAGTGGAATCACACCAGGATTTAATGTAGGGGCAGGTGTTTTGGTTGTTTTTACCTGTGTTTTTGGCATCTTAATATTCACTGAAAATGGCTGCATGACCACTGTGAAATCATCTGTAGTGTCATACCTTCCACTCTCCACTAACTGGCGTGTTCTCTCCTAAAGAGTGAAAGAAAAGTTGTCACTGTTCCTCCTTTTACATTCAGTTTATTGAGTCCTTTCATCCATTTACATCTCAGCCAGGGCTTTCCCCTCCCTAACGCAGAAACCCAGACATGGCTGTGGTTTCCAGCTCACGCCAGGCAGCCAACACAGCCGTCTTTTTGAGACACGCATCCCAGGCTTCTTTGCAGAGGCAGCCTGGGGATGGGTGCCTGACTGACACCAGCAATTAGATTTTCTGTCAAAAAGATGTTCTTCCAGAACCACCGAAGCGTCTTTGATTCGGCTGACGTCCCATGCCCGAAGTTTGTTCCTGAGTTATCATGTTCTTTGACTTAATCTGATCTTCAAGAAGATAAGTGATCAAAAAACCTGTGGGCTCTCTGACGTACTCTACTTTCTTTAGCTCTTTAACAATCTTTCTTGTCTGTTTTCCTGCTTTAGTGAAACAGAGTTGGAAAGATCTTGAGCCTACTCCCATCTCCCTCTCACCCTTCTTTTGTTTTAATCACAACTATAAATATGTCAGTAAAATGAGTGGAAACCATCCCCCATCTCCATTAGCTTCTCTGTGGTTGTTTGATCAACAGGAGGGTGACATTAAACCTGTAACAAATGCCACATGTCTTACCTGATACCTTCTGTTAAAGTAGACCAACTTCTTGAACTCATCAGAGTTGTCCTCTGGGTTTAAAACACAAGGACATGAGAGCCTGTGGGATGAGAGCATGGTGCTGAGGTCTGCTCCCCATTTTATCACCATTTTTGAGATGACAAGCTGCAGGGTTAAAAGCTTCTTGGAGGGGAATTTCTCTCAAAGGCTGCTCAATGGGAGCATTAGCTCTCACCTCCGAGTTTCTCCACAGCTCTGACTCTTGAGCAGAAACACATTTATTAAGCATAAATTCATGACAATAAAGTAAGGAAAAAGCTCCATGCAAGCAAAAAGCACACTGGATGCCCATGGCAATGTTTTGGCAGCAGTAGTGAACCTTTGTAGAGAGAGGCCAGGGCTGCCTGCAGTTCTAGACAGCTTCAGTGAACCAAACACAAAGCACAGCTGAGCCTGTCAGCCAAGGTGGTGGTGCCTCTGCCAAAACCTGTGTGAGAAAGGGCAGAAAACCCTAGAGAGGGAGAAGAGGAGAGAGCAACAGTGGAATAAGGAGGAGATGCTCCCTGACAGAGCAGGCACACCCCTGGAGGGACTGCAGCCTGTGGATGAGCTCACGCCACAGCAGGCAAATATGCTGGAGCACAAGACATGTGAGAAGGAAGAAGCAGCAAAGAGAGATCTCTATGTCCAGACCCTGTGCCACCCATGCCTCACTGAAGAGACTGAGGGTACCATGCAGCAATAACAAAGAAGGAAGGAGAAGTGCCTGGTGTGAACTTGAGCCTGGAATGAAGAAGGATACGTGCTTCAACTGTTTAGGTTTTTTGTTTGTCTGTTTCCCGATACCAGAATCGGTAATACTTATGCTAATGGACGATAAATTCAGCTACGTTCCCTAAATCAAGTCTTTTCCGCCTGCAATGGCAATTGGTAAGTGATTTCCCTGTCTTTATTTTGACGAGCTTTCTTGTTTGCATTCCTGCCAAGTGCCACAGAAGCAACCCACCACAACACCCGCTCATAAATACTCCTGCACAATGTGGTTTTCTTCAGCAAGCATCCCTCAAGACAGAGTTCCCTCAAATTCATTCTTAATCAACTGAGAGGGTCACAAGTTAGAGGATGTTTCACATGAAGGATGGCAGAACACCAGAAGAGATGCCAACACTGATGCTGGAATCTCCATCCTTCAAAAGCCATGCCAACCAGGGCCATTCTAAGTTTCTGTGAACTCACATTGCTCACATTTATTCGTCTCTGAAATCTTGATCCTTCAAGCACATGATTTTTTTCCTGATGCTTCCTCGTCCTGGGCATGCCTCATTATTACTTGATAAATTCAAATGAGAAAAAAGACTGCTTTTAAAAATCCTGTCATACGATCACAGTAAAGCATCCCTGAGAGAACTCTTAGAGAAATACCTCCTATAGAGACGCAGTTGATACATACAAAGACCCCATCACCTCCAAATTTGTCTTAATGGATAGCAAGCAATAAAACAATGTTTTATTTCTATGGTACTTCTATATGAAAGGCAATGCAAACCTAGACTGTGTTTTCAGATGTGTTTCAGTAACATAAGCAATGCAAAATGGGCGGAGATGTAATCTCTTTTTAGGTGATTTGCTGCTCTCAGCAAAAAAAAGAGAGACAAGCTTTCAAGACCAAAAGCTTTCTTCAGGTCCTTCAACTAAATAACATGGCATTCATTGTCTTAGGATCTGCTTAGTACCCTGTAAGCTTAGCTTGCTGCCATAGAAGCGAACGTTAAATTCAATGCGGCACCTGAAATGAAGGGAAAAGGTTAAAGGCATCTTGAGATAATCTAATCTTAAAGGGTCCACTATCACTATTTAATGATTAGGGTCTTGAGATAAATGTGTGCTCTAGCCAGTAACCTTTGTTAAAAGGAAAACCTACAACTGATTATCAGAAGCACCAGCACTCTAAGTTTAAAAGTTAATTTTCCACGGACAGCCACCAGAGAGCCCTTAAATCAGAGTAAGAGGGTTGCATCTATGTTCCTCCTATAAAACCTCCTTCAGTGGCTGCCTGCATTCATGGGACAAGGTTATTCTGCCTGTCTGTCCAGAAGAGCAGAGACCTGCCACCTCAGTGGCAGATTCGCTCTGACCTGGGAGGATTGTTGAGCCACAAGGCAACACGCAATGTGATTAAGCATCCCAGACATCTACTTGAGAGACTAATTAACCATAAAACTAATAATCAGCAATGAGATTACAGAGGTCAGAAACTGCAGAAGCAAGTGGGAGAGTTTTAAGACTGCAGAAAGGTAAATCTGTAAATAAAGATAGTTTAAAGTGATCAATGATGAAAACCCTGTGTCTTAGTCTCTTCTGTCTTTACCCAAAAAGAACACAGCTGAGCTCTTTCTGCTCTGGCTTGAACACCCTTGCAGTCTAAGTGATGAATCATTGAAATGGCACCTCCACAGAGAAGTGGTAACAGCAGGGCTCATCAGATACAGAGACAGTGACAGACAGGTATTTCTAAATGCTGTGTTGAAATCAATGTGTGGGTACATGTGCATACACAGAGGAAGGTTTTCAGTGGTCTGAAATACTAGAACCTTTTCCCTTTAAGGAAAAAAGTTGCCCAAGAAAACCTTGCAGCCTTCAGTGAGCAACAGTGAGAGCTGTAACATAAATCATCTTCAAACCTCATAAGCAGCTTTGGGCATATATTGTTTGATGCGTGCAGCTCCCGGAGGCTTACTATGTAAAGCACTGTCACCAGGTTCACAAACGCCCGTGGAACCTGCCAAGAGAACAAGCAAACCTGTAGTCATCACCCAGAGCACAGAGTGCCATCTTGGCCCTTAATACAGCCACAGCAGACCTCAGGTAGCAGCCTTCTGATTCACGCAGCTTGCATTATTTATAACAGAGGTGTTCAAAGTAGCTCCTCAATAATTAATCCCCCACATGTACGATACTAAATTACAGCCCCTGTCTGCACTGCCTGTTCTATTGTAGATGCTGATGTATGGTCACTTGAAAATGATGACTTTAGAAAGGTCTCAAATTGGCTCAGACACTCGAGTACTCTCATCATCCTCACCCTCATCTGGAATATCAGAATCTCTCTCTTAATGACCACAAAAATATACTTATTTGCAGCATAATGAACGAGCAAAGCATCTCCTAGCCACTGAATACCACAGGTTTGTTCAAATTTGTTGCAATGCCTTTTACATTATCTTTCTGCAGCACATCAGCTAGAACTGAGCACATCCTTATGCCTTTGGTAAAATACTTCTCTAGCCCTCTTCTGCCTCTCACAAAGATTTTCCTGCAAGCAAGCACCTCTGCATACAACAGTGCTCTGCGGATGAAAGCAGGGAACTCAATCAATAACCAGTGACTGCTTTACAAACAGGACACTATCCCCACTCCCATATACTAGAAAAGTTTGGTTTACCTCTCTGTGAAGTATGTCCAAAGATACTTGTAGATTGTAGGTGTAGTTTTCAGGAGAATAGTGTATCTGTTGAAGGAAGAGGGTTGAATTTTGTTACTGGTTTGTTCAAGCAGGCCCAACACTGACTGGCTAGAGTCCCTCACAGCAGCATTCATGTTTCTGACTCTGAAGTCAAGAGCAACAGAGTCTTAGGCAAACCTGTCCTGCCTCTGCTTTTCTTCTTTCCCATCACAGCTGTCTCACAAGAAAAAATCTAGTGGCCACTGGATATCAGTGAGGGAGCAAATTCAGGGGCATTATCAGACATCACAATATCCTCCATCCCCAGGCTTGCTTGGTTTGGTCTTAAACGCACGGGTAGTGACAGGGATCAGCTTTGGGACAGATCAGTTTGTGTAAAAGTAAGTTTGTTTCTACTGTATGCAATATTACCAACATGCCTCTCATATGCCTGCCACAAATAATAACTGGCAAAGCTTAGGCGTTTATCTTGAAATTAAATCACTCTATATACTTGCCTCTCAGCAGCAAGATTTCCCTGTTCCATTTGAGTGGTTTAAACCCTCTAATTTAATTGTCTCATGTAATCCAACTTTTATTTCTTCACTTATGGCCTGTTCAACAATCAAATAAGCTTCCCTATGAGAAACGCCTGCCTTATTTTCAGCCTTAATTCTCTTTGATTTAATTTCAAACAGAAGTTCATTGAGAGCCCCACTGGCCTACTCTACAAAACTAGACAGCTCAGTTCCTTTATTCATTTCCTAAATCACAGCTCACCAAACACATTGTGGCTGGCACTATTTGTAGCTGTGCAACATAAGGGAAGTATCACTTTGATCTCTGGATGCAGGCGTGCTACCTCCTTGCCACCCACGTGCGTGTGCAACTGCAATTTCGTGTCTGGGTCAGGAAAACTCCTCACCAAGTGAAGAGTCTGCCACAGCTTTTCATCCCCTCTATACTCACACATAACAAAGGCTACATACAGTATGTATGTATATATATTATATACACCTATACAACATATGCTATATTATATATAATTACATCAGCATGAGCTGTGGGTAGAACCATTCCCATAGCACCAAAACTGGTAAGAGAACACCAGGTAAGACTTTGGAGTGTGACTCTGCACAGGGCAAAGATGAGCAAAAACCCTTGACCTTTTATCTACAGGTGGCAAAGTAACTAGATAATAGAAAGCCATCTTAGTTAATAGCAGAACAAAGTAGGGACAATTATGTAGTTTATTCTAAAGATATCACTTCATTTATCGTAACATCAGGTTGAACAACCTGAAGGTCTCAGTACAGTTACATTCCAGAGCTGTGCAAATAAGACCTAGCTTATTTTGGTCTCACCCACTGAGTTCTGACCTCTCACTCAACGCAATGCATAGAGACCCTGTGCCCAGGCTGGCCCACTTCACACTGTAGGCAGCAGGGGACTTACTGGGTTCCTGCAGAACTTGCACAGGTCATTTCCTCCTATGAAAAGTGTTATGAGCTTCCAGTCAGTCTGAAAATTTATTCTCTGCACACAGAAGGAGAATGAATGAAAGTTATTAATAAAAAATAAAAAATGAAAAAAAAAAAAAAAAAAAAAAAAAAAAAAAAAGGAGAGAGTGGCAGGCAACATAAATAAACACAAATTTAACATTTCTCAGGGTACCCAGCTATGGCTTTCTCTGCATCCACAACAAAATGAATTTGTAGGCACGACTGAAGATGTAGAAACTGCTACAATCTTAATGAGGTTTACAATATCAGTAGCACCATGCAAAATTGTTTGCTTCCAAAACCTATTGCTCAAAATCCATCTGGATGCTTTTCTTAATAATATCATGTGCAGACATTGAGTGACATTTCGTGCAGTTCTAAGAATATATCTTCGTTGCAAAAATGATGGTATATCTTTTAATGTGTTATAAATAATGCAGCTATCTTGCTGGAAAACCCTGGAGGGCGGTATGTTTCAGTCTTGCTGTGAGACAAGCTGCAAAGAATAGAGGGGCAATATTAACTCTATCTAAGAATACCAGTAAAAAATAGCACTTTTTCCTCTGAAAGGATTTTGCAGAGGGATAGCTAATGCAGGGTAATTACGCTATACTAAACACACACCTTCTTAGCTTTGAGGAAAGTTTCAGATATGCTCAGTACAATGTAGTAGATGTACTTGGTATTCTTAACACTTCTGTTTCAGTGCAGAACACCACTAAGAAAAGCAGCAATAATACATCAGCCTCAAGTGGTTTAAAAACATCTATCTTCAGAGACAGAAGGCAACATATTCCAACTAGTAAACACACTGTTCAGTAGGCTGGTCTCAAAATGTACTTATCTAAATCAAGAGAGGAAAAAATTTCTTTTCCTCCTGCACTAACCAGGTCTTTTAAAAAGAGCAAAAAAAAGAAAAAAAAAAGATCTTTACATGATCTTTAATATGAAGAGACTTTCTAGTCAGAAAGAAGTTCATTAATTAAATAAAAGGTATTTGCATTCATTTCTGTTGTGTGGTGTTTCCAAACCAATAGATGCGACACAACATAAGAATAGTAGTACTTATAAGCCTTGAATGGTTTGAATTAAAACCCTCCAACTGCTTCATTGTTAGTAGCTAATCCTTTTAATCTCATTTAAGATACAGAGTGAAATCTTGTTTATGAGAAAGTGAACCAAAAAAGAAGGTACTGCAAATATTTTTGCCAGTATGAATATTTACCAGAGTACTTATACCAGACATGCACACAGAGTTATCTTGAAGGCCTTTTGGCTGCTTTCCAAATGCACAAAGACAAATAATGTAACAGGTCACTGATTGCATAGCGCATTTGTCAAATTACAAATAGCAAACATTCAAAACACCAGTTGAGGTGAAAAACATGCAAGTGATCCTCAGCCTAATGTGTGTTTTACAGAACATAAATCAAATAATTCCTAACAACAAATGTGCAAGTCAAAAATCAGTTGATGACTCAAGAAGGGACTAAATTGTTTTTAAGAAAACAAAACAAGTCTTTTCCTCATTTCACATGTTCACTGCCCATGATTTGCCGCTTAAAAAGCTTTCCCTCAACACCCTCGCATGTATCATTATTGCTGGAAAACCCGTGCACTTACAAGATAATTAATAGTACCAGAGGCAAATCCTAGCAGAAGTGAAGTTCTGTCATCTTACACAGTGACACAGCTTGGGAGGGGAAATGTCAGCAGGGAATTTACAAGCCACTTGTCGTAAAAATTATAAGAAGATTACAATTATCTGGGTTTGATAGTAGCTATCACATGGTGTTATTTAAGACAAAGCTATGGACTATTCTGTGCTGACTCAGCCTGCACTGGGGAATATTACACTGTACACTGCTGCAGCTTTCATGTTTGGCATCCACTGTTGGCATCTGTCAGAAACTAATGCTGTCAAAGTAACTTCATTCTAAAGATATTAACGACATGTTAAACTCACAGTATCATTCTTCATGCGGTCCACCAGCCTTCTAACCTGCGCAGGAACATCCCTAAAAATAACAGAAAAACAAAGTCCTAAGAAATCAAATAATAAAAATGAAAACAGAATCCTGCATAGAGAGCAAAGCAAAGAGGAAAGCTGATGAATGGACATCCCTCACATAATGGGTAAAAAAAACTGGGAAAGTCCAATTGTCATTGGAGGAAAGCTATGATACCCCAAAAAGGCTATATTTTGAGACAGTGGTGGAAAAAAAAAAGAGAAAACAACTAGCATCCAACAGGCAGTCGACCACTTTGCAAATGCTGCATAGTTACACTTTTACAAGCTATATGGAAAATGCACTGTGCCACCACAAAATAAATGCATTTTGTTCCTTTCCAGCTTCAGGCAGATGCTATTGGTCACTGAAGCACCCATGCATGTATCAATGTTATTACATGGCCTCAAGCCACTGAGATGTCTTATAAGAAGTGGTTCTGAGAGAAAGATATATGATATGACTTTCACTGAAGACAGAGAATAGTGGTCCCTACTTAATTCCCAGCTCTACCACAGAGTGACCATAAGCAATCCACAATTTCCTCTTAGTTCCTGTACACAAACTCTTGACAAGAGGCTTTGAATATACCTCTTATGAAACAGTGATATTTTTCTCTGCCTCACAATACAGATGTGAGTCTTTTTGAGTACTGCTTGTAAAGTGCTTTGGGCTTCTTGGTTGAGGATCCTAGAGAAAGCATTGTTTTTTGCAGCTAATTTTGCATAGGTTGGAAACAATCACATTTCTTGGCCTTCGTGCTAGAGTTGGGCTAATGAAATATTTTTGGGTCTGCCTAGCAGCCTTTTATTATGCTCCTGACAAAGTCCAGGTTATGGGCCCTTTTTTAGTTAGACCTGAATTTTAAAGAAAAATCACTTTCTATTAAAATTTAGAGTTTTCCTCTTACTCAGCACAATTCCCTGCCACAGCTTGGTTGAGTGCAGCGTTATCTGTAGTCTCCCTTCCAGTGCCAGTGGAATACCCTATCAAGGATGGGTTGAACTCACGAAGAATATCTGCAGAAAAAGACAGCACCCTGAAATGTTGCTTACTGCAGCAGGTAGAGAATGAGGTCTAAAGATTAAATCTTAGTAAAAGACCATTGAAAAGCTTTGAGAGATCCTATCAAAAAATTAACTTTTAAGTATAATAAACGTGGAGTTTCATCACCATACAACTATTTTTTTGACTTCAAGATTTCTGAATTTCATGAATTCAAATATCTCATGACCTTACACAATCATCCTGGCTAGTAATGCTATTTTGCCTGGTAAGCGAGGCTAAGTAACACTACGCTCAGGCAGGAGGCTCCCATGCCATCATACTCTAACTGCAGATAGACTGGAATTAAATCCTTTAGCCTGATCTCCCCAGATGTATTAACTCCAAAGACCCAAGAATCCCTTCTACATCTTAGGTTACAAACCAGCCTTGCAAACACCCAGATCTGATGCCCTGACCTCTAAAAAGCATGTAAAATCTGATCTTGTAATGTGATTCTTCTCCTGCCTAAAACAACTTTCCCATACAGTTAAAATAGTTTCTTTAGGCTATGATCTGAGATCTTTGATTCATCTATCGCCAGCACATTTTGAACAGAACTATAACCGACAGAAGAACACTGAAACAACCAAACGCCTTGGAATTACAAAATACATAGTTAAGTCATGCACAGAAAATTACAGCCTGGTTGTTATGCAACTTTTACTCAGCACTGGGCATTGAATACAAAGGGATTGGTTCTGTCATGCTATAAATTTTAAATCTTTCTTTATGCCTTCTTTTATAACAACAGCTGTTTTGATAAACAGCTCCAGACATTTATCAAGTTTATGGAAAAAAGCACTTACTTGCTAGTGTCGTGACCGTGGTTATGTTTTCATTTCCTCCAACACTGTTAAAAAGAAAGAGCAAGAAAAAAAGTGTTCCAAGATACGATGGACTTGGTAAGACAGTGGACTAAGTAAGAGAGCTCCCCCTTTTGGGGTTTCTACACGTGTACACAGCACATTTTGTGGTGGTTGTACTAAATCAAAGCAAGCTGTTTGTGTGCATACCAAAGGGGTCACAAAATCAGAGACTCTGTCATAACCATAATAATCATAATTAAAAGCCCTGTACACTAGCTGCCCTTTCAATTCTTGCGTGGTTTGGCAGATGTTCAAACCTAGCTGAAAGAAATGAGAATTTTGAAAAGCTGCCATCTTTGCTATTATTGTCCCCAGTAAAATATTTATTACTGCCATTTTTAGTTAACAAACCCTTCGTATCCATAACAACAAGTTCTAAAAGCATATATTTCAAAGTGCTAACTAACTCCATACCTTTCGCCTCCCCATTTCACTCAACTGGAAGAATACTACTAGACTGTTAAAATTCACCATATGTCTGCGTGCTCTTTACTCTCCTTCATGTTGTAGAAAATGTTAGGATACTTTTTCCTCCAAAATCTCAGTAGATTATTGTGGAAGATCAAAATACAAAAAGTTGAACACCTCTATAGTATCCCTTTAATTTGGAATAGAATATTTTGAAGTGCTCTAGTACCTGTTTAAATTTCTTGTAGCTGCAGTAAGAAATGATGAACAGAAAATCAGCCTAACAGGTTTGGTATTAAATCATATAAATGCAGAATAACAAGTGAATGTGATGGCCTTTCTTCAGAGTGGCTGTTTGACATGTGTAATAGAATCCTGCATACGTAAAAGTTTGTACTGATCAATTGTTCTGCATGATGCAAGCAATACTGGAAAACGGTGAAGGAAACAGGTACTGCATAAGAAACAACAGCAGTAAATAAAGATCCTGTTTAGACTTCCTGTAGACCACTGATTTTAAATGTAGCAAATGGGTGGCGTGGCCCACAATGTGGAAGGGCAGACAGGATACACAAAGAGCAGGGAGAGAAACGCAGAATACACAAGTGATACAATGGTGCTGGGATCTACAAGTCTCCTTTACATTAGCTAAACCACGAGAGGACAAGAGATCATCTTAATAAGGGCCCTATTTCATTTGAGTATCTAGGTCTATTCCAGCCATGCTACATTGCACTCTACATAGCCACTAGTTTGAATATTTTCTTTATCATGAGTAATACACAACCATGTGCCTCCATGCAAAACTTAAAGTCAGATTCACTCTCCACAAGTCCTCACGTGCTACAGAAACAACTATATATATCAAAACCCAAGAAAATGGATTCTCTTCCCTCTGGGGTGGACTGAGGTGGTGGAAATTTTTGGGACTCACCTCCAAGAAAGACCTCGGTATTGAGTCAGGACATCCAGGACATCATAAGGTTTGGATGCTGCCCCATTAGCTGCCTGGAAGCAGAAGAGGAGTTCACCTTCAGAAAATAAACATTGCTACAGTAACTAGTTCTCTGACTGATCTTAGTGAAAATAATTGAAGGGTACATTAATGAAGCAAGCTACATCATGCTCCCAAAATAAACCAGATCCTTGTTCTCATGAGGATCAAGGGCTGAGGGTATTTTAACTCTGAGCCAGTGAATTACCCTCTTCTATCAACTTCTTCATTAGATTAAGCAGGGGAAAAAACGGTTGAGAATGTTCCAAATATTTATATCCTGAATTTACATGAAGAATAAATAAGATAGCAATGGTCCTGAATGAATAATTTGTTATAATGCTCCTCATTAAAAAGCGCTACAGTGATTTTATTCCTTCCTTCCCCCAGTTTCCCTAAGAAAGAAGTCTACAAGGATTTAATGTGGTAATCAGCACAGAACACACGAGAAACATGAACTGTGATATGAGCAGTGAAATGGTCGTCACTGATTGAAGAATCACAGCCAGTTTACAGGTGGTGAGTTTACAGAGTTCCAGGAACAGTGCCAAAAAAAGTTCTCAAGATAAGTTACACTTGACACACCTAATGTTATATTGTAATTTTACCCCAGTATTTAGTTAGTATAAATGGACACGGCTTTATAGGCTTTGATATCATATATACAGATTTATCATATATACATACACACACACACAATTATCTGCAGATTTTGCTTTCCTATTTACGCTGCTTACTTATGGCTTTGAAAGCCAATACCTTGGGAGCTGCCTAAAACCAATAAAGAAAAGCAATTGCTGCAAGTCCACTCCAGCAGGCTGGGTTTGCTGCTGCACAATCTGTTCTTGCAGCTCTTGCTTGTGTGACACTCTTGTGGACTTTAAATGGGAACTGTGCGCTCAGGTTAGTCTTGTGACTAGTCAGTCAAGGTGGAGCGTAGAAAAGATTATGTGACAAATGTGCTTAGCTCAATAGGGTGTAACTGTAGGCATTCTATTTCTAGTGTTAGAAATTCAGAAATGCTTTTTCATTACTTAATGATGGTTATCCAGTGATCTTTACTTACTGTGAGAGAATCTCCCAGGGCAGCAATCACCCGAATATCTGCTGGTCTCAAATTATGAACTAACACATAAAAAATAAAGGTAGTGTAAGGAAAAGAGGAAAGACAGAAAACTTCGAATTGTGTTGGCTAGCATTGCAAAGACAGTATTTTAGCATTCATGACAGCATCAGCTCAGAATTGCAGACATGAAAAGCATCAAATCAAAAATGATTCTTGGTACTATAGGTGGGTACTACCTACAGCGACAAGGGAGGCAGTAGATTTCAGTCTTGCATCTGTGCTTACTCGAATACCTTTTAACTGATGAAAATGACTAAAAAGCAGGCACAGCCTCTGTGCTAACACAGGGTGAAAATTTGGGGACAATCACATCTTCTGAGGGAAAACGAATCCCACCTAGTGACAAAATTCCACGTGGCTTTTTGCACCCCAGACTGAGAAAAGCCCCCATTCCATACATACAGTTTTTCCACCCCTGAACTGAAGAATGAACCCAACTACCTCCTATCTTTTCCACTGTCATTTTGTTTGTACATGGAAGGTGCAGTTGCACAAGCTTTCACCATCCTTGAGGGAGAATGTGCGTCTTGCTATACAACTACTTATGTTGTTCCAAAAAGGAACAAAGCCACAGTCAATACAGTGCATTGCTTCAAGTAAAAGTGTACCTTTCCTAACTGAACCCAGTTCGTCTTCCCTTTCTACCATTAAATGAAGTAGCTCTACAATACAATTGCATAGGGGCGTACCTGAAACTGGAACTGTATCAGAGGGACCCTGGACTAAGCAAGGAATATTTGTTCCGTAAGTTCTCTCCTGCAAAGACAGAGCACACATCAGACTCACTACACTGTGGTCATGATAAGTGATTTACGTCTCATAGCATTAGATTAACAAATGTCCCACATGCTTTGTATACCTCTACCCAGCTCACCCTGTCCTCAGGCCATGCCTACAAGTGCCCTTTGAAGACAGACACAAGCTCAGACTCCTCAGAAGTCGCATGGCCGTATCAGTGCAATGCAGTTGTTGCCTACGTGTAGGGCCAGTTATTTCAGACTCTGTCCCATGGCTGTGTTCAGCTGGGCATCAATTCTGTACTCCCATACTCCAAGCAAGGTGAGCTCACATCTCTTTGTGAGAAGGTGTTTGAATATCCCTGGAATGCACCAGCACTAAACTGTACCTTTGTCAGCAGACTCTGAGCCTGCCTTCTCCACATGCAGCTCTCTGTGTGCAGCCAGGGATTTGACCTTCTGGCTTTTTTGGATTGCAGCCTACTAATGGAAACATCCCCAAGGTCTACTGTTAGTGAAAGCTGAACATCAGTAGACCACAGCAGACCATTGCCTAAGACTCAAGGACACGTGCTTGTTCCAGATGTTTCTACAGAACTCTTTAGGTAGACTAACTTGCCTAGGTAACAGACACTTGCGTGTCTTATACCATTGCTTCATTTTGGGTTTATATTTTTTCATAAAACCAACCAAAACCCAAAACCCACAAACATAATGCAGTGTTGCTTCTCACCTCCTACACCATAGCTACTACTGAAAATCAGGGTGGTAGGTACCATTGCCACATGCAGAGGTATATACACCCTGAGTAACTAACAAAACAGATGGTAACATTAAAATGAGAAGAGAAACGTGCATTACTATTCCAATGATATACAGGCAATTTTGTGTGCAGATGTAGTCTAGACACTATGTTCTGGGACATGAAAATGAGCATTATCACCTCCCTTGGTAGCTGCTTGGGAGCACCAAGTTCTGCTCAGAATCAGAGTACCATGACAAAAAAGAGAGCACGGCTGTGGATCTCCACACATCTCATTTGCAGCCATCTCACAAAAAAAAGAAAACTGAAAATTCCATTGTTCTTCATTTTCACTATGGTGTAAACGAGGCGAATTCAGACTCACACAGTGGTGTGAGACTGATCTGATCTAGTTTCCTCCACGGTAGGGCTAAATGGCCCCATTTTCACTCTCTGCTTAACCCAGGGAAATTAACATTGTTATCCAGATGTTTAAAAAAGATTCTTAACTGTGAAGGTAAGATGTACTTTAGGCTGGCTGGCTGGACACGTTCACCTTAAATTACACTCTACAAAACCCACCAAGGGGAAAATGTGCTATTAAACATCTGATTACTTAGTCAAGCATGGAAATAAAGAGCTGGAGTTCTGTATTTAGTTTTCCCAGGTAGCACTGTTCAATCAGGCTACAACACACTCTCTCCCACCTGCCCTACTCTCTGGAATAGACTCAGTCCATGTGATGCAAACAAACAGTCCTACTATACCTGAAATGTTTCTTTGGTGTTTAATGTCTCCGGGGAGGATGAGTAGTTACTATTTCTGTATGTGAACAAATATGGATTTTCCTGCAGAGTGAAGAGAGTGGAAATGTTAGTGGAAACACAATCCGCTTCTGGCTAGATTTTCCAAGGGGAGAAAATCTTTACAGTATTAATTTTTGAATGACACTGCACTAGTGAAGTAAACCAGGTTAGACCTGAAAATTAATCCCTGCTATGCTCTAGGCACAGCACCACCTCTTGCCTTAAACCTAACATCAAACAAAACAGATAATTGAATTTCTTTGATGTTTTAATTGCTGCTCAGTGAGGCCTTTGGTTGCCAGTAATATTTTATCACTATCAAATTATTGAAGTCAGAGCTTAAATGCAAAAGCATTCAAGAACCTGTTCTTCGAACCAAAGATGCTCAGAGCCTGAAGATATTACGGCTCTACTGACAGCTCCAGGGGCCAAAATCGTTAAACCTGACAGCAGACAAAGTCAAATCACAGAAAAGCCAAATTATATAAAAATACATGGACTTAGTTTTATTGCTGACACACCTCTGATCTGCAATTAACAAATTCAGGTTAGCTAGTTATGCTTTGAATAAAAAAACCTGACACAGTAAGATGATTGAACTAAATTTTGTCAAATCTTTTTATTTCATAAAGATAAAACCCTGAAATTAAGACTCTGTGTCAATGAACTTTAAGAACACTGAATTTTTAACAGTGCAGTGCCTTGGCCAAGTGCATGTTCCCAACAGTTTCAGAAAATGACAACACTATTTGAAAACCTGGAAATTCTCTAAAGAGTAAATAAAATCTTGCAGTAATAAGGAAACCCTTTTACCTGAGACGGACACTGAACCTGAAGCGTTTTTGTGACACCATAAGGTTGCTTCTGTCCAACTGGCTTCATCTGGAAAAGGAGAGCACAGAGGAATTGCACACACTCTGTGTATGGGAGGTGGGGGAAGGAAGTGAGAGCAGCAGCAACCCAAAGGCTCTAGTACCTGGATTTTTTCCAGCATGCCCATATATATGTTTAAAACTTGTTTTGCTAATGATAAATATTTATGTATAACATACCACATGAATACCTATAAAGTAAGGAATTGAAGACAAGGCCTCTCACATGATTAGACTGTCATCCCATCATAAGTAAAACAACCATCCACCCATTAACTCTGCTCTTGGGAACGCCAATCCTGTAAGTTTTTTTTTCCCACAAGGCATAGATCTGATACTACAATATTCAATTACTTGCAGTCAAGTTGCTATTTATCAGCTCAACCATAGTAACTGCAGACAAGCTCTAGATAAGCAAAGCTTAAACCATCCTCATGATTAGTTCCACCTCCCCCTGCCTTATGGTACACAGCTTAAACTTTACTGCCATTTGCAAGCCAGTTTTACTTCCCACCTGGGCTGGGTATGACAAAGCAAAGGGTGGGTTGCCACAGCTCAGCTGCCCGGTAACAACAGCAATCTGCCCATCCTCCCAGGACCTACCCACCACATTTTTTGTCTTCTCGCAAGCAGTGAAACCGTGCTCACAAATGCTTAAGAAAGGCACACTTGGGAGTTTATAGAGTTTTCACATGAGAGTATAAAGAAACATAGAAGATTTTGAGTGGGAGGAAAAGCAACTTCGAGTAGACTGAAAATCTGAAGTAAAAACAGTATTACTGAAACTCCTTAGAAAATGAAGTTTAGACTCAAGATTATACACTGAAAGCTTGGGTAAGTCCACATTGCTTTACCTCAGAAGCAGAAAGTACAAAATCCCTAATACAAAACTAAGAGTCTTCCATTTGGTGATACGTTCATGTTGCACTATCTTCTTTCCCTCTGTCTTATGAACACTATCTTTAAGTACTCCTGCTGCTGCAAGTTCATTTTGCAGCAAAGTCAGAAACATGAGGTATAACACATATGTGACATATAGTCACACACAGATCCTATGGTGGCTGTAGCCCATGCAATGAAAACCTTGCTAATTTATCCCACCTTATCTACATTTTCATACATCTTAGACAACATCAAAAGGTGACCCTAACTCTGCGTAAAGGGTTGATAATATTTGCATTTGTTGGCTGCTTTCTAACAAGATGGAGAGGGGATTGTTGTTAATGAAAAATTATGGAATGGTTCAATACTGACAGCACAAAGAATCACTTCACCTGTTTAGGCACCTTGCTGGGGGCTGATTAAATAGCAATCACACCCAAAGGAGCCGGCCACTGGTTTAGATTGCTCAGTGAACATCTGCTCAGCTTGCACCAGAAGCAGCAGACTAAAGAAACGGGATTGAAGAGACTAGAAAATACAACAATAGCAGGCTTAATGTCACCAATACATTCTGAGCAGGGGTGTTATATTCTGGTCCGGTTGCTTCATCAATGAAGATAATGGGAAAACTCAGAGAAATAAAGAAGAGGTTTATAGAGTTGATATTCTTTGAAAGAAGCACTTGAAGAAACACTCTGTGCTTTTTTGAGAGAGATAGGAATAAAAGGAATGTCGCTGAAACACTCAGAATAATGAAGCTTAGAGAAAAGATACACTGGGAGCTGGTACTTTCCTATCCTCCTAGGACAAAACAACATAGCTACTTAATGACATTCTTAAAAGAATGTATTTTGCTTCCAGCACAGAACCATCCCACAGGACATGGGACAACAGTGGTGTTTCTTGGCTAGGAATGAATTTCAGACAAGTATTAGACACTTGTACGTTATTGGGAGTTGGGTGATGAGAATGAATTTCCCCAGGAGGCAATTAATTCCAGATGGCTCAGAGACACTGTTCTTCCAGCAAAGACACACAGCTCCCATGCAGTAATGCTGCAAGGTCCTGCTCAGGAAATTGAGCACCAAGTCTGCATTGTGGTCACCCAAAACGTTCCCTGAATTCTAGCACATTGGTCGTGTAGGCAAACTAGTGTGCATGTCTGCTCTGGTGCTGTAGCAGTTGCTAAGTCAGTATAAACCCCTGAATGCAGAAAAGGAGCACAGGGGCTGTTCCTATTCAGGTTCTTGCCCGGTTTCAGTTTCCATCTTGGTTGTGGGATAGGGCTTCTGTTACACAAAAGAATGCCAAGCACAAAAGCAAGAGCTTCTTGACTAAATTCTTAACACACATGAAAGCTTTGCTCCTGGATGTATTTCCAGAGATAAAATTGTAGGCAATCGCCAAAATTAATCAATTAGGCTCTGTGGCAGATATTCAAGGCTGTCAAAGTAAACAACCAACCTCTCTCAGCTTTTCCCATCTACCCAATGTCATTTAACTACTCAATGTCATTTAGCTGACTGTTCTGTGATGTGCTTAGCCTAAGAATTGATTTGCTCCCAGCTAGCTAGTAACATTTCAGTAAAATATCCAGCCATGCCTAGCACAAGTCCTTAGCACTTGCTAGCTCAGCTAATTCTCAGTCAGAATGAAGTGCAGCCCTACTGCCAATTGCCACTAGATTTTCAAGGTTTTGCCCTTTGGCCAATAAGCAGGTAATAATTTCAAGAAAAAGGCTTGTCCAAAGCCTCAGAACAAGGTAAGGGCAGCCTGGCAGACAGGAGGAGGAAGGAAGTTCTCTGAAGGCACCTCTTTCTGCTGTGTTTGCTGCTTGGCAAGGCTTGATCTTGCTTTTCTTTCAGTTCCAAAATACTGCATTGTGGGTTGGTTGGTTTTGTTTTTAAAGCAGTCAGCATAAACTATTAGTTAGGCTTCCTAGAAGAACTAGAGTGACCTTTACCAAGTAAGGACACCTGCCAGTGCTTTTTACACTGAAAGCATCTTTCATGTCGTCTGCTTTTGCAGCATGGCAGAATACCATCACAGGGAGACAAAGAACCAGCCCAGAGAAGTGCCTTCCTGGTGATTGCCAGCTGCATTAGGAAAATTTCATAAATCAAAGAGGAGGCAGAAAAACAGAGGTGAATCATAGAATCGGTCATAGAATACCAAGTTGGAAGAGACCTCAAGCATCATCTGGTCCAACATTTCTAGGCAAAGCATGATCTACAGTAGATGTTCCAGAATGCTGTCCAGCCCTAATGCATTCATCTTTAAAAGTACCACTTTATTTTGCTGATAGTTTTTCACCTCTGCTGTTCCAACAAAATGCTCTTAGCATTTAAAGTGGCAAGAATAGTGGCAACACACCAAAGAACAAGATTCTCAAGGACAGAGGCCAGGAGGCAAAATAAAGTCTATGCATAAATAGGTTTGGGACATAAAAAGAAGCAGAGGGAGAGAGGAAGACTCCATTGCTAGCAGAAGATGCAAATAAAGTATAATCTGAAAGGACAGGAAGAATTTGTTGCAAAATAAGTGTCAGAATTTGAGAGGGCAAGAAAGAGAAATCAGTGCCGAGCTGACTATGTCTGCATGAGTTATTAAACTTCAGAAGACAAATCCTGGCCCTCTCCCATGATGCAAAGCCTGGATTTGGAGGAGGCAATATACCTGTTTCACACTGGGGATGATACTCCATGTAAAGGATATTCAAGATGCCTAGTATTGGATTCTGCATAAATTGAAATCTAAAAAGCTGGACAGTAAGAGGCCATAGAGATATAGTATAGACTTGGAAAAAAAAATGAATGCAAAGCCCATAGAAGTACATGAATTCTGATTAAAAAAAAAAAAAAAAAGGACATTACTCAAAGCTGGAGGTCAGCTTTGGTAAGCCCTAGAAAATACATTAGTTCAGGCTGCTCTATTGCCGCAGTTAGATGGATCTCAGAATCCAACAAATTTGGTTCAGTTGTCCCCCAGCAATTCCTGCTGGAGAGGCATGAAATGGACTGGCAAACTGGTGGCACGGTGCTCCTTTCTCCAGTTGGAAGCATCCATTTTCTGCATAAAACATATTCAGCATTTAATCTTAATAATTTGCTGCTGGAAAAACCATGCTAAGCAGATGTGAAGTGCTGCTTTTCACAGCAAATTGTATGCTCATACTTTGTGTGGCTTGCTCCAAACTGGCTTTAATTTATTATCTGACAGGGATATGCCACTGCTTTTTTGTATCTTACAAATCACGTGTAGGTGATGGTAATTTTATGATCTAGGTAAATATCTCCAACACTGATGGTGACACTGACTCATGAGCAGATAAGGTAACTCAGTTTCTTTACAGGGAACTGCCAGAACCAGAGAGAATATTAAATTCACACTTCAGGAATCTGACTTTGAGTGTTTGCTTTGCTCTTTTGACTAGCAAAACTAATTGCCAAGTGGGACTAAGGCAAAAGAAAGATAAAAAAGACAACATGTATCTTAGTACGACATCTGTTTTATGATAGAGGAATGGATGTAGGAACTTTGACATCATCATGAGGAATGTCACAGATAACAAAAAAGGAGATATCTGAATGCAGCATGGTTATTTCAAGGCTAAAGCTTCAACAGCTGATCAATTTTTAACTCTGGTTCCTACTAACTAACCAAATTCCTACTAACTTTGATTAAAAGATAAAATCTCACCTCAATGTTCTGCAAGGTCATGGAGCAGATCCTTGGGGAAATTATGTTAAGGCACATGGAAAATAAGGAGGTGATTGCTGACAGCCAACATGGCTTCAGAAAGGGCAAATAATGCCTGACAGATTGGATGGCTTTCTACAATGGGATTACAACACTGGTGAACAAGGGAAGAGTGACTGGCCTCATCTAACAGGACTTGTGCAAAGCATTTGACACTGTCCTGCATGATATCCTTGTCTCTAAACTGGAGAGGCATGGATTTAACAAGTGGACCACTCAGTGGATAAGGAATTGGCTGGTTGGTCAAACTCAGAGAGTTGTGGTCAACAGCTCAATGTCCAAGTGGACACTGGTGACAACTGGTGTTCCTCAGGGGTCAGTATTGGGACAGATGCTGCTCAACATCTTTGTTGATGGCATGGCATGGGATTGAGTGCACCCTCAGCAAGTCTGCCGATGACACCAAGCTGTGTGGTGCAGTTGACATGCTAGAGGAAAGGGATGCCATCAAGAGGGACCTTACAGGCTTTAGAAGTTGGCCTGTATGAACTTCATGAACTTCAACAAGGCCAAGTGCAAGGTCCTGCAGCTGGGTCAGGGCAATCCCAAGCACAGATACAGGAGTGTGACCAGCAGGTCAGAGGAGGTGATTCTTCCCCTCTACTCCACTCTTATGAAACCACACCTGAAATCCTGTGTACAGCTCTGGAGCCCCAACACAAGTGTGATGTGGACCTGCTTCAGCAAGTCCAGAGGAGGCCACAAAGATGATCAAAGGGCTGGAACACCTTTTCTATGAAGACAGGCTGAGAGAGTTGGGGTTGTTCAGCCTGGAGAAGGCTCCAGGGAGACCTTTCTGGACAGGAGCATTTTACAAGGATATCTAGGGGTAAGACAAAGGGCAATAGCTTTAAACTGAAAGAGGGGAGATTTAGATAAGGTATTAAGAAGAAATTCTTCACTGTGAGGTTGGTGAGACACTGGAACAGGTAGCCCAGAGAAGCTGTGGCTGCCCCATCCCTGGCAGTGTTCAAGGCCAGGCTGGATGGGGCTTGGATTAACCCGGTCTAGTGGAAGATGTCATTGTCTGTGGCAGGGGGTTGCAACTAGATGAAATTTAAAGTCAATTCCAGCCCAAACCAGTCTATGATCTTTTATTAAAGTGACTGCATGATTTTTCTAGCAATATTATTGGGTTGAATAAAAGCTTCTCCTGAAAATCCTGTTTCTTTAAATGATCAAGGCTACGGTAGCATTACTACTGCCAGACTTAGCAACAAACGAAACAAGAACATACCAATCTGCATGGATGTATTTTTAAATGTGGTTCACTAAAAGGCAGTTACAGTATAGCCTTTTTTATTTCATCCTTAAGATAATTTGGACAGACATAGGAATACTACATGCTCTCAAATGAAAACCTTATTAAGACCTGGACTGCAAGACAAGCAAGAAAAGTCCTATATCTTCAATCTAACTTAAATGGCTCTGGTGAACCTAAAACCACGCACCCGCTTTTCTGTCCCAGTCATATGGAAAAGCAACTCCTGTTTCTTCACTTGCCCCCACTATCAATTTTAAAATTCAAATCCCTGCAGCTGCATATGCATCCACTCAGTGACACACAGAAGTGCTGTGTGTCAGCAGCTCAGGTGGGCAAAAGAAACAGCCTCCTACAAATTTGGTCATTGCGTTCAAGGTCGAGTGGAGAGTTGGAGTGCCCCTGGTCCTTTCAAACACCATCTCCCACCCTTTAGAAGGCACTGTTTATTTGCTTTCCTCAGCTGGGTAGGACACCCGACTCTTGAGGAGGTAACAGGAGTTCCTCAAGGCTTTCTATCACCTTTTTGCTATGAGCAACAGCAGCTGAGGCATGATGGTTAAGAAGGAGGCAATATTAAGAGACTTGTTAGTAAAGGCAGTGGAATGGATACAGGACAGAGTATATAAAAGAGTATTATCACTATAATTTCAGGTTAGAATGAGCCTCACTTGTCACTGTGCTGCCCTGTCACAGCGGTTAAACTAGCAAAAGAAGAGTTTGTCACAGTTCCTTTACTCCATGAGACTTCCCAAAGGGCTACTTTGGAAACCTTTCTAAAAAG